>NC_138373.1:76105688-76114385 GCF_054177405.1 Leptonychotes weddellii
AACTTTGAAAGACTAAAGAATCATGGTAAAAAAGCCATGGATTCTATGTGCAGTATTCCCCTAGTGCTGGAGTTCTGCCATTCTCATTGATCGGTAAACTTCGTCTTGGCTGGCTGTTCTTGCTGATCTTCTGCGGGAGGGGCCTGTTGCCGTGGTTCCCAAATGTCTTTGCCGGAGGTGGAATTGCCCCGCCCTTGCCGGGTCCGGGCTAAGTAATCTGCTTGGGTTTGCTCTCGGGAGCTTTTGTTCCCTGCAAGCTTTCCCTACAGCTTTGGAGGACGAGAGTGAAAACGGCGGCCTCCCAATCTCCGCCCCGGAGGAGCCGAGAACTCGGGGCCCCGCTCCTCAGTGCACCCCCAGAGAAAAGCAGTCAGTCACTCCCGTCTCCCCAGTCTCCAGCTGCACTCCGTGCTCACCTGGCCTGTGACCGAGCATTTCTATCTCTGGCACCCTACTCGGTGTGGAGTCGCCAAACCCAGCAGACCCCTGCGGTGCGCTCCCATGCCGCTCCTCCTGGGGGAGGAAGGGGAGTCTCCCCAGATCTGCCACTTGTTGGGTCCCTGCTGGAGGAGCAGTGGCCCGACTGTGCCGCGGATCACGGTTTATGGCGACCTCGAGCTGAGAGCCCACTCCTCGGCTCCGTCTCTGCAGCCGGCTTCCCCGCTCCCATACCTGGGAGCTCTGCTGCACTCAGGCACCCCCAGTCTTTCTGTGACCCCGAGGGTCCTGAGACCACACTGTCCCACCGAGGGTTCCACGCCCCGCTTAGCCACTGGAGCGATGTCCCTCAGCAGAGCAGGCTTCTAAAAGTTCCGATTTTGTGCCCCGCTGCTCTATCACTTGCCAGAAGTGGCCAACAGAGGCCCCCTCCCCTGCTTTCTATCCTCGAATATCACCTCGGATTCACTTCTCTGCATGTCCTACCTTCCAGAAAGTCGTCGCTTTTCTGTTCAGAGAGTTGCTGCTATTCTTTTCTTCGATCTCCTGTTGAGTTTGTAGGTGTTCAGAATGGTTTGATGCCTATCTAGCTGAATTCCTGGGACCAGACGAAATTTGGGTCTCCTACTCCTCCACCATCTTGCTCCTCTGACCAAAGTTCCAATTCTTTAAATAAAATTTTCTAATGTACAGTTTTTTCCCGCAAACTCAACTCAGATCCATCCTTTCATATATTCATGCAAATGTGATTTTCAACTCAGTTGAGACTGGCCTGGTTCAACATGATTTGGGTATCCCAAAATAATTTCAAGACTGAAGGACAGTTACCATCCCATGTTAGAAGATTTAACCTTTTTCTTTGTTTTCTTCTAGTCTAAGCATCTGACGCCCTCAGGAGTGTGGAAATCGAAAATCTATTATTTATTTTTTTTAATATTTTATTATTTATTTGACAGAGAGATAGTGAGAGAGGGAACACAAGCAGGGGGAGTGGGAGAGGGAGAAACAGGCTCTCTGCTGAGCAGGGAGCCCTATGCGGGGTTAGATCACAGTACCCCGGGATCATGACCTGAGCCGAAGGGAGTCACTTAACCAACTGAGCCACCCAGTCGCCCCAAAACTGGTGTTTTTCAAACCTATTTGATCCCAGAACCCTTATCTTAGGTAACATCTTACAGAAGTAGTGTTTTTTAGTACATTCTTTGGGAATTGCTTTTGTAAACACAAGACCTTACAATTTTTGATTACTGTGCTAGAAATTAACTATGATGTTAACTCTTAGGAGATTTTAGAACAGTAAATCTATTTTGTAAGGCTTCTCGTCTTCTTTTTGAAAGGTCTTTAGTACATTTCTGTTGTTTTGTAGTTTAGGAAACTAATACAGAAAGATTAAACTAGTAGCTCAGCATCAAAGAGTGGGTATTTTGTAGCTTGTTGTACTAGATAGAGCTCCTCATTATACCTCATTTCCAGGACTCTCAAGCAGTATTTCTTGGCCCTGAATATATGTTAGAATCACCTGGGAATTTCTACCTCCAGTATTTAGGATGGAAAATTTTATGCACACACACACTGAAGTAGACAAATATTGTGAATCTTCATGTACTCATTGCCCAGCTACTCACTACAGGCATCAATTTGTGTAAGGTCCTGTTTCGTTTATACCCTGACTCACTCCCTGCCACCTCTCCAACTGATCTATTTTGCAGTAAATCTCAGGCATATAATTTCATTCATAAACATTTAAGTATATATCTTTTTTTTAAGAGAGAGTACAAGCAGCATGGGGGTGCAGAGGGAGAGGGAGAGAATCTTAAGCAGGCTCCATGTGGGGCTCAATCTCAGGACCCTGAGATCATGACCTAAGCCAAAATTAAGAGTTGGAAGCTTAAGCTTAACTGACTGAGCCACCCAGACGCCCCTAAGTCTATATCATTAAAAGTAAAGGACTCTTTTAGACTTAGAGAAAAGTCACAAAAATAATTTAGAGAGTTCCTCTATACCCCTCACATAGCTTCCTCTAAAGTGAGCATTTTACAGAACCTTAGTACAATGATCAGAATTAGGAAATTAATATCAGTACCACATAAGTAACTAAGCGGAGACCTTATTTGAATTTCATCAGTTTTTCCACTAAGAGAGCCTTTTCCAAAACACAGCCATAATGCTGTTGTCATACCTAAAATAATAATACCTTCATTTATCAGTATAGCTGAAATGCTTTTAAGAAGTAACTGATGTAGGGGCGCCTGGGTGGCTCAGTTGGTTAAGCAACTGCCTTCGGCTCAGGTCATGATCCCGGAGTCCCGGGATCGAGTCCCACATCGGGCTCCCTGCTCGGCGGGGAGTCTGCTTCTCCCTCTGACCCTCGCCCCTCTCATGCTCTATCTCATTCTCTCTCTCAAATAAATAAATAAAATCGTAAAAAAAAAAAAAAAAGTAACTGATGTATAGGTCTCACTCTAAACCAGTTAGATACAAGTCTTTGAAGGGTGGTGAGTGGAGAAGGGAGGAAGCTAGGCATTGGTATTTATGGAAGTGCTCTAGATGATTCTAACATGTGACTAGGGTTGAGAGCCAGTGTTTTGGAGCAAACTGAGTTTAAAATTGTTTGAGGAACTTTGGGATTCACTTTGAGTGCTACCTGGGGTTGTTACAGAACAGAGAAAGGACAGTCCCCACGGTATGCGGTACCTTGGTAGTTCTCTGAAGGTGAAGGAGGTGAGCACTGTTCTAGGGTTTTCATTAGTGACTTGGCATCTCTGTTGGTAAGTGCTAGCAAACTCCTAAAACATACACATCCATCTGTGCTCACTTCTAACCTCAGGGTTGAAATTAGTCACTTCCAAATGAATAAAGCAGAGGATGTAGTTTTGATATAACACCAACTCTCTAATATTATTCCAGATGTTTCCTGGAAATTTGGTTGCAAGTGTGAGGAAGTAACATAATGCTGTATGTGTTGAAACGTAAGGAACTTAATAACCTTGGAGAATATGTATTAGTGGAAGTGTAGAACCTGGATCAACTAGAGACTCATAAAATTACAGGCCTGCAGTCACTTTAAGTTTGGATCAAAGGGAAACATGGCTATAACTGTTCTGATTCAGATAAAAGAAAATCAGGGAGTTAGCTAAGCTTTCCTGTTCCTAAATTTGGATGATGCTCTTGAATAAAAAGTCTGTGTTTTACAAATTCATGTGTCTGAGAGAGGAGTAGGAGATAGAGGTAGTCTTCCTTCCCAGAGAGCCTTGTAATTAATGCACACCGATCACCAGTTTCCTTGGTGGCTCCTGGGGGACCCCTCAGTCAGCTGACCAGCATCACTGAGCAACTGTTGCAGACCTACTCAGTGTGAAGGTTTTTAGGGGTTACAGAGAAATGCGACAAAGTGCCTGCTCGCTGAGAGCTTAGTCTAAGTGAGGGAACAGAGATATGCAGCACAGTAACATGAAAGATAAGGCACTATTGATGGAGAGTGCTCCATTGTGGTCCCTAACTGAGGTGCTATGAGTTAAAGATCAGGATATCCTGGGGAAGGTGAGGTTGAAGCCAGCTCTTAAAGGGAAATCAAAGTTTGGGAAATGAATGGAATGAAGGAGGGGGAGCATTGCTGGCTACAGGAACACCTTGGCAGTCTTAGAAGAAAATTAACTTTGAGGCTTCAGGTAACAGTGAAGAAACTAAACTTGTTCAAAAAACTCTACTCTGCATTAAGAACCATAGAACATTAGAGTTCACAGGACCTTAGAGATCTTCTGGTCCAGTGCCCTCATTATTTAGATGCAGAAATTGAAGCCTAGTAGAGAGGGTAAGCAAGTTATCCAGGGTCATGGAGTGAGGTAGTGGCCAAAGTTATGGAATTAAAAGTGGATGAAGATCAAAGGAGGGTTTGGTGTTTTGTTTTGTTTTACAGGTGGTATACTTGAACATGTTCACAGGTTGATGGCGAAGAGACAGAAAAGAAGAGATTGAAGATGAAGGATAGAAAGGGTCTTGGAGCAGGGTCCCTGAGGCAGCAAGAGAGGTGGGATTTAGAACCCTAGGGCATTTGTTTTGAGAGAACAGGGAGAATTTGGACAAGTTTATAAAAAGAGGGTAACCGGCATAGACCAGCCAAACCGAGGAGCCTGTGTATTCCCTCTGAAGAAGAGGGGAGGTCATTCACTGAGAGCACTGGGAGTCACGGAGGGCTCAGCTAAGGGGGGATGGCATGTACCTTATATTTGTGGGTGCTTCTGCATAGTGGTTCTACGTGCAAACTCCAGAGCCTCGTTGCCTGGGTTCAAATCCTGGCACTGCCTCTAACTAGCTGTGTGACCTTGAACAAGTAACTCAGTCCTTCTGAGCCTCAGTTTCTTCTTCTGTTAAATAGAGTGAGAATAGTATCCACCTCAGAAAGGTTTTGGTGAGGGTTGAATGAGTTACTCTCTGGGAAGTACTTAGGACTTTGTGTGCCATATGGTAAACACTACAGTGTTGGCTCTTGTCGGTTTTTGTTTTTGTTTTTGTTTTTAAAGATTTTATTTATTTATTTGAGACAGAGAGAAAGAGAGAGAGACAGAGCACATGAGAGGGGGGAGGGTCAGAGGGAGAAGCAGGCTCCCTGCCGAGCAGAGAGCCCTATGTGGGACTCGATCCAGGGACTCCAGGATCATGACCTGAGCCGAAGGCAGTCGCTTAACCAACTGAGCCACCCAGGAGCCCTTTTGTCGGTTGTTTTTAATATAATTAATGACTAAAGAGAAAAACCTAATAACCCTAATGCCATGAATTGGCCTGTATGTAGTTTCTTGATACCAGTAGCAGCCTGAATATTGGCTTGTTTTAAGCTGTACTCTCAACAACCCAAGTATGATAAAGAACTAAGTAGAGGCAAGACACAATTTTTTAGCCCACTCTTGATTTCTCTCAAGCCCTGCATGATTTCTTCCATGCTAAGTTTATGTGATATGTGTAATTTTTTGTGGTTAATTGTTTATTCTACTTTGTGAGTAACAAATCAGTGCCTGGGAACATGAATCATGAGAACCATGAAACTGGATGGCAGTGAATGATGAGTCCTTGGCTTCTAGGCTGCGGACACATCACTCTTGTCATTTCAGTGATTTTTCTGTGATAACTCATTTCTAGTTAAGGTTCAAGTTGGCAGGCAGACACTTTTAGTTTTAGGTCACATCAACCATTGGAATTTGGGTTAACTGAAAAGTGAAAGGAACATAAATCCTCCTAATGAGGGTGCCTTCCCCAGGGGCAGGAGATTTGGGAGAGAAGGGCAGGTGGCAAATACACAGTCTCAGGAAGACATAGTTGAGACATTTGGGGCAGCTCTTGTCACTGACCTGGATCATGTTTCTGCCTCACTGTAGTTGCTGTCAATGGGTAAGTATGTTCCTAGTTTGGAATAGTTTGTGAACTAAGATAAAACCACTAGGTTTATTTCATTATAGTTATTGTGTGCTGGCTCAAAGGCCTTGAGACTAAATTCATGGTATGATTCTGGTAATCTGTGTTTTTCATTCTTGGATGTGTTGATAAGCATGCTATTCTAGGATAAACCAATATAAAGCATTGAATGGAAGTTTAGATGAACAGGTGTAAGAAAGAATTTTAGTTCTGAGAAAGCCACATGATTACATGGGATTACAAAGAGACCCTAGGGAATTGGAGGGAGCGATGAACCATGAGAGACTATGGACTCTGAGAAACAAACAGGGTTTTAGAGGGGAGGGGGGAGGGGGGATGGGTGAGCCCGGTGATGGGTATTAAGGAGGGCACGTACTACATGGAGCACTGGGTGTTATATGGAAACAATGGATCGTGGATCACCACATCAAAAACCAATGATGTATTGTATGATGACTAACATAACATAATAAAATTAAAAAACAAACAAACAAAAAACAAAGAGACCCTAAATTTTTTCTGATGCAGCCCTTTCATTGCACAAATAAAGAAAACAAGGTCCTTGAGTTTCTTTGGGATTTGCCCAAGATTTTTATTCTAGGTAAAATGATAAGATATGAAAGAAGATCGCCAGCCCTCTTTCCTACATGACCATACTCCTTATATTCTACTTCTTTGGAATCTTTCATTTTTATTTTATTTTTTTAAAGATTTTTTATTTATTTGATAGAGACACAGCGAGAGAGGGAACACAAGCAGGGGGGAGTGGGAGAGGGAGAAGCAGGCTTCCCACTGAGCAGGGAGCCCAATGTGGGCCTCAATCCCAGGACCCTGGGACCATGACCCGAACCAAAGGCAGATGCTTAACAACTGAGCCACCCAGGCACCCCTTTCATTTTTATTTTAGTTATTCCTTTTTCATGCAGTGGACACTCAACTGGTGTTTGAAGGAGTGAGCTACCAGGCATGGGCCGGCACACAGAGCTGGGCAGGGATTTCTTTCTGTTGACAGTACTGGAATCTTTAAGACCTAGGTGGAGCCATTTTCTAAGTATTTGGCCTGACTTCCTGTACCATGCTTCCTCCCACGGGGCTGGGGAAGAGATTGGTCAAGGTTAAATGAATCGCTTACAGTGTTGCACAGAGAATCAGTGTCTGAGGTGGCATTAGCCTTCATTGTAGCTCCTTCAATTAAAAGCCTGGTTCATGTGGATCACTGGCCTTGTGAGGCTGTTACCCTTTACCACCTTGAACTGAATCTCCTTTAAAGTTCAGCCTTGTTAGATTCCTGTTGCTGCTTTTAAACATACCCTCACACTGTTTTCTGTTTGCTTGACCTCAAATTATGAAATGGGTTGGGAGTGTTTACTTAAAACTTAAAACACAAATTTTGAGGGGCGCCTGGGTGGCTCAGTCGTTAAGCGTCTGCCTTCGGCTCAAGTCATGGTCCCAGGGTCCTGGGATCGAGCCCCACATCGGGCTCCCTGCTCGGCGGGAAGCCTGCCTCTCCCCCCTCCACTCCCCCTGCCTGTGCTCCTCTCTCACTGTGTCTCTCTCTGTCAAATAAATAAATTAAAAAATCTTTAAAAAAAAAAAAAAAAACCACAAATTTTGACAAGATCATTGAGATGTTGGGCTTCTTTTTGCTTACGTGCGAGGGTATTTGAAAGAAAGTTTTGTGTTCCCTTTCTATTTTACAAGTTACTCTGTTGTAAATTTCAGGTTGAGACCTTACAATATAATTATAGTTCTCCCCCATTCTTGTCCTTTGGGCAACTTTCTTTTTGGTAAGAAATACAACTGGTCCCTTGGAAGGCAGGAAATGCAGATGGGGGATTGGGCTTATTCTGGTTTGTCTGGCTGTAAGGTAGACCGTACAGTACTTCCTTGGGCTTGGCCCCACACTTCCTTTACACCAGCACTGTCCTGCCAAAAGGCTGAAATCCTGGAAGCGGGCCCAATCTAGTTTATTAATTGCCTTTGGAAATGTAGGCTTGTATTTTTTGGCGAGGCAGGAGCATAACCCAGTTATTTGACTGCTCCAAGATTTAACTCCCTGCTAATTCTGGATACTGACATATGAGCATGTGTGAACAGCAGCCCTCTTCCCCACCCTAGTTTGCTTGCCCTCGACATGCCCCTAGACAGCTGGGGCTGCCAGCTTTTCTAGTACCAGCTGCATGAGCCAGCTACTAGAGCCCCTTCCTTCTCCCGCCCATAGGTCATTTCCAGTCTGCCAGAGTAGGCAGTGGTGGAGGCCCCTTTAGCTGCCTCTGGAATCCAAGCGTAATTGCCATCTGTAAGCTAGAGGGTAAGCGCATTAAGGGCACATGGGTATAGAACTGGAAGTAGGGCTGGGAAAACTTTTCCCTGTCCTGTGTCTCTTTCAGTGAAGAAAAACAATTTTAGCAAACCTGAATGTTGCTGCAGGGCTTGGAACAATGCCTGGCACATAGTAGACATTTAATAAATGTTTGTTAAATGAAGAACTTAATATATTCTTCAATTATTTTACTATCTTTATCATAGTGCCTTTATTGTATTAGGGAAGATAAAGGTTTGAGAGTTGTATTAGGTAGGGTAGGCTAGACTGCAGCTATAAATAGATGAAGAAATGTGTAATGTCTCAAATGCGACACAAGTTTAGTTCTTTTTTTTTTTTTTTTTAAAGATTTTATTTATTTATTTGAGACAGAGAGAATGAGAGAGAGAGAGCACATGAGAGGGGGGAGGGTCAGAGGGAGAAGCAGACTCCCCGCCGAGCAGGGAGCCCGATGCGGGACTCGATCCCGGGACTCCAGGATCATGACCTGAGCCGAAGGCAGTCGCTTAACCAACTGAGCCACCCAGGCG
>NC_138373.1:76114485-76134642 GCF_054177405.1 Leptonychotes weddellii
CACAAGTTTAGTTCTTGCTCATGTTCAGGGTGGATGTTTCTGGATGGTAGCAGGTGACTTTCCTCCCTTGAGTTCAGGGATTTAGGCTCCTCCCATCATGTGGCTCTGCCATACCCAACCAAAGACTACATCCTGATAGCACCCAGTTGGCAGAAGAGGAACGAGAATGGAATAGCACAGATGGGAGATTCTGTGGACCAAACCTGTGAGTGTCACACATCACTGTGGCTGGAACTCAATCCCATGGCCGCAGCTAACTCCAGAGTAGGCTGGGAATGTAGTCTATATGCATGCCCAGGGCTGCATTACATTTTGAGCTACACTTTGAACATCTGTGTCATCTTTCAGCTTATATTCCTAAAATGTGTCTGTAACCCAACTTTGAGATTCAGAAGGGCAAATTTTTATGATAAATTTCACTTGATCTAAGTCCTGTCAATGAAAACCAGGTGATACTATGAAAACACTTAAGCTTTTCACATTAAGTGAAAAATCAGAACACAGCATTATACAGTCAATATGATTTCAACTATGTTAAATATCTTTTTTAAAAAAGATTCAAAGGAAACATGACAGTTAGTTGTGGTTGCCCGTTAATGATGAGATGATTGGTGGTATTTGTTTTTAGCCTGCTTCGTTCTATTTTCTGTACTTTATATATGTCTATCTTGAGCATACGTTTTTTTCCCCAACTTGGAATACCTCTATTCCCCCTCCACCCCCCCATAATGTATGAGTCTTATTAGGACTCTATCTTCCTGGGTGCAGAATTTTGACTCACTGAGATAAGAACATGCCTTTCAGAACTTTGTATGCATGTGCCTTTACATGTCTGCTTCACTTATGAACTCATTCAGCTCTGTGCCAGGCTCTGTTTTAGGTGTTGAGGATATATCACTGAACAAAGTAGAATTCCTCATAGAACCTTACGTGTCTGGGGAAACAGACAATAAAGGTAAAAAAGTAAAAAAAAAAAAAAAATTGTAAGATAAGTGCTAAGAATGGAAATCTAAGGCAAGAAAAGGGATTTAAAATGTCAGTGGGATGCAAATTATAGGTAGGGTGGACCAGGAAGACCGTTCTAGAAAGGAACTTGTAAGATAAAGATCTCCTGGCTAGTACAGAGTGAGCCAGGAGACTATTCCTCAAAACTCTGTCTATACCTAAAATTTATCAAATTTTTTTGACCAATGACAATTTCAGTACCCAAAATTCTTGTCCTTATTAACAATCTGCTTATTGTCATACTTATCTGGATGTTCTGAAGTGGAGACTTATTTGCTATCTCTGTTGTTAGTAGGGAGGACACTTGCAGATCCATATTTTTAAAATATCACTAATTCTTTCAGGTCTCAAGGATTCCCAAAGGATTTATCTAGGATGTGTTCTTAGAGCTTGAAGCAACAGTTAGCTTTTTTCTGCCCATGTTGACAAACTATATTTTAAAGATTTATTTGTTTATTTTTGAGAGCACAAGCGCAAGCAAGGGTTAGGGGCAGTGGGAGAGAAGCAGACTCCCCGCTGAGCACAGAGCCCAACGTGGGGCTCAGTCTCACGACCCTGAGATCATGACCTAAGCTGAAATCAAGAGTTGGACGCTTAACCGACTGAGCCACCCAGGCTCCCCGACAAACTAGATTTTAATATTGTAAGCCTTTAGATGCCATCCTGGCATTACTCCACGGTTCATGCTACACATGACTAGAGAGCTTACTACTTGTCTAAGGTCACATCAAACCACTAATAGAAATTGCTCACACAGGGCGCCTGGGTGGCTCAGTTGGTTAAGCGGCTGCCTTCGGCTCAGGTCATGATCCTGGAGTCCTTGGATCGAGTTCCGCATCGGGCTCCCTGCTCGGGAGGGAGTCTGCTTCTCCCTCTGACCCTATCCCCTCTCATGTGTTCTCCCTCATTCTCTCTCTCTCAAATAAATAAATAAAATCTTTAAATAAAAAAAAAAAAGAAAAAAAAGAAATTGCTCACACAGAGAGTTAAGGTGACGGCCGCCCTGCAGCCTAGAGTGAGTGGGATCATGAATGGGAAGGTGCTCTGCAGGACTGCGGGGAGCTATGTAAATGAAGAGATCATTTTAGGGAGTAAAAGACATTGATCTCAAATGCAGCAAGACCAGGAGGAAGTGATGTAAATCTGTAGAAGTATAGTATTAGTGGCACTGTTTCAGAAATGATCTCTCCCTAACCTGAAGGCCCGTCAGCCATTCCCTCTTCATCCTTGCCGAGACCTGGAGTCTCTCTGTGAGCACTGCCTCCCCTGCCTTTCCGTCCCGGAGCAGTCACAGTCATAGTCTCCCACGTCGACCATATTCACATTGCCCTCTGGTCTCTCCTGCTTCTCCGTGTCTCCTGTCTTCCCTCCTGCTGGAGTCTGCTCCCTGTCCCCGCCCGGTGGATCTGACAGTCCCATCAGTACATGCCAACAGCCTGGGCATGCAGCATTCCTGGTTTCCCCTGGTCAGAAGCCATCTGCCTCGTTTCTCCCCACATGCTCAGGCGGTGTCTGCTGGATGAATGTGTGTATTAAGCTGAGCTGTCACTTCAGCCTTCTGCGTGGGTAATGCTATGGCCGTCACGTGTCCGGTGAGGTCATGCAGCGTAGTGCTTAAGAGCACACCCTCTGGCGTCAACTGAGATGCGCCCACATTAGTATGTTCGTATTCTCACGTTCTTTCTTCAGGCGCGGGGTAGAGAATTTTGGCAGTAAGTATTTACTTCCACACCACCTGTAAGGTCTGTTCTCTACTCTGAATCAAAAAAGGGACTGTGTTCACAGACGGTTGGGGTGGATACATGGAATTACAGAGCACATGACCCAGTTTGACATTGTTTTAGTCACCTCAGCTCAGCTTTAAATATTGACTGTGTCACTTAGGTTCATACAGACTTATCTTTATTTTCCTTCAGTCCTGGACCTTGGTAAGGGGAGTCCGGGTTAGTGACGGGGCTCCCAGATTTTCTTCACCATCCACCCGCTCCATCTACCAGCACAACTTCTCCAGATTCTCTCTTAACATAGTAGTAAAAGTAGTCCTGATAACACAGCTGTCACTTTTTACGTTGGACCGTGTGCCAGGGGTGGAATGAGCATTTTAGGTGCCCTGTCTACATCTACATTTCCAAAGAAACTGAGTTTCAAAGACCTGAAAGGTAAACCATTCAGGGTGACCCAGCTGTGAAATGGTAGAGCTGGGACTCAAACCCACATCTAAGACCCATGCTTTTTCTACTGTTCTACTTTCTTTCTCTTCCGTTCCTTATCCTAACGCCTTGGCTTCCCACGTCCTCTCATCACTCATGTGCAGTGCTCACACACCTTCCCTGACCCTGGCTTCCTTTACAACATTCCCTCCGTAATTTCATGATACACTTTTATACTTCAAAAGCAATCCTGACAGGATGCAACCACACTTACCGAAATAACCCTGAAGACCCCACAGTTACACATTTAAAATGCCAACTCTGCCCTCCTCCAGGCTAACTTTCCACACTTTCCCCTGATCACTCTTTTGAGAAGAGGGCCTTTTACCGGCATCTTGGGGGACTGGTGATAATGAGGGGCAGCCAGAGAGGAGACCTGTGCTGAGGGGCTTCATGCTGCCCCCACTTCCTCTCTGGAACCACAAAAGAGGGACTCTGACTAGAAAGGAAGCGGAACAGAGACTTCTCAAGCCAGAGCCAGAGTGTGTCTGTGTGCCCCGAACTACTGTCTTGTGTAGCGTACAGGGAAGGCTCTCCCAAGGGCAGGGAGAAGCAGGATTTCTGCCCTGAACTTTTATTTGTACCCTGATGTTTTTCCTCACTTGCGGCCCTTCGGAGGCCCTCACTAGCTCTTTTGTGAGGGATGGAGAAGGAAGGGGTAATCGGCTGGACTTTCTCATACTTAGCTGTGGAAACTGCCTAAAGGCTTTGAGATTCCTCTCCTACCTTCCCTCCTAGGCCTAACACAGTGTAAGAAGGCGTTTGGGGAAGTTGGGCAAGTCATAAAATGACTATTGGAACAAAGTGATGCAATTCAAATTCCTGAGGTCCTGGTATGTCTTAATTCTCTTGAAGGCCCAAATGTGTTTCTTTTAGGAGACATTTAGATACATTGTTTGAAAAAAGGAAACAGGATCACTTCAAAATGTCCATTATGTGGTAATCAATGCCATTCAGCCTGTGTTGTAATTAATGAAAACATTGGGGACAGTCTGCCCATTGTTTGTTCCTTTCGCAACAGGAAATGGCAGACTAATAAGGACCCGGGGAAGGTTTACGTAATTCCAGAAGGAAGTAGAAACTGTGCACAGCTTTGACTGATACCCTCCTAATTGCAGATGTAGGCCCACCTGAGCAGGTTCCTATTCCTAACAGACTTAGAGATGTCTGATTTGACTTTGACATCCATTAACAACAGATTTGGGGGTTCTTTATGGATGGAAATCAAGTCACAGTTTTCACACAGTTTAATTCACTTGACAAAGTAGAACTAACTGTGGAAAAGGAAATGTCACTGGCCGACCTTTGTTCCTTGGGATGGCTGACAGCGACCGTGAGATGTGGAACCCAGCCCGGCTCTGGCGGACCCGCCCAGTGGGCTTCCGCAAACGGCTCGAGCACTCTGGAGTAGTCTTTGACTGTCAAGGATGCCTGCAGCTCCAGCATTCTGTGTTTAAGCCCCCTTGGTGAAGTCAAGGGTTGTGTAATGCTTGTATAAGTGAAGCGTCAGAGTCCAAAGTGTACAGACTTTGCCAGTGAAAATGTCATTCCAGTTTATCTGCTGACAAAGATTATTCCCTCTGGTCTCCTCTGTTTTTGTTTTGTAAATATCCATGCTATATCTGGTCATTTGTTTTTTTTTTGGTTATTAAAAAATAAATCTTGGTGGTTAAAATAGGAACAAAAGTGTGTTCTTTCACTCCAATTGAAAACTGTCAGAAATTGCCATTTCAGTTCATCTGTTAAGGTTTTCAAAAGAAGTATTGAGGGGCGCCTGGGTGGCTCAGTTGGTTGAGCGACTGCCTTCGGCTCAGGTCATGATCCTGGAGTCCTGGGATCGAGTCCCACATCGGGCTCCCTGCTCAGCAGGGGGTCTGCTTCTCCCTCTAACCCTCCTCCCTCTCATGCTCTCTGTCTCTCATTCTCTCTGTCTCAAATAAATAAATAAAATCTTTAAAAAAAAAAAAGTATTGAACACATTGTTCAACATGGTATGTATTTAAATGAAATGAATGGACATTCAAATTAATTAGCTCTGGGGAAAAGAGAGGCAAAGATGAGATGGAAAAGCATGGGCTTGAATTCTGGCTTCACTGCTGGTGCTGGCTCTTTGACCCTGGACACGCTTTGTGACCTGAGTCTCTAGTTCCACGTCCCTAGAAAGAGAGTGACATTTTCCCTATAGAACTTCTGTGAGGAACAAAGACTGTGTGTGTGGTACGTAGTACAATGCCTAACATTTAATAGATACTCCAGGTATAGTAGTTGTTAGACATTATCTTATTACATTAATTAAAACAACTAGGGAATTACTATTATATACTGTGTTCTGCCTACCTGTCATCCCAATATGTACATGTGTTACAAAAAGTTCCACTTGTATGGATTTCAGGTTTTGATTTTGGTAGGTCATGTAGATTGAGATTTGTCAGAGAGGAGTTTCTCGTCTGATTTACAGAGCAAAGGTATGATATGAGGATAAATGGTAAAAGTTTACTTTTATAAGCTGTCCTTGCGAACTGTTGTGTTCAGAAACAGGATTGCTTCAAAGTGTCCAATTTGCGGTAATTGGTGCCATCTAGCCCGTGGTGTAATTAATGAAAACATCTTCCCATTGTGTCCATTGTGCAAGAGAGCGGCATCCTAGAGAAGATTGCCTCAGACAGCTCCCAAATCCTCTGTGGGAATGAGGATCAGGAGGTCAGAAACCCAAGAAAACACATAGTGGACCCAGAAAAGTTTTTGTTGCAACCTAGCACGCGCTAACCTTCATAATCTTTGAATCCCCAGCAGAGGGCAAGTGGTGAAGATGTGGTAAGGGATAGAAGATGGAGGGTTGGTCAGAATGGGCCAAACTGGTGGCAAGGGGCTTTCGACTCGATTCTCTGAAGTGGAGACAGCTACTCATGTGAGTCAAAGACACTGTTGGGGGAATGCAAACTGGTGCAGCCACTCTGAAAAACGGTATGGAGTTTCCTCAAAAAACATAACTATGCTGTGACTTAGCAATCGCACTACTAGGTATTTACCAAAGAATATAAAAATACTAATTCAGACGGGTACATGCACCCTGATGTTTATAGCAGCACTATCTACAATAGCCAAATTATGGAAACAGCCCAAGTGTTCATCAACTGATGAATGGATAAAGATGTGGTGTATATATACAGTGGAATATTACTCAGCCATAAAAAACAATGAAACCTTGCCATTTGCAACAACATGGATGGAGCTAGAGAGTATTATGCTAAGTGAAATAAGTCAGAGAAAGACAAATACCATGTGAATTTACTCATGTGGAATTTAAGAAACAAATGAGTAAAGGGCGGGGGAAGAGAAAGAGAGGCAAAGCAAGAAACAGACTCCTAACGATAGAGAACAAACTAATGCTTATCAGAGGGGAGGTGGGGGGGGTGGGTTAAATGGGTGATGGGGATTAAGGAGGGCACTTGCGGGGCGCCTGGGTGGCTCAGTCGTTAAGCGTCTGCCTTCGGCTCAGGTCATCTGGGACCGAGCCCCGCATCGGGCTCCCTGCTCCGCGGGAAGCCTGCTTCTCCCTCTCCCACTCCCCCTGCTTGTGTTTCCTCTCTCGCTGTGTCTCTCTCTGTCAAATAAATAAATAAAATCTTAAAAAAAAAAAAAAAAAGGAGGGCACTTGCGATGAGCACCCCATGTTGTACCTAAGTACTGAATCACTGTACTGTACGCCTGAAACTAATGTAACACTGTATGTTAACTAACTGGAATTTAAATAAAAATTTAAATTTAAATTAAAAGCAGAAGGTGCCTCTACGCAGGACCAAGATTAAGAATGCAGCCGTTAAGGGGTCAGTTTAAGAACGAGCAAGGAAGGTTCTGGGAGATTGCTGAGAACTCGGCTTCAGGGTACCTCTCACCCTTTTATAGTGGTACAGTTCAGTGGTTGGTAGTATATTCACAAAGTTGTTCATCTAACACCACTGTCTAATTTCAGAACATTTTCATCACCTATATAAGTTAGCAGTCACTCCCATCCCCCATTCTCCTATTTCCTGCCAACAGCTAATCTACCTTCTGTCTTTACGGATTGCCTGTTCTGGACATTGCATATACATGGAATCATAATATGTGGCCTTTTGTGTCTGGCTTCTTTCACTTAGCGTACTGTTTTCAAGGCTCATCTCTTTTGTAGCTTAGATCAGTATTGCATGCCTTTTTGTGGCCCAATCCTATTCAGTTGTAGGGAGATAACATTTTGTGTATCCATTCATCCACTGATGGACATTTGGGTTGTTTCTGCTTTTTGTCTGAACAGCGTAGCCATGAACATTTGTGTGCAAGTTTTTGCATGCACATATATTGTAGTGCCCTTGGACATACACCTCGGAGTGAAATTGCTGGATCCTATAGTACTTCTGTATTTAACTTTTGGAGAAACTGCCAAACTGTTGTTGAAACAGTGCACCATTTTACGTTGCCTCTAGCAGTGCACGAGGATTTTAGTTTCTCCACATCCTCACTATTGTCTGTCATTTTAGCCATCCTAGTGAGTGTGAAGTAGTATCTGTGGTTTTGATTTCCAGTTCCCTGATGACTAATGATGTTGAACATCTTTTCATGTACTTATTGGCCATTTGTTTATCTTTGGGGAAATGAATTTGCAACAGCAGATTTTGCCCTTGGAACAGTACTGATTTATATAGCTATGCTAATGTTCTCTAATCAGGGGAATTGGTAGTTTTGGCACTTAGAATATGTAAAAAGGTGAAGCTTTATATAAAACACTGAAGCATTTCCAAAGAAGGATGTCTGTCCAGAGGAAGAACAAAGCTGGGGCAGGATTTGGAATGTGGGAAGAGGGGCAGATGGCCCTTGGTGAGCTGGCCTCAGCCCTTCATGGCCTCTGCTTCCCACCCCATATTCATTCCTAAATTGATCTCCTTGGGAAACAGGAACTTAAATGTAGAATGAGTACAAAGAAAGTGAACTATTTATTGAAACCAAATAAAAGTTGACCTTGACACTTAAGTTAACTAAGAGACATTATTACATTAAGAACTGAACAATACTTTTAAAGGGTGGGAAAGATAACATGACTTTTTTTTTTAATGTAGTCTCAGTTGAGTTCTTAAGCAGTCTTTTTTTTTTTTTTAAGATTTTATTTCTTAGAGATAGCAAGAGAGAGCATGAGCAGGGAGGAGAGGGAGAAGCAGGCTCCCCCTGAGCAGGGAGCCCAATGTGGGGCTCGATCCCAGGACCCTGGGATCATGACCTGACCCGAAGGCAGATGCCTAACTGAGCCACCCGGGCGTCCCTTAAGCAGTCTTTTTTAACATTTTTTTTTTTTAAACTTAAGTCACTGATAGGAAAACGAGTCTGTTGATCATATAAACTTGAATTTTGTTAACTGTGGTACACAGTTTACTGATTTTTCTTTTGATCTGTGAAAAAGGTATTAAACTACCTTTGACTGTCTTGGACATATCTACGATTAAGGTTTTAAGAATTTAGAAGATGTACAGTATCTTTGTGAAGCTCTTACTGTATTATACATCTAACTTAAAACTGTAGGCCTTTGTAGTATGTACCACTACTTTGAAAAGATTACCTTTACTTTGAAAAGGAAGTTACATCAAGCATTTCGATATCTTACATAGGATGACCGACCTGTGCGAAACTAGCATCAAAGCTTATTTTATCAGGAAATCTTTTTTAAAGATTTTATTTTTAAGTAATCTCTACACCCAGTGTGGGGCTCGAAACCACAACCCAAGATCAAGATTGTTGCAGGGTCCACCAACTGAGCCAGCCAGGGCACCCCATCAGGAAATTTTATGTAACAAAATTTTTGAAGCAATGGACTCCTCTTGGGGAAGATATCATTTTTTAAAGCTCTTCTGCTTGCTTTCAAAATATTTTTTGAAAAAATATATATACGTGCATGTACACCTATATATTTTTTATTTTACCATTTTATTTTACCACAGACAGTGGAAGGAGTTACTCATTCTCATGGCTGAACACATAAATCAAAAACACATGGAAGGACTTGTAGGTAAATAGTGATTTTAGTTATTATGTAGTGTAAAATGTTTCTGTCAGGAAACTACAAGATGAGTAATGTGACTCTGTTGTAAGGTTTTCAGTAGCAAAGTTTGGAACAAAAATGAAACATGTCAGTGAAAAACACAATGGTAAATTGTCACTGTGATTGTGTAAGCCTTGAAGATAGTTAATGTACTAGCGCGGAGGCATAACAAGTTCTCCTGCCGGTACAACAAAGATACATTGTGTCTGTTGGATACCTCAAATGTCATTTTTTCCCCTGCCCTTATTTACTAAATTCCTTACCCTGTTTTTCCATTTCATGAAAAGGAATTTTTAGACATAGTTTCTTTTTTTTTTTTTTTTTTAAAGATTTTATTTGTTTGTTTGACAGAGACAGAGACAGCAAGAGCAGGAACACAAGCAGGGGGAGTGGGAAAGGGAGAAGCAGGCTTCCCACTGAGCTGGGAGCCCGATGTGGGACTCGATCCCAGGACCCTGGGATCATGACCTGAGCCGAAGGCAGTCGCTTAACCAACTGAGCCACCCAGGCGCCCTAGACATAGTTTCTATTTCAGTGCACATATATGTTATAATTTATGGTGCTCTGTTTTTCTGGGGGCTATTATAGGCTTTTTGTACGTGTTATCTCATTACTCTTCACATCAGCGTTCTGAAATAGGTACTGTCATTATGCCCAATTTAAGGGTGAAGAAGCTAAGGCTCGAAGAGGTTAAGTGCCTGGCTGGCTTAGTTGGTAGAGCCTGCGACTCTTGATCTTGGGGTCATGAGTTGAAGCCCCACACTGGGCATGGAGATTACTTTAAAAAGAAAAAAGTTACAAAGGTAAGCAGTCATGTGCAGAACCAAGATTTTGACCCGATTCTGACACCACTGTCTTCATCTGCAAGCTATGTAAGTTGGTTGGGAATCTAGAATGATTACTTAGCCTCACCTTAATTTTTTATTTATTGTGTTGCTTCCATAGGAGGCTGCTCCTCACAGAGTGACTCTCAGTCACTCAGTTGGAGCTTAGGAATGCCTTCAGATATCTACATAGGTCATTTGGAGGGTCTGAACAGTCAGTTCACACCTGAGGTAAAAGCTCTGGCTAAACCTTTGGGAAGTGAACTATTGAGAATTTAAGCCAGTGGGTCTGAAAGCATCGGAGTCTGCCACTCGAGCTCAGTCAAGACAGGAGTTTCCATGAAACAGGTCTCCCTGAGGTTCGATGTGCAACGTTATGAATAGCCACTTCTCATTTGGCAGCAGACAAGGAATGGGATTTAGTCTTGGTCATGAGCTAGAAGCCTCCAGAGTGATTTGAGAACTGACTAGAATTTTTTCCCCACCAGGGAAGCTGTGTCAGAGCTTCAGCAAGGGAGTTCTTTTCAGACAGCTGTTTGGTTAGCATCTAGCTACTTTTTTTGTTCCTTTTCTTTTAAAGATTTTATTTTTAAGTAATCTCTACACCCAATATAGAGATTGTTCAATGTGGGGCTTGAACTCAACAACCCTGAGATCAAGAGTTGCATGCTCAACCAACTGAGCCAGCCAGGCACCCTGTTTTTTTTCCCTGATCTGTAGTTCAGTTTACTTAATAGTGCCCGTAGGTGCAATCTTCAGACAAGTTTTACTTGTATACATTTTGAATTCTTTGTCCCAAGAGGGTCAGATTCCATGTCCACATGATCTCCTGGAGGATTTTTCACTGACCCCTTCTCCCCTACCTTTCTTTTTAATAAACTCAGTTCATATTCAACTGATCAGTTGGAGGCTTACTTTCCTGAAAGGGGTCTTAATTCTCCTTTTAAAGATCTTAAAAGCTGATTTTTTTCCCTTAGAAATTTAATTAGTGTTTTAACAAGACAGAAGCCCCGGGGCAGTACTCTTGAAAATATCCCAAATTTGGATTTTTTCTTTCTTTCTTTCTTCCTTTTTTCAAAGATTTTTTTTTTTTTTTTTTTTGAGAGAGTGAGCACAGGGCAAGGAGCGGGGAGGAGCAGAGGAAGAGAGAGAATCTCAAGCAGACCTCCCCACTGAGCCCCGCGCCTGACGAGGCAGGGCTTGATCTCACAACCCTGAGATCATGACCTGAGCAGAAATCAAGAGTCAGGTGCTCAACCAACTGAGCCACCCAGGTACCCCTGGATTTTTTTCTTAATATTGGGCTGTAAGAGTTCTTTACATATTCTAGATGTCTATTATCAGATATATGTATTGTAAATATTTTCTTTTAGTCTGTGGCTTGACTTTTCATTTTCTTAATGGTGTCTAAGCAAAGTTTTATTTATTTATTTATTTATTTTTTAAAAGATTTTATTTATTTATTTGAGAGAGAGAGAATGAGAGAGAGAGAGAGTACATGAGAGGGGGGAGGGTCAGAGGGAGAAGCAGGCTCCCTGCCGAGCAGAGAGCCCGATGCGGGACTCGATCCAGGGACTCCAGGATCATGACCTGAGCCGAAGGCAGTCGCTTAACCAACTGAGCCACCCAGGCGCCCAGCAAAGTTTTAAATTTTGATGATTCTTTGCCTACTCCAGATAGCAAAGGTTGTTCTCCTGTTTTCTTTTTAGAGGTCTTATAGTTGTAGCTATTATGTTTAGGACTGTGATCCATTTCTTGGTAATTTTTGTGTATGGGGTGAAGGGTAGGGGTCCAGATTTATTTTTTTCCATACAGAGATCTAGTTGTTCTAGCACAAATTATTGAAAAACTTTACTTTCCCCACTGAATTACCTTGGAACCTTTGTTTAAAAAAACAACAATTGACCCCATATGTTTAGACCTATTTCTGTACTCTCTGTTCAGTTTCATTGATCTATGTGTCTGTCTCTATGCTCATATCATACTATCCTAATTATTGTAACTTTATACTGTCTTGAAATCAAGTACTGTAAGTCTTCAAACTTTGGGGTTTTTAAAAAATTCTTTTGGCCATTTTGTGTACGTGGAATCAGCTTATCAAATCCCTGCAAAAAATTCCTTCTAGAATTTTGATTCAGATTGCAGTTGGCTCTCGGCAAGAATTGACATCTTAGGGGCGCCTGGGTGGCTCAGTCGGTTAAGCGTCTGCCTTCGGCTCAGGTCATGATCCCAGGGTCCTGGGATCGAGCCCCGTGTCGGGCTCTCCGCTCCGCGGGAAGCCTGCTTCTCCCTCTCCCACTCCCCCTGCTTGTGTTCCCCCTCTCTCTGTGTCTCTCTCTGTCAAATAAATAAATCTTAAAAAAAAAAAAAAAAAAGAATTGACATCTTAATGATATTGAATCTTCCAATCCATGAACATGGTATACTTATCCATTTTTTGAGATCACCTTTAATTTTTCACGGTAGAGTTTTGTATTATCAGTGTACAGGTCTTGTAGATATTTTGTTGAATTTTCCCTAAGTAATTGTTGGGTGCAATTGTAAATAGTGTTTAAATTATATTGTCTAGTTGTTCATTGCAAGTATACAGAAATACAATCAATTTTTGTATATTGGCCATCTATCTTGCAACCTTGCTGATAAACTCACTTGTTAGTTTTATTAGTTTTTGGTAGATTCCTTAAGATTTTTCTAAGTACACTGTCATGTCATTTACAGATGAAGACCCTTTTATGTATTCCTCTCTAGTTCCTATGCCTTTTATTCCCTTATTTCCTTGTTTTGATTTATTATACTGGCTAAGACTTCTAGTACAGTGTTGAAAAGAAGTGATGAGAGTGGACATCCTTGCCTTGTTCCTGATTAGAGAGAAAAGTGTCCTTTACCACTGTAATATTCACTGTAGGTTTTTCATAAATGCCCTTTATTAGGTTGAGGAAGTTTCCTTCTGTTCCAGATTTTCAAAACTTTTCATAAATGAATTTGTCAAATGCTTTTTCTGCATCTACTAAAATGATTATATAATTTTTTTTTAAAGATTTTATTTATTTATTTGAGAGAGAGAGAATGAGAGACAGCATGAGAGGGAGGAGGCTCAGAGGGAGAAGCAGACTCCCTGCTGAGCAGGGAGCCCAATGCGGGACTTGATCCCGGGACTCCAGGATCATGACCTGAGCCGAAGGCAGTTGCTTAACCAACTGAGCCACCCAGGCACCCAAAATGATTATATAATTTTTAACCTTTATTCTGTTGAAATGGCAAATTACTTTGTTTTTTGGATGAAAAGGCTTGCATCTTTGAGATAAACCTCACTTGGTTATGATGTACCGTTGTTGGGTTGATTTGCTAATATTTTGGATGTTTCTGACAGTGGACTGCCCAGATGAGCAATTAGGCTGTACTGTCCAAATAAGGTGTTTGGAACAAGTTTGAGCACATTCTACAGATAACTCATGTCTTAGTAAAGCCTGTAGTTACACCCACAAATAATTTCACCTTCTTTTTCACTTGTCCTTTGAAGTGTACTGGCATCAGAGACAGTATATGCATGTCCTAGGAGGCAACATTTGAGGTATGAATTTAAGAGTAAACAGTGAGTTCTTTGAGGGCAGGGAATTTATCTCATTCATTTCTACCAGTATAAGATTAAAGGCAAGTGGTGTTACAGAGGTCCAAAATCACAGTGGCTTATACAGAATGGAAATTTCTTCTCTCGTAGGCCTGGTACTACTCTCATCCACAAAAGTCCTCATAGACCTAGTCTTCTAGTGCACTGCTCTACCAACCCTAGGATGTGACCTTACTTATTCTC
Source organism: Leptonychotes weddellii (assembly GCF_054177405.1). Taxonomy (NCBI): domain Eukaryota; kingdom Metazoa; phylum Chordata; class Mammalia; order Carnivora; family Phocidae; genus Leptonychotes; species Leptonychotes weddellii. Next base: position 76,128,403 of record NC_138373.1, read on the forward strand.
GTCGTCTGAGGGGGCTGCATCTGCATTCCTGCAGGAGCAGAGTGAGGGAAGGGCTGAAGAAGGAGGAGCAGGGTCTCTGCCAGCTGAGTTTTAAGGAAGATACCCAGAAGCTGCCATGAGAGACTGCCACATATACGTACCTCTGACTAGAACTTAGTCATGTGATGATAGCAAGGTGTGGGTTTTGAGGCAAAGGTTGGGGAAAATAAGCAGTCATTCTCTGTTGGAAAATCTAATAGCTTTTTCACTTACATGGTTTTTCTGAAACAAAGTTATTTGCAACATTTCCCTTTCTGGGCCTGTTTTCTGGAAGAGTCAAGATAACGTTAGCAAAGACAGTGGAAAACAGAAGTCATGTTAATGTGCACAGTAAGCTGTGTGGGGTACAGACAGTGTGGTTCTCAGTATCTGTGTCCCCAGGGCCTTGCGTGCGGGATGGCACACCGTAGTACCAGCATAGGTCTGTTGACTGTGTATATTATATATCTGCTTCCTCATTAGAATCTCTGTGCCAAAAATAGAAATAGGAAAGGTAAATAAGGATATGTTCCAGATTGTCAAAATGGTAAGATTCGGAATTGCATTGGATACTGTCTTACTGCCTGAAGCCTGGTCAGATGTGCTGGAGTACGTCTGTACACACACGGAGGGAGGCAACAGGGAGCAGCAGCCGTGTTGCCTCAAGAGAGCGAAGGGCAGGGACGTGAGAAATAGGCATCGCCAGTTCTGTTACACTTCCCCGGGTTTTAAAGTCTTACTTGCACCTTGGGGCGCCTGGGTGGCTCAGTCGTTAAGCGTCTGCCCTCGGCTCAGGTCATGATCCCAGGGTCCTGGGGTCGAGCCCCGCATCGGGCTCCCTGCTCCGCGGGGAGTCTGCTTCTCCCTCTCCCACTCCCCCTGCTTGTGTTCCCTCTCTCACTGTCTGTCTCTGTCAAATAAATAAATAAAATCTTTAAAAAAAAAAAAAAGTCTTACTTGCACCAACTCGAGACTTTCCTGGCAGCAGTCAGAAAGAAGGGGGAAAGGTTTAAAAGGCAATAACTTCTCCATCATGCAATTCAATGTTCTTTAATGCCATGCACCAACTAGAATCTAATGGTACACTCTCTTGCTCGGGGAATACGGGTGAAAGGAAGATGCTAGACTGAGGAGGTTTGGCTTCTAGTTTTGGTTCTGTCGCTGTGAGACCTCACAGGTCACTCAGCTTCAGGTTTCCTCTTCTGTGCTTTTTTTTCTCCATGGACTGTCAGGGAACTGACTCTTGAGAGACGTACTGTCAGTGTGTGTGAACAGCAGGCTCGAATTATGTGTGCTCCCCCAGGCACTAAACATGAAGTGGATTTGGGCAAAAGCTCTGGATACATCAAACATGGGCCCCTGTCAGATGTGGAGATGTGTGGGCGCGTATATGTCATTTGAACAAATACCGCTGTCTGATCAAGTATAAATCGGGGGAGTGGTTGATTGCCAGGCCCTAAGACATGATAAGCTAGAGTCTTGGAGGCCATTTCAGATAAACTTACAGGTGTTTGTCTAGTCTGGTAGAGTTGGCTGTGGGGAGGACGGGAATGGCCCTGCCAAGTGAAATGTGGTAACTCAAGATGGTTCTGAATGCTGGAGCAGGTGGTTCAGTGGGCTCTGCTGGTTCTTATGAGGATTCCAGCAAGCTCCCAGGTCACCCACTGTCTGTTGGAAGGTGGAGTGTTTCTAGGTGCTGGATTGAATTGCCATTCTGAAAAGGCCCAGTGCTTGGCTCTCAGGAACACTATAATTTACTAGCCCACTACCTTCAAAGTGCTGAATGACGGAACAGGGTTGCAGAGAACCATCTGAAGGTATAAATTGCTTCCACAGTATCGGAAGGTGGCTGTTTCCCTCCCCACCCTTCCTCCCACTAGCTGTTTTTTTGTCCCCTGAGCATTTCAAAACAAGTGAGGAAAGAACCAACATAGAAAAAACAAGCACGAAGTTCTTCTGACACCTTCCTTACTCGCCATCCTTCTCTCCACACCCGGCCGCCCCCCCACAAACAGTATAAAAATAGAACTAGTTATTTTTTCTTGGGGCTGGCTTTGGTCTCCTCCTGTTTGTTTGTTTCGTTCGGTGTTTTGTTTGTTTGTTTGTTTGGAGGGGAGGAGGGGCAGAGGGAGAGGAAGAGCAAGAATCTCAAGCGGGCTCCGTGCCCAGCACGGAGCCCAGTGTGGGGTTTGATCTCACGACCTTGAGATCATGACCTGAGCTGAAACCAAGAGTGGATGCTTAATTGACTGAGCCGCCCGGGTGCCCCGTGGGTTGGTTTTTATCACACCATTTCCAGAGGCTCTGGTAACATGTATTAGGTGCCATCACTCTGCATGAGGCTGGGGGTTGGGACAGGGGCATATGCGCTCCTAGAGTGGATAAGAACGAGGGGCTGAAGTAGCATTTGAACTCAAATTTAAGGGTCGAAATTGGGGTCTTGGTAGTTTGTGTTTTTCCCTACACAGGAGGGGCGGGTATAGACACCTGACAGGCTGGACATTCCCACCCCCTATTTTTATCCAGGTGACAGGTTCCAAAAAACTTCCCCAGGGGAAGAACATAGTCACAAAAGGGGAGCACAGAGCCTAACATTTGTTTAACTGGGGGAGGAAGTGCATTGAGCAGTTTACCTCACAACAGTGGGGTGCGCGGTATGGACTTGAGCCCTGGCTGTCAGAGAAAGCCAGCCCTTTCCCTGCACTTGTCCCCAAGGGGCCACCGCCCTGCAGCCATTCAAGGAAGACAGGGAGGAGTGACAAATGTGAAGCACCTCTGAGCCATGCCAGGTCCTGTGCTGGGTGTGTTCTCTCACTCCATCCTCACAGTTGGGGAATCCGTTCCCCTGTTTGGTTTTTTTTTTAAGATTTGTATTTATTTGAGTGAGAGAGAGCGAGCATGAGCAGGAGGAGCGGCAGCAGGAGAGGGGGAAGCAGACTCCCCACTGAGCAGGGAGCCCGATGCGGGGCTCGATCCCAGGACCCCGGATCATGACCTGAGCCGAAGGCAGACGCTTCACCGACTGAGCCACCCAGGCGCCCCTAGGTCCCTGTTTTTTGCAGATGTGCAAAAAAAGGTAAGTATTATCAACTCAGGTGGCAGAGCCACATTCAAACGCTAGTCTAATTTCCAAGCCCAGGATTCTTTGAGAGAGAGGGAAAAAAATCTGAGGGTCTCAACAAGGTATAAGTGGCCCACATGCCCAAAACAGAGCCAGAAGCAGTCATCTCTGAGTCCCCCTCCAAAGATGACTGGGGGGCAGCAGTTGACAACGCTGAGCCGGTCAGCTTCCGTTTGGCCCGTGGGACTCGTGCTGGGCACCTGGTCCTCTGGAGAGGACTTGCTTCAACTAGGTTTAATGTATTTCCCTTCTTTCCTCCCTCTACAGATGGATTTGTCTGTAGAAACTCTCTTCAGCTTCATGCAAGAGCGCCAGAAAAGATATGCCAAATACGCGGAGCAGATCCAGAAAGTCAACGAGATGTCGGCCATCCTCCGCCGCATACAGATGGGCATTGACCAGACTGTGCCCCTGATGGAGCGGCTCAACGGCATGCTGCCGGAGAGCGAAAGGTTGGAGCCCTTCAGCATGAAACCAGAGCGAGAGCTCAAGCTCTAGAGCTGCCTCTCCCCTCCGGCCAGGCTGTTGTTCTGTGGGAGCAGAGCCTGGCACCGCCAATGCCCTGAGGACGTTTGGAACCAAAGTCCCAGGAGGTGACTGGATCGTGAAGCTGTTTGGAGGCTCTGGGACTCCCGGAAGGGCTGTGAAGCGGCCCGGCTGGCCTGCAAATCTGATCCTGCCCCGCCTATCCCCTTTCCTTGATGCATTTTTCCCTTTGCAAAACGAACCAAACTAATTCTCGGTGCTAACCGAAGTTGGAGCATTTGAATTATTAGGAATTTATTACAGAACTGTCGGGAATTCTTTTTATTTTGTTTAGATTTTTTTTTTTTTAATCGAGAGTGTATATTGTCAAGTCTAGCTTGCAGAGTGAAACTACAGAGAGAAGGGGAGAAATGTTTTAAGAAGCTCTGTGTCCTCGATGCCTTCGTGAAATTTTACTCAGTAGGCTTTCCACATTATGAATTGTAAACATAAAGAACTAATTTAATCTAAGTCTCCGTGTTGTTACTGTTCCTACTCTGTTGACGTCACATCAGGTCTTTATCTGGGGCACCCTGTTCCTGCCGGGGCTTACCACTGGTGTTTTTGTTGTGTGCTGGGTTATGGTGTCCCTCGTATGTTGTCCTCGGAGACTGAGGACTTCCTTTGAACACCCTCATCGGGCTCATCTCCCACTGATAACTGGTTTCCTTAATGCATATGTGGTTTAGGTTTCTTTTTTATTACATCAGCACTGGCAAGACTCCCAATTTCTGTAAGAAGGTTTTAACCACATTTATTTTACTAGCCCGGCAACCCTGCGGCGTTAGGCAGCCTTTGAAATGCCTGCAGCGGGCGTGTATCGAACCCACTTGATGCGCCTAACATTGTGCCCCGACTACAAACAGGGCTCTGTGGTCCCGGCCCTTGTTTCCTGCTGAACTGCTGGGAGTTTAGGACAGGAAGCCACCTGAGTAACCACAGAAGTACTTAGTGCAGGAGTGTGCACATCAGAACTGTCCCCAGGGAAGAGAAGACTGACGACGCAGAGAAACAGAACGGAGGGACAGATCAAGGCAGGCACATTGCGACCAGGAGCTGGGGCAACGGGGAAGCCTCTGGGGCCAGGACATCCTGTCAGGGCTCACCTCGCTCCCTTTATTAAATCCTCTAAACTTCAGAAGGTGTTTTTTCGATGTCAGAAACAGCCTTTGGTATATTTATAACCTTAAAGTTGATCCACTTACTTCAGCATCTCTCTGGTAAACTTGATCTGATTCTCATCTCAGATTTTAAACATACTATTTTGGAAGATTCTTCGTACCCAGGATAAAACGTAGGACATAAAACAACTGGATGACAGAAGAAACCTGAGCATTCGACGCTAAATGGAAAAAAATTTTTAATTCGGACACGGGAAAAAAAAAAAAACAGCTTCTAGGATTTTCGAAGGAGCAACCCAAAAATGTCAAGATTGTTCATCCCTCTGAGCTGGAAAGACCAGATGGACACCAGAGCCCAGGGAAGAGGCTAAGGCAGCGTCCCCCTCCGTCGGGGCAACCTTCACATGGCGTTTCTGCCTTCCTGGAGACTGATGCTTTCCTTTCCCCATTAGGAAGGGGGGCTAGAGATGTCCAGCCTGAGGCGATAAAGTGGCCTGAGGGAGTCATGGAGGGCTCGGAAGCCATGAGCTGGGGAGGGAGGAACTCGCCCTTTAACCTTTGTTGGGCCGCGCTGGTCAAAGAAGGCTGTGTTTCTAATGCCTTTTGATGGTCAGGATTTTACTGGGTCTTAAACCATTTCTAGAGCAATTTATTCACGGGTACAAATCCAGAAAGATGTTTTGTTTCTTAGAAACCTATTAATAGCTAAGGTTATTTTAGCAAATGTCACGGAGGGGAGGGTAGCCACGTTTATTGAATGACGCGTCTTCCCTCTGCTGACGCGCAGAACCCCTTCCGTCGTGCTTCACATTTCCATATGATTGAGGAGCTAGTTCTGAACTATATTCTCATCCACTCGTCTTTCTCCCCACTGTTTCATGCAGTTCTTCATTTTTCTCTACTGTTTTGATATCATTTCACAATACGTTTTAAGATCGGCTTTAGCTAGCCTAGGTGCCACCTGTGCTCGTTACTGTTTTCCTTTTTTTTTTTTAATTTCAAACCGGCAGAAATTATGTTTTGAAAACATAATACAAGGAATACTTCTATTCTCTTTGCCAAGACTGACAGGAAGTGGCTTTTTTAAGCCATCACCCTCGTTGTCTTTTTCTGAGTTCCTGGAGTGTGCAGACCCAGCTCTGCTTGCAGCTTTCAGAGAACGAAGAGCTACAAAAACAGCTCAGGGATCAGGTGCGTACCATCACTGCACTTAGTATAATTTACCAACTAAAGCGCAGAACGAATAAAATGAGACGCAGACCAAGCCTACTGAGGACGGAGCTTGCTCACTGTGCTTTAGCAGTTCATGGTGTGAGCATGGCAGGAAGGCGGACTGACCAGGGCATGAGAACATTCTCAGCCAGCCAGCCAGCTCGCCACCCAACTCAAAAGCCAACTCTTCTGCTTACAAAGAAGTTAGACGGGCACCTGGCTGGCCCGGTCAGTACAGCATGC
>NC_138373.1:76134742-76189117 GCF_054177405.1 Leptonychotes weddellii
GGTGATGGGTATTAAAGAGGGCACGTTCTGCATGGAGCACTGGGTGTTGTACGCAAACAATGAATCATGGAACACTACACCAAAAACTAATGATGTAATGTAAAAAAAATTTTAAAAAAAGTTAGAATAACTTACGTTTGGGTCCTAAGTAGCAAGGCTGCTCATTACTGGGTAGAAGCAGAGAAGAACAATAGGCAAATTCAATATTTTTTTTAAAGAATTCTAGTGCGTTATGGCGTGGGGGGTGGTTTTGCAACATCGTCAACTTGGCTGAGCTGGACTGTTTGCTGCAGTCCCCTTCCCTGTTCGTTTCTGGTTAGGCCTGGCCACGAGAGCCATCTGCGTGAGGTTTGGAAGTGGACAGAAAGCTGCAGCTTTGCTCCGTCACTGGAGGTCGCCGACGTCAGGCCCTGCTGCATCTCAGGCTCGCGTTCGCGGACGGCTGCCGGCCTCACGGCTCCCCTGGCTCCCACAGAACCCTGCCTTCGGCTCTTCCAAATCGCGGGCCAGGTACGAATCGAGCTTCTCCTGTAGGCCCTCTGCGGCAGGAGGCCGCAGCTTCGAGAAGAGGGCAGGCCAGCGTGGGTCTTGGCGAGAGGCGGACACCGGTTCCGGCGGGTTGCTCGCGGGCTCCAGCCGTCCCGGCCATCCCTTCTTTCCCGACCGCCTGCCCGGTGACTTCACGTGCGCCAGGAACAGCTCGACTGGGGCTCTCTTAGCAGCACCTGTAATGAAGTGCTCGAAGTCAGTCCTTCAACGCCCCCGTCCCCGATTCTGTGTCATTCCTGGTGCTTCTGCTCCGACTGAACCCTGGCTGGTAACATGGCGCTACCAGCCCTTTCCGGCCTCAGATTTTTACATTTTCTGGCAGATTCTGGGAATCTGAGTGATGTGCTATTTGAAGAGCTCATTCTGCTGAATCTCTGTTGCTTAATGCCTGGTGACCTATCTGGACCCTCTAGGAGCTTCGGGGACAAAGAGGCAGGCTGGCGTTGTAGGGGGCCCCGGCTGTAGATTTCCAGCCTTGACCTTTGGCAGATGCCTTCATTTCCCTGAGCCTGTTTCCACCTCCCTGTGTGTGAGCTGGTCTGGATGGGCTCTCGGGCCCCTTCCGGCTCCAGGATTCCACTTCTGTGACTCTGGCAACACCTTTACCTGTTGTCTCTGAGCAGTGGCCCTGCGTTTTGGAAGTGACTTTAAGTTCCGAGCTCCCAACAGAGCTTGTTTCCTTCTTTTTGTTAAGTAGAAATTAGAAAGTGTCCAGTGGCTCCCTTCTTTTGGGCACCCGTTTTGCTAATCTGTTGCCCTATGCATCTGTATTACGGACACTGTCAAACAGGCCCCTATAACCGCAGTGTCCTTGTTTGACTCAAAGTGGATGTTGGTGGAAGCGGGCCTTCACCCCCTGTCATGTGTGCACGTCAGTTTACAGGGACTGAATTGTGGGGTTAAGAGCCAGTGAGAGTGTAGATTCCATGAGAGCCTATGTAATTTGACAGATGTCATGTCTTTGTTGCCCTTAATGTTCTGTCCTTCTTAGGAATGTAATTTATATTCTCCGCAGAGTATTTGAAGAAGTGAATTCTGAGGACTCCATAGCCTGAGATACAGGAGTGCACTCAAGGAATGAGGTGGGGGGCTTTTCGTTCGTTAAAATCTCCTCTGGGTATTTCTTTGCTCTTTCCGCCGACATATGAAGAAGGTACATTATGGGTATTCCAAACGTGCTGTTTCCAAGGTTACATAAACTAATGGCCCTGGGGGACTGACATGTGCCCCTGCTTCTGTGGAGTTGTGGAACTTACTTAGCTTTGGCATTTCCCTTACCAAGTCCCAAGGCAAAACCAGGAATCTGCAGCAATGGAAGCTGGGAGCAAACATGGATTAAGATTCTAGGGTGAGTGAAATTTTGTCTTCCCGATTTGTTTATACCTCAGCTTAAACCCAGACATACAGTACTCAGTAGGAAACTACTTAAAATGTTGCTATTAAAGATCGAAGGGTAGAGTGAAGTGACAGTTTTTCCTCTTGGGGATGTCGTAGGTGTAAATTGTTCTTCATGCCAAGAGAAATAATTTGCTCTTCTTTCCCCTGCCCTCTCATTCCTCAGTTAAGAGCTGCGTAGCGCCCCAGGGGAGAGGTCACTGCTGTTGACTAACGTACAGTAAGGAACACTGAATTTCTTGCACACACACAAGGCGTGTCGCTTCCTTTCAAATGGCCCGATTCCAGAGGGGAAGGGTGACCAGATAACTTCTTTATTCACATGCCTCAAACCAAAAAAATTAAAATTCTTGGCAACTCTACCTAGTTGCTTCCCAGTCTAACCAGCATCTCCTGTGGTGCGCTGATGCGTGTCCATCACTGTTAGAAATTTGTGCATTATCCGTGTCGATATAAAGCCTAATGGAATTTACTAAGGACTCCCATTTTCTTCACCAGTCAAGGCATCTTCTTACTGCGACCCTTTATTTTTATTATGTACAGTGAGCGGGATTCACGCTCAAAGCTTTGGTGAACCAAGTACTTTAATTTCAGCCTTTGAAACTGTCGCAATTCCCTTGAGCAGAGAGAACCCAGAGCACGGCTGCACTCACCCTCTGCAAGCCACCCTGTTGGCCTGGGACACTGCTCCCGCGAGGTCACAGCCTGCATCTCCCGTGCGACAGCGGTTCCACGGGCTTTACTGTTTTAGCTAGAACCAAAGGAATGAAACTGGTTTTTACATAAACCCCATTTGATGCCTGTGCACATAAACTGCAACAATGGGACTGACTTGTAAACATCTTCCAAGACAGTGATGTCATTTTCCAGTTGATTTCACAATACTTTGAAGATATAACCGAGTATAATTACGCTGTACAAGGATGAATGGGCCCCACGGAATGCTAGAAATAACTCACTTCCCTCTTCTATTTATAGATGCAGGAAAGTAATATTCAGAGAAAAGCACCTAGACAAATGTTACTGGATCTAAAACATTTCTGCGTGGTGTCAGAAAACAAAACCAGACAGTATTTAAAATAACAGGGACAGCTTTTAGGTGAAGTTTGTCACCTAGTCCCAGTATGTACACCCTTCCCTTGCCATCTCTACCTTCCTTGTTTCCCCTTAGCCTGAGCCCTGCTCTAATTTTCATTGTCAGACCCAAACTAGTCCTCCAGCACTAGCCTGCTCTTACTGGTCTCTAAGAGGTCCCCAAATCTGTGCACTTAAGTCGTAAGTGGCTTGACCTTCCCAAGATCTGCACCTCCTCATCTGAAGCCTCTCACTGAACACCTGCTCGCACATGCCGCCTTCCGTCTCTGGAGTCAGACGTATTCGACACTCCCTTTCCTCTTGTGTCCCTTGCCCGCCTCCGGTTCTTTGCAAGGTCCTGGCCAAGGCAGCTCTTCTAGTCTTGGCTCACCCAGTACCATCCTTCTTGCTTTTAAATTTTCTTAAATTTAACTTCAACTCGGAAGCCTGTCCCAACCAACTTAAATGACGTCACCTGTGATTCTCATCATTATTCCAGGGTAATATGCTTTATTATGAAGCATATTTATGGAGGTAAATGCTTATTCCTTTGATGCACAGAACTCTCTGACAGACTGATGAGACTAAGCTCCTAGTGTCATATATAAGCAGAGGGGTCATGAAGATGTACATGGCAAGGATGGAGAACAGATCTAGGCCTAGTCCCCATTTTTCCTACAAGAATTATAAAACCACATTCATATTCCATTAGAATGTGCCATGACTGTGCATCTGGCCTCTCTTCTTCCTACCCTATACTCATTCTCGATTCAGTCAGCCAGCAGATATTTACCGTGTCTGGGGTTCTCCACTGTAGTGTGCATCTGGGATACGCGCTAAAGAACGGAGGCCAGCCGGGCACTGTTAGCCAAGGCGCCGTTGTTTCGTGGGCTAATGGCGCACATACCGTGTCTGATGCCCTCAGCACTTTATTTTGAGCTAAGATCCCTTCGACACGGGAACAGTGGGACGGGTTCCACCGCGGCCTCCTTGTGCAACTCGGATGTTGCTCTTCCCGCCAACCAGTTCGCAAGGAGAGGTCCTTTCTCATTTATGTATAAACAGGTACCAGTTTTGATTTTATTTCATATTAACATACATGAACATCAAAATGAGAAATGCACAATTTAACCATTCAACAGCATCTTACTCCAAAAGAACACTATATTCATAATAAACATTTATACAGTCTTTCCACCTCCCTTTACAAATGTCCTAAACCATTGTCCAGCCTTTCTCACACGGAAGTCTAGTTTTGCTCTTTAGAAATCCCCGTTCAGTGTCACGCTGACAGACCCCAGGGCGTCCCCTACGCCTCCGTGGAGAGAGCAGCCTGCCCGCCCACGCGGCGGCAGTCTGGGCCCCGGGAACCGCGTACCTGACATGCGCAATCCAGGATGACGGCTGTAGGGCAAGACTACCTCACAGTCACGGGGGGAAGGGGACCATGGCCAGGAGCCTGGGACATACTTAACACTGGAGCTCTTGCTTTCCCTTCCTAAAAATGTTCCACGGTTGTGACCAGACTCTGGAAGGAGTGAGCTCTTCCACGCTTGGTGTATACGTAACACCTCAAAAATGACTCCGTGACACCTTGAAATGTCTGATTACATCCCCAAGTTAAATGTATGTAGAAAAACTACCTCAGCTCATTGAATAGAACTTTTCCCACACAGTAACACTGAGCTCCCTATGCAGTGTCCTCTCTTCCCGCCTGCCTTTTACACCCGGCTCACAGCACGTTATTTGTGTACAAGCAGTTATGTTATGTGACGCTCAGAATCATCACGAGCAAGTGTGTTCTGAATCATGTCATTCGTTCTGTGCTGGTTTCAGCAGTCATCATAGGAAACATGAAGTCACATCCTAGTCGAAGGACTATCCATTTCTCGAACACAGAAAAACCTGAGATATGAGTCAGCAACTGGCTACACTTACAGTAAAGAACAATGACATCACCCCCCCCACACACACAAAAAAAGCTGCTGACGTGAATTAAGGCTTCAAAAGAGGACCATACTGTAGCTGACAAGACTCAAGCCAGGAAGTTCAAAAGCAGATATGTACTAATCACTTGTGTACTTGTTCCAATCGACTCCTATTTTCAGCTGCCAGGACTGATTCCATACAGTGATTGTAGGTCAAAGACTGAGAGGCCACCTTGGTCCCGCTCCATTTTGATATGTCCCTTCTACTAAAAGAAATGCCGGGGATAGTTTCTGAGAACAGCTTGGCTGTGGCTTTCCACTCTGCTCACACGGAACAAAATGCTGCCCCCTTCCCCTCACCTGCCTATGAGGTTGTATTCTGAACCCTCCTCACGGAACTAGCTTCTCAGCCCTATTAGTAAATCGGAAAGTCTGAGGAAATTACAGAACTACCTCCCTCATCACATGCTCAGGGGAACAAAACCATTGAGAAAAAGGAGTTTCCTGCCTCTCCTTCTTAACGATTTTAATTCTTTACTCTTTCCAGAGCTTTTCTCCCTCTTGGTAGTTTCCTTGAAAAGTCTACCTGTTAGGTTTTTACAGAATGTATCTGTGCAAAGAAACCGAAATGGAAAAAAAATCTACTTTGGCTGAGAACTTGAAGGTACTGCTGTTCTGCTACCAACCCAAATAAATTCACATCTGGCTTCAACCAAGTTCATCTTTATTTAAAGGATTAACAAGCCCATTTGGAACAATTCTTTGATTTACATGCAGGGAGGCAGACAGACTTGTTTAGCCTCCTGACCTACCTTAAATCATCATGTGGCCAGATCTCTGGCCGTTCAGTTGACTCCTAGATGGTTTCCCTTCTCTTCATCAAGCTGAGAAGAAAAAACTAACTACCTCCATCCAGGCCCACCTGGAAATTTGTGCAGAGACGGTCTGAATTGGTCTGCAAAGTGTGACTAGCTACCTACCTATTCACAATGCCTAGAAGACAGGCTACCAGACTTGGTAGTGGTGAAAGCCCCGACTTTCAGTCTGAGGTACTGGGTTTGCTCTGAAGTTGACCTTGGCAAGGCCCCTAACGGTCTGTGCAGCAGAATGCGGCTCGCAGTGCTCGGCTGCCACGTGAGCTTGGAGGTGCGAATCCGCTTTGGATGGGATCGTTTCTCTTGCGTTTACCATGAGGTTCTGTCCCTAATGGGGTCTACCCGCCCAACCCACGAGCTGGCTCAGTCTCAGCGCTAAGGTGCACTACGGAAGGGGCCGGACAGAGACTAGTACTCGAGATCTCTTGTAGCACAACACGGAAACGGGAGGGTATTTTGTCCTCCAACACCAAATCAAACTGGATTCAGTAAAAACGAGAGGCTGTGCAATGCGCTGCGTACAATTTTTCATCTGTCTAGGAGGAAATCTAGCATCTGCCCTTCCACTCTTGTTGAGAAAGAGTAGCTGATCTCTCAAGTGCAGACGTTGAGAGAACAGCTGTGTTGATCCATCTTTTGCTTTTACACCATAGCTCCATTTTCCAAAAATATATATGTATGTACATATATATATTTCAGATTTACAGGGAATATTTTTTTTTTTTGTGAACAAGAGAAATATTGTCCATAGAAGTCCCAAGTGTCTTCCTTCTCAGGAGACCTCAATGATTTCCATGCTGCCTGAAAAGCTGGACTGGCTGCCCACTTTGCCCAGTTCTTCCCGCGACCTGTTCTCCGACATGATGCTCTCACCAAATTCCATCTGGCAGCTTCTGCGTTTGAACTGCTTTTCGAAGGGGCTCTCTTCATGCCAGCTCCGCCGGGAGTCGGCTCGGTCACTTGGCTTCTGCCGCCTGCGCACGGAGTAGCCCTGGTCGCTGCAGGTGGGCAGCTGGCTGCAGCTGTAGGCCGAGTAGCTGGCGCTGCCCCCGTAGACGGCCGAGGCCGAGTAGAAGTGAGAGGGCTCCGTGGCAAAATACCAGCTGTTGGGCAAGGAAGGGGCGGAGGTCTGGGGAGCCAAGATATCCGAGTGCCAGCCCTTGAGGCCCAGGCCGGCGGCAGACTTGGCGAGGGGTTGCTGGCTGGTGGCCAGGCCAAGAAGGAAGCTGGGATGGCAGTTGTCCTCCACGCTCCCACTCCGGTGCAGCGGCGAGCAGAGGGGCCGCGGGCCGGTCCCGCCGACGCCGGGTCGAACTGAGTGCACTCGCTTGCCCTGGCCATCGGAAGGCCTGGCCGGCTGAGGCTTCTTGGGGAGGCTGGCTTCCTCCTTACCTGGGCTGCTTTCTGGGCTCTGCTCCGATACTTCCTCAACCGGGGAGAATTGGCAGAGCTTGCTGGTCCCCTCCAGAGTCGTGGAAGGTTTGTAGTATTCCAGAGCATCTTCTGAGGAGGAGAAACCATGCAAGGAGGCCGCCACGCTGGCTGAGTACGAGACGGATTTGATGTCCAGAGAGAAGGAGCGCTTGAGCTTACTGCTGTCTTCAAGCTTGCCCGAGGGCAGGTGGAGCCCGCTGAGCGCCTGGACCAGCGGCCCGTCTTCCACCAGCGAGGGCTGCATGCTGGGCGCGCTGGCCGGGGGCGCGGGCCCTTGCCCTGCCGCCTCTGAGGTAGCAGAGTTGGCCCAGGGTGGACCGAGGCACATGGCGCTCTTCTGTCCACCCTCGGAGACCATGGGGACAGGTTCGTTTGGCTTCTCCAGGTGCAGCAGCTTGAGTTTGCTCTTTGGCCCTGATGCGCCAGTCGGGTTCTTAATCTTCTTCTCATAGTCCAGGAGTTGGCCCAGAAAATTGAAGTTTGGAGAGATAGTAGGCCTTTTTTCTTTCACAAATCTATGTAGAGAGGAAAGACACAAAAATCTTGACTTTTGCAACTACACTTTATCTTAAAAACAGCTAGAAAATAGAAATATTAGGTGAATAAATAAGGAATTATTAGAGCCTCCCGTACATACCTATGGAAGATGACTGGTATGGAAGTTCAGGGAGACCTACAACATGTCCCTGGAGCATGCTAGAAAGAGAGGAGCCAGGCCCCCAAAGCTCTAGTTTAGCCTTCTTATTTTCAAGGACCCAGAGTTTCCAATGCAGCTGGCAAGCAAGGATTCTGTGCTCACCTCCCCGGGGCCTCCCTCTCCCTCACGGTGGTGCCACCAACAGACATACGGGTAACGGCCACTCTCCACAGCTTTCCCGGTATTGTGCCTCTCAAAGTCCCCACAGCCGCTTCCTCAGAACATTTCATGTTTTAGTTAATGACCAGAAAAGAGGTTATCAGATGACCAGAGCACCAAAGCACACATTCGAGTTCCTTCTCTTTGTCTTCAAATGACAGAGTCATCAGCTATCAGGTGGCCTGAGTGTGCTAAGCACTGGGCTAATGCATTAGACAGAGTATTATCTCATTCAGTCCCCAAACCTACCCCGTGTCAGGTGGGTGGATTACCCCCATCATACAAGGGACACAAAGTCCTTACTTAAGTGATTTGCCTGAAATCACACAGCTGGGATTCAAAACCAGGCCTAATGTCTGGGTCCACTTTTGTAAACACGTGTAAAAAAGAATCATCAAGGGCGCCTGGGTGGCTCAGTCGTTAAGCATCTGCCTTCAGCTCAGGTCATGATCCCAGGATCCTGGGATCGAGTCCCACATCGGGCTCCCTGCTCGGCAGGAAGCCTGCTTCTCCCTCTCCCACTCCCCCTGCTTGTGTTCCTGCTCTCGCTGTCTCTCTCTCTGTCAAATAAATAAATAAAATCTTTAAAAAAAAAAAAAAAAGAATCATCAAGGGGTAAAAACTAGTAATAAATAGCTTTTATATTTGATTGTGGAAACACAGACTCTTAGAGACAGTAGACAAATTCTTCAGTGGCTCCTGACCTTCATGGACACTCCTCAGAAGATGCAGGAGTGCAACTACACTGAAGATTTGCATTTGAATATGGAAGGAGAAAAATCACAAACTCCTTGGAAATCAAGTAACCTAAAGCAAAGTAATGAAGCCAGAAACATCTGGCCCCATGATAACAAGTATAAACGTAGGGTCCGCATAATAAGACTTGGTAACATGACAGAAGAGTGCCTTTCCTTCCAGTTTCTACATGGTGTCAGAAGACCTGTAGGGAGAAAAGTCTGACTGGGGGACAAGGGAACTGATGCAGACCAAGGCAGGACCCTTCTCCAGGCTCGCTCCTCGAATGAGAAGCTGCTCAGGTAGCTCATTTCTTTCCAGATCTTCCAATTTGAGAAAGAAGTCCAATTGTTAACAACAGGCCTCCTTCCTGCATCTGTACGTACTGGCTCTTTATCACATGGAAACTACCCACCTCTACCCACTAAGTACCCAGGGGCCTCTGATTCACCCACTGCACAAACTCCGGTCCTGTGCATGCTTGCCACTTGCCTGCCCTCCACTTGGCCCAAGGGTCGGGGGAGCAATCCAGTCAAAATGCAGAATCTGGACAACTCTAGAATGTAGGACATTTTACTCGGTGAACCGATTTTGACAGTTAAATTTGCTCTTGGCTTTTTCCTCACAGTGACAGAGGCACAAAGCTTGAAGCAGGAGGAGGAATTCTGTAATGGGTATTCTGCTGGAGCTTTTTTCCTCATATGTACTTCCCCAACTAGGAAAAGATAGAAACTTACTAAATAGGATGGTGATCTGTTCAGATTGTTGTTCATGAAAATTAAAAAGTAGCTGAGGAGGAATCTGACACATGTTCAGGCGGAATTCATGCTAACTTACAAAAGTGCATTCTTCTCTGGTCTTTGAAAAACCATTTAAAAATCCAGTCACCTGTAAGGCATGTAACTAGAACAGTCCTGATTTGCTTTAATTTGGGTACCTGCCCTCCTCACCCTTCACACTTCAGGTCAAATGAAAAGCCTGTTGCACAAGCCGCGTGCCGGCCCTCACCTGTAAGCTTCGTCTAAGGACATGTCCATCCTCTTCATGATGTAGGCGATGGCGATGGTGGCTGAGCGAGAGATGCCCGCTAAGCAGTGCACCAGGACACGCCCGTTGGAGGCCTTGGCTTTCTCTGCGGGAGTCAAATTCAAGAAGGGTCACTAAGAACAACCGTGGTCAACAGTGAGATCTTGCGGTCATGTACCTCCTTTCATCCGATAACTCAAAGTAAATCTCATCTACTTACATACTGTTCCTTTCAATAGTTTCTTAGGGAGATAAAGGAAGATCACTTCCCCACCATTTACATTCAGGACAATGAAGGGCCAGATGTGTTAAGTCAGCAACGACTCCCTAACTCAAGCTCACTTCTTAGTACATTTCCCAGTGGGTTTTTTTTTACATTATTTTTTCATTTTAATAACTTTCCCTGGGTATAAATCCTACATTATGATGACATGATTCTACTTGTTTAGTGTGGAAAACTGCAGAATACAGAGAAGTATAAAGAAAATAACCTCTCAAATCCGAAGATGTAGCTAGTATTTTGTTGACCCATGTTGTCTGACACTTCAACTTTTTTCTAGCTAGGAAGAGATAGTAAACTTTTTTTTGTTTAGAGACAGAATTTTCAGTTTTGAGATATAACTGACATGTAACGTTGTATTTCAGTATAATGATTTGCTACATATAGGAGGTATGAAATTTTTAAAAATATTTTCTCATTTCAAACATATGTGACATACATTACTAACTGAAAAAGCAGGAGGGTGGACTTCATCACCATATCACATCAGAAAGCAAGAAGATGCCAGGTCAAGCTACTTTTAAAATGCTGACTCACAGACCCTATCTTCCTATAGTTTCCTGTTTTTGTTTAGACTTTTCTGTACGTCATAAAGTGGCTCGACTTTATTTGCTAAATTTAAGAAGAAAACCACGTATATGCTATGAATCGGGTTTAGCAGCTCACGTTAGCAAGGACCCAGGGAACTGGAACCTTTTCTGGATATCCAGGAGTTCCTGACTGCATCATGTCTATTCCACACGACATGGCAGGACTTCTGGACACTTTGTTAGAACCAAGAACATTCAACCCCAGTGCTGCCATCTTTCCCTGTCGAGGGGCTTTACAAGTTACTTGCAGGAGTAAGTTGCCCCACGCCGCCTGGAAGCTACCAACATTTTGCTGGTACCAGGGCCGCCTCCGTTCTAAACGACAACATGCGTGCTTACCGGTGAGCCACTGCCACGGGGCTCAATTCTTCCCTTTTCACTCCTGTTTTAGCTGACACCAGCAAAAGTTACCAAACCTTGTAGTACAGTTCCTGTAATTAACAGATATCCTGGGAATCTGCTCTGGCAGCTGAATAATAATATGAGGCCACTCCAGTGTCACTGCTTCTGTTGTAAGTATTACAAATTCCTAATGTAGATGATTTATTATTGTGTACAAAACACATAGGACTTTTGGATAGTATATGAATAAACAACTTTCCTCAGATAGTGAAGTCAAACACAATGAAACGGTAACAAATGAATATAAATTCTTCTTGAAACAAAGAAATATATAATATACAACGTGATAATATATAAACCCATGTACATAAAGTCCCATGCCTTCCTGGGCCCGTACCGTTCTCTTCCTTTTTTCAACTATACAGTCATCAGCCTGTACTAATCTTAGTATTTCCCCTTTTGCCTAGGCTGCTAAGAAGCTCAAAGCTGAGATTTTTTACTCAATTTCAATAGGTAACTGTAATTCAGATTTTACTGTACCTTTTCTAGCCCCATATTACTTGGTTCTTGCCCTTTGATCCTGTTTTAATGTGTATGTGTGTAATGTGTGTATCTTTTGATCCCAGTCTCATACTGTAAGCTGCTTTAAATTCTTATTGGAAGTAGGCTGGGTTTCAATTTTTTAAACTTTATTTTTTAGTTAGAGAGTGTGTGTGCACTCAAGTGGGGAGGTGGAGCAGCGGGGAGTTGGAGGGGAGGTGGGGTGGGGGAGAGGGAGAACCTTAAGCAGGCTCCATGCCCAGCACAGAGCCTGATGGGGCTCCATCTCATGACCCTGAGATCATGACCTGAGCCGAAATCAAGAGTCAAGACGCTGAACGAGTGACCCACCCAGGCGCCCCTCAAATTTTTTTTAAATGTTGACAATATTCTCTCAATTATTTAAAATAGTTATCTCAAAACAAGACTATAAGGACTTAGGAGGATCTTGCTTCTACCTCAGAGGGCTTCACACTGGGCATATATTATGCACCCAGTACATACTGGCTGGCTGACTAATACATACCTTTAAAAAGCAATCTTTATAAAAAAATGTGAAAAGGGTTGGAAGGAAATAAAACAATGATGATAACAGATGTGTTAGGATGTTGAGGTTATAGGTTTCCTTTTCTCTTTTTCGAATATTCTGCATTGTACTTACGTTGCTTTTACAATCACGACACTTTTGAGGATGTATTTTAGAAATCTGAGGGGCGCCTGGGTGGCTCAGTCTTGATTTTAGCTCAGGTCATGATCTCAGAGTTGTGGGATCAAGCCCCGTAGGCTCAGCGCTCAGCGGGAAGTCTACCTGGGATTCTCTCTCTCTCCCTCTGCCGCACCCCTCCCCACCCCATGCGTGCAGGCTCTCTCTAAAATAAATAAATAAATCTTAAAAAAAAAAAAAAAAAGTATTACACTGGATTGGGGTTCTGCTCTTGGGAGAAATGAGTGCTAAAGGGAGTCTTAAAGCAAAGGAGGTCACATGCCCAGGGACCTGGCAAAGAGAAGGGAAAGGTGTGCGAGGCAGCCGTGCAGGGGGACCCAACAGGTGGCTGTGGCACACATGTTGTGGGGCAGGGGGTTACCAGAAAGGAGGTGTCAAAGGTGGGGAGCAGGTGCTGCAGGGTCTGGGAACATTAGGCTGAGGACCGCAGGCTGCTGAACAGGGAACAGCAAAAGCACTGACGGTGACAAGTGGAAAGAAGAAAGGCAGGCTGTCACTACAGCAGTTCAGGAATAAAAATCTAGGACAAAAAGGGGCAGAGAGGATAACAAACGAAAAAGGTAAGGGGGAGCCAGTGAGGATGAGACGTTATAAAGGCCAAAAATAAAGAAGCAATAATTGAGCTCACTGAGGACAGCTCTAAGGAAAACCAAAAGAACTTCTCAGATGATCATTTGTAAAACTACTAAAGAGCCAATTATGAATTAGGCACTTTGCAAGGTATTCTCCATCCGTTATCTATTTTAATCCTCACAATATCCCTCTAAAGTATACAGACTATCTTCAGTTTCCAGGTCAGGAAATGGAGAAACTTACCCCAAATCACTTAACTAGTAACCAAGGAAGGCAGGGCCCAAATACAGTTTGACTCCAAAGTACATGCCCTGAGTCACCCCCCTGTGCGGCCTGCGCGCAAACCCAAGAGGCGGGGCAGGAGCCGAGGGTAGGGTGAGGAGGGAGAGGGCCGGAGGGGCAGCCAGCCGGGACCGGGCATCTTGAGAGTGTCCCGCAGTCCCAGGCAACCCCAGCTCACTGCTGCACGTGTGAACTAAAAATAAAGACAAAACTCCAGAACACTTGAGTCCTTCTAACAAACCCAGAAACTTATTTGAAATTTATCTCAGTAATAAAAAGACAAAACCCCCACAAGCCTGCAAGTCACTCAGCCCTGGTACGGGGGCAGTCTTCCCACTGCGCGCCCTGCCAGGACGGACCACGGCAGAGAGCACGGCAGAGGCCAGCAACCACCGTGACCCCGCTGGACGCCCTGAATTACCTGGAGGGGTCGGGGAACGGTGACTCTAGTAAATAGGGACGAGTAAGTGAAATACTGGGAAGTATAAATATTTTCAGATATTACTAATAAATTAGAATATCATTTGGGTGTGCTTAACCAAGATGAAACATGGTAAATTCCTTCTGTCTGAATTAAGTGGCAGGATGACCCCAATATCTCTCAGGAGAGAAGCAAGCAAGCTGGGGCAAAGTTATTCATATTCTCTCTTTTCTGCTAACCCTCCTAAAGCTCAGACATTATGATGAGTTCTCTTCTAAATAGATCCTGAAATTGCACTTTTAGCTGAATCTAGAGCCAAATGTCTTTGGGTTGACAGGACATGCAATAGGAACATTAACCGTAAGTGTTACCTTCTAAAGAGGCAAAAACTGAATGATATACTGAATACTTCCTAGAAATACATCGGTGGGGGTGATTCATTTGGGAGTTCTGTTTGTGAATATTATAATGTGAATTATCTTCTCTAAAGCCTTTTATCTTCTGATGTTTCAAAGAATGCATCCTAATTAAAGATGAAAACTTTTGGCAATCTGGAATCTTGAAGGAAAAAAAAAGGGAGAACTGTTTTGGAATTACTCCAAGTTCCAAAAGCATTATCTAGAAATTCCTCTCACAGATGAAAAGGTATAGTTGAAGGGCTTAATGTACTTAATTTCACGTTTTAAAAGGAACTAGTTCTTTTTTAATTACAGTAACGAATTCAGAGATATTAATTATGGGGTAGAAGGCACACACTTCTGTGACTAGACGAAGAAAACATCAAAAACTTCTCACATGCAACATCAGGAGTGAAGCTCATCATGCTGCTCAAGAGCAAAGAGCGTATCTCCCCTGTTCAGCCACTCTCCACTAAAACTACATTTCAACTACACATCACCAGTTTACCACAGAAGACCCGATCCTGAGGCGCCAGTGTCACCAAGCCCCTGCAGCTAGGAGTCGGGAGGCTCCAGGACTGACTGGCCAGCAAGCAGAACACAGCACCGGGCAGATCAGAGCTTGCCACAGCCAACCCCAAGGACGTGAGTGAGTGAGTGTGCGTGTGTGCGCATGTGTTGGAATTTTATTAGATCCCATACTACTTGAAATTATTGGCAAGCGAAGTGAGGCTTACAAATCTCGTGACATAAAGGCTTTAAATGTAATGAAATGTGTTTTCACAGGATTTGACTTTTCTCTGGGGAGAACATAGCAGCGAGGTAAAAACAGTTTAAGGAATGCCACCAAGGTTTCCCAAAGTCTTTTATAGGATTTGAAAAAATGGCTAAAATTTAATCCCAGAAGTTTAAGTGATTTTCAAACACTGGCAAATACACAATCACAGATCCCATCAGGCTTAACCTTGGTAGTGTTAAGGTAGCTGGAATGTCACAGGGCAGTCCCTCAGGAACAGCATGGCACACCCGTCACCTTGGCCACTGAGTAAGATAAGCAGCATCATGTGTTGTTCCTAGACTTATGAAATCTCTGAACATAGGCCCCTTTTCTCTCCAGAGAGAAAAAGGGAGGGAGGTAAAGGGTGCACCTGCACATGAGACTATAACCCAGAAGACTTGTAATACCACTGGAGCTACTTACCAATGAAATCCACTGATTTGTCCAACCATGGCAAAATCTTCTCACAAAAGCTGTCATTCACAGGCACTCGCAGGAAGTGAGACTCGGGGATAAAGTCAGGCTTAGGACAGGTATTGCTGGCATTTAACACATAACCAATCCCATTCTGTTGCATCAGCTCCTATGGAGGGAAAGAGCAATTAAAGTGATTAACATACCAGCACAATCATTTTGGAAGAGTAAAAGTTTAATGATAACAATTACTAGTTTCCTTGAAATCAGAGTTAATTCAATCGGTGAAATCCAAAAACCTAGCACAGGGACATTTAGAGACTTTAGTTTAAAGCAGAATTGTTTTTAAGGGCAAAAAAAAGGCTGTGTAAAATAGTATGCTTGAAGGGATGCCTGGGTGGCTCAGTAGGCTGAGCATCTCACTCTTGGTTTCAGCTCAGGTCATGATTTCAGGGTCACGAGATCGAGCCGGGCCGGTGTTAGGCTCCACAATCAGCAGGGGGTCTGCCTGCGATTCCCTCCCACTGCCCCTCCCCCAACTCTCTCAAATAAGTAAATCTTGAAAATAAAGTAATATGCTTGAAGATCACGCATCATTAATATAATCAACTCTGTTATCTTCATTACTGAGAAGTGGAAGAACACAAAATAAAACCATGACAGTTTACTATGACTTTAGAGTATAGATAGGCACACACAACAAGAACATTTTCTTCCCAAACAGAACATGCTGGTTGTTCTCAAAGATAAAGTCCTAGGCAGTCTTGTGGCTCTGAATACTCTCTTTAAAAGACTGAATCTATTGCCTTTGCTTTAATTATCATTTCTACACATTGACAACTTTTAAATATACATTCTCTTTAATTTCCCACCCATCTTTCCAACTACCTACTGGGTATCTCTGTTTGTATGTTTCTCAGGCCCTTCAAACTCACAATGTCAGAAACTCAACAAATTATATCTCGCTGTAACCCAAAGTTGGGTTTATGGTAATACCATCTACTCAGACACTTGAGCTAGAAAATATGATCGTGTCATTTCTCTTCCTTCACGACCCCCATCCAAATGGTTGCCAGATCCTTTTGGTATCCCTCTCCCATTTGTCCTCTCCTCTCTGTTGCCTGTCACTGCTCAGTCAGTGGGCAGCCACAACAAAAAAGCCACCAGGGAGCTCTTGAAGTTGTGATGCTTCATCTCTAAACCATATACTGAACAAAATCCAGAGTAACCAAACATGGGCTAAGTGCTCTGCCCACACTTCAATGTCGTGTCGCCGCCTGCTCTTGTCCAAATCCCCCAATGTCACATGTACACCCAGCCCTCCCTGCTGCCGTTCACACCACTCCTGTGCTTCGTAGGCCCTGTTCCTCTTCCTGGTCACTCTCGTCCACTTTTCCGGCTTTGATGAAATTAACTTTACCGAAATTAGCTCCTTCCACTGACGCATAATTCACCATTCCATTCTCTGCCCTTCCAAAGTACTTTGTTCACCAAGCACACTGTTGTAATGAGCAGATAATTCTTGTCTCTCCTATTAAGTAATGAAGTAGTGAGATCTTGGACTGAGTCGCACTTGTTTTTCTACCTTCAGCACCAGGTACCTAGTTGTACTCAATACGTGTTTGTTCAACCGACAGCCTGTCTACCATTTTCTAGGCAAGCCTACACAACCCCACTTCCTTTAGTTCAAAAAGTTCTAAGCCTGAAATAATTCTCTTTTAAGCAACTCTGGTCATTTATTCCCTTTCTTGGAATGGTACCTCCTCTACAAAAGTTTTCCAACTACCTGAGAGACAGTTGGTCATTTTCTTCCTATTTTCCCTCCTGAAATATGCCAATTCTAAACCTCTTCGTTTACCACATCTGGCACAATAAATACATTTTACATAAAAGGTAGACTTAATAAATCCAAGTCATGTATGCAACCCTCTCTCAATTAGGAGATGATAATGTCAAGAAACAGCTCTGGGAACCAGGTGAGTTTCCTGGACTGACCCACTGACCCTGGCGCTGTGCCAGAGCCCCAGTCTTCTCACATGTTCTCATTTGCTTCTGGGAGGTTCACAATCAGTCTGTGAAGTTCTTAATGGTGTGTACTACAACTTTTCAGCTTTTGCACATGTAGCAAAGGTCACATTTGTTTTTCCACGCTGAGATTACTACCATTCGATCAACCGCAGTATCTCCCATGTAAGCACAGCAGCGGGTCACTGGAGTTAAGGAGCCTTTCAGGCCTTTCTTGCAATGGTCCTTAAAGGAATCATTTTATAGGTCTTTCTCCTATCCACCAACAGGACTACAAATTAAAAGTGAAGGGACGTAGTTACATCACTTTCCACCCAATTCAGTAATGAAGACCTAGAAGTTTCAGAAGATAACAGGCAGTTCTCACTAAAGACAAAACATGTTACAAGTCTATAATGACTGTCAAACCTGATTTCCCCATAGGAAGAGTAATATACTTCTCACAAGTAATATACTTCTCACAATATACTTCTCATAACCTACAGTTTACAGAAATGGCCACTGAACCTAAATTCAATCAAAAAATATTTGTTGAGGGGCACCTGGGTGGCTCAGTTGTTAAGCGTCTGCCTTCGGCTCAGGTCATGATCCCGGGGTCCTGGGATCGAGCCCCGCATCAGGCTCCCTGCTCAGTGGGAAGCCTGCTTCCCCCTCTCCCACTCCCCCTGCTTGTGTTCCCTCTCTCGCTGTGTCTCTCTCTGTCAAATAAATAAATAAAAGCTTTAAAAAAAAAAAATTTGTTGAGCACCTTTGCTAGAGGCTTAATAATATAATAATATTATGGTACATAGTACATATTAATAAAATAATATCTACCAGAATAATATCTAACAGCTAATGAATCCCTACTATTTCCAAGTACTGGGCTGAACATTTAAATAGACTGTCTCTCGGGGATGTGGAGAAAAAGAAACCCTCCTACACTGTTGGTGGGAATGCTAACTGGGACAATCAGTCTAGAAAACAGTATGGAGTTTCCTCAAAAAGTTAAAACTAGAACTACGCTATGATCCAGTAATTGCACTACTGGGTATTTACCCAAATAATACAAGAACACTAATTCAAAGGCATACATGCATCCCTATGTTATAACAGCATTATTTACAATAGCCAAATTACGTGTCCATTGATAGATGAATGGATAAAGAAGATGTGGTATGTGTGTACACACACACACAATGGAATACTATTTGGCCATAAAGAAGAATGAAATCTTGCCATTTGCAACAACATGGAAGGAGCTAGCTTAGCATGTAATGCTAAGTGACATAAGTCAGAGAAAGACAAATACCATATGATTTCAACTTCTATGTGGAATCTAAGAAACAAACAAGCAAAGGGAAAAAAAAGAGACAAAGAAAGAAAAACTCTTAACTCTAGAGCATACATTGATGGTTACCAGAGGGGAGTGGGTGGGGGATGAGGGAAATAGGTGATGGGGATGAAGAAGTAAGTACACTTGTCGTGATGAGCACACCGGGTGATGTAGAGAAGTGCTAAGTCACTATAGCGCACAGCTGAAAGTAATAGAAGACACTGCATTTTAACTATACTGGAATTAAAATGAAAAATTTAACAATAAATACATAGATGGTCTCATTTAATCCTCGTACAACCACCCTCTGACGTGGGTACTATTATTATCCTCATTTTATTTTTTAAGATTTTTTTATTTGAGAGAGAGAGAGAGCATGAAGGGGGGAGAGTCAGAGGGAGAGGCAGACTCCCTGCTGAGCAGGGAGCCCAATGCGGGACTCCCGGGATCATGACCTGAGCCGAAGGCAGTCGCTTAACCAACTGAGCCACCCAGGTGCCCTATTATCCTCATTTTAAAAATGGGGAAACTGGGCACCTTGGGTGGCTCAGATGGTTAAGCGACTGCCTTCGGCTCAGGTCATGATCCCAGAGTCCTGGGATTGAGTCCCGCGTCGGGCTCCCGGCTCGGCGGGGAGCCTGCTTCTCCCTCTGACCCTCTCCTCTCTCAGGCTGTTTCTCACTCACTCTCTCTAATAAATAAATAAAATAAAATCTTTTTTAAAAATGGGGAAACTGAGGTTTGGAGAGGTTGCATGTTTGCCAAGTCACACAGCTAGCAAGTGGTATAGAGTCAAATTCAAATCCAAGTACATTCATCTCCAGAATCTGTCCTGAGTCACCATGCTCTCATTCAAGTTAGGTGGAGCAACAAGGTAACTAGCCTACATACACACATCCTTTTTAACTAAATGAAGTAATATAAAGTTTAACTTCATTCTTTATGCCCTTTTCAACTATCGCTAATAAATTAGAAAGTAAAAGGGCACCACTCTGGCCATGAGCTTCTGCGAGGAGGCTTTCCGAGCCAGCAACTCAGGACACAGGTGAGGAGATGCAGTCAAGGTGTTTCTGTCGCCCTCTGCTTTCCCTTACTGTTCCGGCCGCTGCGGCCGCAGGCATCACGGTGCTGGCCTCCGGGCTGCGTTGACATTGGCGTCTACCGCTGCACGGTGAGGACAGGCTGCCGGCGTGCCCAGTCCCTGCCCTCGTGCTCACAGCTGCCACACACCCAGCGCAGCAACCCCTTGACGCTGACACAGCGGACACATGAAGAGGATGCCCTTCGATAAGCCAAGCTCACAATGCTGTTGTAGCTCAATAAAGTATTTTTCACTTAAAAAACAATGTACCATAATAGATGCATTTAAGGAGTTGCTTTGTGGGGTTTTTTAAGGTTTTTTTTTGGGGGGGGGGCAGTAATCTCTACACCCAATGTGGGGCTCGAACTCATGACCCTGAGATAAGAGTCATATGCTCTTCTGACTGAGCCCACCGGATGCCCCAGCAGTTTTACTTTTAAACAACTGGCAAAAGGGGGAAAGGGGAAAAAGGCATTAATGTATTAAAACAGAGTGATGGTAAAATAATTTAAACACAAAATGAGAAAAAAGGAAATGATCTCAATGATAAACATAACTTGATTTATAAAAATTTTATAGCAAAAAAAAATCTACTTAGATCAATTATCAGTTATTCCCCGAAATTCTTTTTGTAATACAATAGGACTTGATAAAACATGGCCAATTTTGAAATCAAAGAGGCAAACAAAAAAATCCTAAAATGTTACCATGTAATATTTAAATATGATTTGGCTACTAAATTAAACACAAAACATAATATGGATTGGCAGTTACTACATCAGTGAAAAAGTCAGTTAAAGGAGGAAATCATTAAAAATGATACATACACACTCGAAACATTTTAATTTAAAACAAATAAATACAGGGGCATCTGGGTGGCTCAGTCGTTAAGCGTCTGCCTTCGGCTCAGGTCATGATCCCAGGGTCCTGGGATCGAGCCCCGCATCAGGCTCCCTGCTCCGCAGGAAGCCTGCTTCTCCCTCTCCCACTCCCCCTGCTTGTGTTCCCTCTCTCGCTGTGTCTCTCTCTGTCAAATAAATAAATAAATAAATAAATAAAATAAAAAATAAAACAAATAAATACATTAATTCACTAATTTCTGATGCAGGACCATGCTTTTTTTTTTTTTTTTTGGTAGGAGTTAGCTGATTGGCATTCTTAAGCAAATCACAACCAAATGCATCTACTACTTAGAGTTTCCATTTCTTTGAAGAAGAGCAAAAACTTGTAGAACATCAGTAGAGAATCCTGGATTATGACCCCCAGGTATTTTACAGTTGCTAGTTCTGCCCTAGTTTAGACAGAAAAAATATAAAGCAATTTGTTCTTCCGGAATCTTCCCGAAACATTTACCTCAGGTCATAGAAAAACAACTCTCTTCATTTCCTCATTCATATTTCATGGGTGTATGTAATATTTTAATTGATGTGCACAATTATAATAACAAGGCCACTGGCCTAAACAGGTCTGAAAACAAACACAGTGCCTCCTGGTAAGCATCCTGTCCCAGTGGGAGAAGTAGACACGCCTCAGCAAAGAGCCTCAGGGTTGAGATGGCGGTGAATCTCTGAGGTCTGAAGTTTCATGTAGCTATACACACTATTAACTTGCTCTCCTGCTTATTTTTACAAATGTACATATACGTGGCTGAGAGGGCATCTTAGTCAATGTTTCTGACTAGAACTGGGATGGAACTATAATTGTGAAGAATGGGTCTGTTTTACAGAATAATGATTGCTTTTATTCACAAATGAATGTCAATGACTTCTTACTATGTTATAAAGAGATATTTATGGAATTCATTCCGCTTTTAGTATGTTGTATAAAACCTACACAACTGAATATTACTGTGTCCCATAATTAAACATCACAGTCTGTAAGCTTCCAGAGGACACTTGTTATGCTGTTTAATATTTAGCTCAACTTTGCACTAAGTCTGCTAACATATGCTTTCTACTGACAAAATAATCTTCCCTGGCCTACAAATACCCTTCCAACACCTCGGCCTCTCAGTTCTTTGAACTTCTCACCTTGACCACTCAGAGACCTGGTCTGGACTCGGTCATTGCCAACAACCAGCAACCAGCCCTAATCTCGACCTTACACACCCCACTCTTGGACTGTTCCTCTTCTCCTTCCGGCTTGCTGTCTCTGATACCAGCACTCTCGGAATCCTTCGATTCCCCAGGATCTACACGTCGCTGATTCCACCTCCTTTTCTCTCTGTCCTTCATCCTCATGTCGTCTGCCTGCCTTGCTCAAGTGAAATTCTGCAGTCATTATAAACCACTTCCTTGCATCCACCTTCCTTTGTCCCACTATGGCTTCTTCACACTCACTCGGCAAGACTGCAGCTCTGGGTAAATCTAGTTCTCCACCTGGTCTGCGTCTCTACCACCCATGCAGCTGAACACAGCCAGGGAAAAATGCTCAACAATGCTACTCAGATTCACATCGATTCATGCTCCTCAGCAATCATTTTATTTCCCTAGTCCCTTCACTTTCCCTCTCTCCTAGACGCCATTCCACCCCTTTCCCTTTTTCTTCAAATGCTCTATGTATCCCTTTATCCTCACTCTCACTCGATGGATGATCTTGTTTCCTGTGACACTGAAAAATGTGAAACAGAAGCAAATTTGTATAAATTTCCACTAACTACATTTACCTTTCTAGCAGCACATGCACCTGTATGCTCGGCCTTCCCCTCCTGCGGCATAGATGAACTCAGTGTGGCAGGAATAATTAAAAGTCTATGGGTACTGGCCCCAGAAAAACCAGAGTACCACCCAGCACGTTACCATTCATGACCTGCATGATCTTGGACAGGTTGTGTAATCTCACTCAGCTTTAGTTTCCTCACCTGTAAAATAGGGCTAATGATGTCTATTTTGTAAAGCTATATGAGGACAAAATAAGTGGCACATAATATAAGAGTCTCATTAACCGTTCATTCCCTTACTCTGTCTTAATTTAAAAAATAGCTTGTGGGAATGTAAATTGGTACTATGTTAAGCAGTATGGAGGTTCCTCAAAATATCAGAAATAAAACTACCATGGTCCAACAAGTCCACTTCTGAGTATATATCTGCAGGAAATGAAAACACTAACTTGAAGAGATACATGCACCTCCATGTTCACTGCAGCATTATTTAGTCAAGATATGGAAGCAACCTAAGTGGCTCATCGACTGACGACTGGATAAAGATGTGGTATATGTACACAATGCAGTGTTACTCAGCCATAAGAAAAGAATGAGATCTTGCCATCTGCGACAACATGGATGAACCCTGAGGACATTATGCCAAGTGAGATAAGTCAGAGAAAGACAAATACTGTATGATATCACATGTGGAATCTAAAGGAATCTAATCTACTCACAGATACAGAGAACATATTGGGGGGGATGGGTGCAGGTGGTCAGAAGGGACAAACTTCCAGTAATAAAATAAATCACTACAGCATAGTGGCTGTAGTTCATAATTCTGTATTGTATATTTGAAAGTTGCTAAGAGTTCTCATCACAAGAAAAAAAATTATAACTGTGTGGTGACAGAAGTTAACTAGACTTACTGTGATCATTTTATAATATATACAAATATCAAATCATGTTGTATACTTGAAACTTTATATATGTCAATTACATCTCATTAAAAAATAGCTTATATATCATACAGTATATGAATTATGTCTCAAAAAGCTGCCCCCCCCCCCAAACAAGTCATGTACATTTTTCACTAATTCAAACTGTCTTCTCCTCATTAGACTTAAGTAGGTCACTCACACTGAATATAGCAGGCTGGGTATAAAAGGGTTCATGTGCAAAGTAGAAGAGACTGCCCCTTAAGAATTTAAAAAATGGATTCTGGCTTCAATATACAATTAAGAAAACTTTCAAAAATGACTTTTTCTAGTCAAAAAACAAATCTTTATTTTATTATTTTATTATTACTTATGATTTCCATTCACAATTCTTTCCCTTTAAAAGTTTCTCTCTGGGGCGCCTGGGTGGCTCAGTCGTTAAGCGTCTGCCTTCGGCTCAGGTCATGATCCCAGGGTCCTGGGATCGAGCCCCGCGTCAGGCTCCCTGCTCTGCGGGAAGCCTGCTTCTCCCTCTCCTGCTTCTCCCTCTCCCACTCCCCCTGCTTGTGTTCCCTCTCTCACTGTGTCTCTCTCTGTCAAATAAATTAAAAAAAAAAAAAAAATCTTTAAAAGTTTCTCTCTCCTAAACCGTGAAATGAACTTTGCCCTGTAGTTGGACTAATTCCTAATATGGGTTCTATAATCTGTGGAGCAGTATATGGGATACAGATTGATATATCGCCTTAATAGAACTGCTCTATTTATCAAGTTTCCCATGTTCAGCTAGACTGAGGAGAGCGATCACATTAAATCACCACAGACATCACAATTCTAGATAATGGATTTGTAATTTTTCTTTCTGAAGTCAATTCAATAAATAATTTTGCATTTGCCACTCCTTTTGCCTTCAAAACTGACCTTAAGTCCTACTTCCTCCGTCCAGCCTTCCTCGACCAACCACACCCACTGTATCCAGCACTCACCCTAGCAGCTCGTACACTCGGCCTCTTGCTGACAGTAATCAGGGTCCCTACAGACCAGGAACTGTCCTTGGTGCTTGGCACACGTCACTTCATTTGAACCTCACATGAACACTACAAGGCAGGAATCATTACGGTTTGTAGGTGTTGTAGGTGAAGAAGCCCAGATTCGGCCACTTGGCTGACGTGATGCAGCTGGTCAGGCGGAGCCCTGGGACGCAGGACTGCCCAGCTCTGAGGCCAGCTCTCCACCGCGAGCCACGCTGCCTTGCCGGAGGGAGTTCTACCGTCAGTCAGCCTGTCTTGTGCATCACTGCGGAATGAAAAGGCCTTGTCTAACCAACTTGCACACTGTGTGGTGTATGTGTACTGATAACTTGGATCTTTTGTCTTCCTAGACCATACGGAAATCCAGTATTGTGTGTCTAGGCTGACTCCGGCAAGAAAACCAGAGAGAGGGCAGGCGGACCGACCAGGGAGCACAGGAAAACCTTGTGCCTGTTAGAAGAGCGAATGAGCAACAGTGAGCTCGCCCACAGCACACTGTTTACATGGGGAGGGAGGACGGCCAGAGCGCCTCAGGGAAGAAGCCACCCCCACTGCAGACCCGGCTCCGGCTCCGGCTTAGAACTACTGGCGACACGTAGTTCCATCATCTGTTTCATGTCTTTCAGTGTGAAACAAAAGTTTCTATTGGAAACGTTAAGTGATAAGGCAGAAAAAAATCAAGAATCTTTAGTCTTTCACATAGTAACTGGAGATTCTTGCTCAAATCCTGCTCCGCTCAGATGCAAACTGGGCATCAGCAAACTACTTTTAGTACAATGAGCCATTCCTGTTCCAGCCCTCGTACCAAGACTAGAAAATAAAAGAACAGACTGTGAGAAACAAAAGTATAGTCGTGAGGGAAAAAGAAACTGAGAGTATCCTTTTTGCTACCAATAACTTCTTACGGTCTTTTACAGAAGAGCCATGCCCTTGAAACCAGAGTAAAATGAATACATGTTGAAAGCATTAACCTACACTGTCCACTGTGGTAGCCAGAAGCCACAGGAGGCTACTGAGCACCTGAAATGTGCAGTGAGTATAATATACACCGGATTTTAAAGACTTAGTACAAAAAAATATAGCAGTAGTTTTTCTACACTGATTGCACACTGAAATGCTAGATATGCTGTGATAAATAAAATGTTATCAAAATTAATTTCACCGGGGTGCCTGGGTGGCTTAGTCAGTTAAGCATCCACTCTTGGTTTCGGCTCAGGTTGTGATCTCAGGGTGGTAAGATCAAGCCCCACATCGGGCCCCCGCTCTCAGTGTGGAGTCTGCTTGAGTTTCTCTCTCTCTGCCCTTCTCCTCCATTCTCCTGTGCTCTCTCAAATAAATAAATAAATAAATAAATCTTTAAAAAAAAAAATTTCACCTGTTCCATTTTACTTTTTTAATAAGGCTACTGGAACATTTTAAATTAAGTATGTGGCTTACATTACATTTCTAGTGGGCAGTGCTGGTATAGAATATGCTGTAGGAAAACCAGGGAAAGAAAATCTCAGCAGTGATTTGTCAGTCCTTCATAACAGCCTATTACAGAGAGTTCTATCTTCCAGAAGATGGGTATTTCCGGTCTTACATAAACATAGGACTTAAAGCCAGAATAGCAGCTTGAGTTTGAGGATGATTTCTTGCCACTGAGCACATGACTTCCCAGTCACAAAATCTTGGGTAAGTGACAACGACCCAGGGTCAACCTACCTCCTAATATGAGGGTTAAATGCAATAATATAAAGAGCCTAGCATTTTAAATGGTAAATAGTATGATACTCCTAAGAAAATTTCTGTGACATGCTTTCAAAATATTTTGGTGGCACTTTATTAAAAAAAAAAACAAGTAATAAAATTAGTGGTCTTATAGTTGCTATTTTTAAAGACTTCAGCTTCTAAATTCTAATTTTAAAAAAATGTACTATTAGGAAAGATTATAAGGGGCAGCCACCCAGGCGACTGCCTTCGGCTCAGGTCATGATCCTGGAGTCCCGGGATCAAGTCCCACATCGGGCTCCCTGCTCAGTGGGGAGTCTGCTTCTCCCTCTGACCCCCCCTGCAATGCTCTCTCGCTCTCTCATTCTCTCTCTCTCAAATAAATAAATAAATAAATAAATAAAATCAAAAAAAAAAAGGAAAAATTATAAAATCTTCATCTTTGGAGATCTTCAGGAAGAGAAGAAGCATATTACTTCTCCTGTAAAGCTTAAATCAGAGAGCTGAGCCGAAAGATCAGTTTAAGCTATCCTGAAATAGAGGCACATCGGGTCCCAAAATTCATCTGCTGGGTGATGTTGTGGAATTCATCTAATATTTCTGGAATAGCAGCTTCCTCATTTATCAAAGAAAGAAGACTGACTATATGATCACTAAAATCCCATTCAGTGCTTCGACTCTTCTCAACAATGAATCCAGAGGTCAATATGAGTTTCTACTCATCGCTTTCAAAGCATGCTGACTTCTCACCATTCTCTAATCCATACATCTGTCTCAAAGAAGTTTCCAGACAATCTTCCACAGAAACTCCTTGCCCAAGTTGTTTTCCCATGAACTTCCATAAATCCACTCCTCCCCCTATACCCACCCTCCTCCCAATGCATCTGTGGATGTATCCTGTGCAGTATATTCTGAGAAGCCAATTAAAGGAGGAAAAAAAACCACCCTTTTCCCCATCCTCAACTCCAGGGTCCAGTTTAACTGCTCTCACCTTGTAGGCACTCACAGAGTTATTAACTGACACAGTTGTTAAACCTGCAAACAGTACATAGCAAAAATGTGCCATTTAATGTAATGTCAAAAGCAACAAAAATGATCTATACTGCAATTATTTGTAAAAAGCACCTGCTGACTGGTTAGTTTTTTGTTTTGTTTTGTTTTAACTGGGATGTAATTCCGAACAGGATTCTTAACTAGGAATTTTATTTCATTTTCTGATTGAGTTTTAACTAAAGCATCTTCAGCTTTGCCCCAGGGATGCATGTGACTCTAGGAAATTAATTTTGCTTTCTGTGACATAGTCTGCTTATCTTTAAAAG
Source organism: Leptonychotes weddellii (assembly GCF_054177405.1). Classification (NCBI taxonomy): domain Eukaryota; kingdom Metazoa; phylum Chordata; class Mammalia; order Carnivora; family Phocidae; genus Leptonychotes; species Leptonychotes weddellii. Next base: position 76,162,014 of record NC_138373.1, read on the forward strand.
AGAATTAATAATAATCACATGTTCAAAGGAACTGGGACTCCACCAGAAAAGGCTCAATACAAGTATAAACTATCAATTTTCAAATATCTCACCATAAAAGCAGACATATTAATAACAGTGTTGAGGCAAAATTTTAGAGAGGCAGGAGTTTTTAAAACAAAAAAGAGAAATGAAAGAATGCCTCATCACTGCCCAATGGTAGGGTATTTTTGCTTTTCACATGCTAACGCAAGCCAATGTGGAAGCTAGTTTGTTTTTTTTTGTTTTTTTTTTAAGATTTTATTTATTTATTTGACAGAGAGAAACACAGCAAGAGAGGGAACACAAGCAGGGGGAGTGGGAGAGGGAGAAGCAGGCTCCCCGCAGAGCAGGGAGCCCGATGCGGGACTCGATCCCAGGACCCCGGGATCATGACCTGAGCCGAAGGCAGTCGCTTAACCGACTGAGCCACCCAGGCGCCCTGTGGAAGCTAGTTTTATGGTCAGCCCAATTCTTTCAGTTACCCAAGAAGAAAATGTTAAGGTATCACCCCTCCTACAGGAAAGTGGCACCTGTAAATCACCAACAGGTGAATTAACATCTTTGATTGCTTTTTCAATTACAGGTGGTGTAAAAAAGAGTTTTTTTAAGAGGAAAAACCACTTTTCTGGGCAGTGAGAAGCCCAGTTCCCACCACTACTGGTTAAGACCATATGAGCTGTGGAGGCAGACAGAGCTGAGTTCTACTACTGTTACCGCTCGTACCATCAGATACTCAATGGTTCCAATATGGGTTCCTTTGGTAGGCACACCATGTTCAGTATGGCCCACATCCTTTGCAGCGAGAATCCATGCTCTTCCCTCTTCTCAGTGAAACTGCTCCAGTGAGCCTCTGACAGGGGAGCCTGAAATGCATGCCCTTAGCCCTGGCCTCACCATCTCATTCCCACCCCCCATCCCTCCGGCCAGAGGTCCTTCCTCAATCCAAGCCCAACTCGAGTCCCTTTCTAGTGTGCCTCAGTAAATACATTTCTAAATGTGAAATAATCTAAGAAGCCTTAGCCTTCCTGAGTGTGCCCAATTACTACAATAGAACAATTAATACGCTAAGAAAATAAGGCTAAACTTCTGAAAAATCCTGTCCTATCCCAGGTCTCCTGGACCTTCGAGGAACAAGCCAATATGACAACAGATTAGGTTTCTTGTGGCAATCAATAACATCAAACAAAATAGCCCTCCAGAAGATAACCCAACCAAATGCTTGCAGGCAGTCACACTGAGCATGGTGTACTTCCTTTCTGGAAGCAGCATGTGCTTAAAATGACAGCGAACAGGCAATCACAGTTTCTCCAGCTACTAACAAGAAACCCTGCAGTGAAGGATGTTTTCAAAGCACCCACCTTGTTGAGGACATCTCGCTGGCAGCCAAGATAAAGATTGGGAAGAATTCGGGTTGGCCCAATGTTGGCAACAGGTAGGCAAGGCTGAGAAATGCAGGTAGGGACTAGAGCAGATTTTCCTTCACAGAGGCCAGGGAAACAACGGGAGAACTCTGCAAACCCACCTAAGAATAAACATCATAAAATTAGGCCATATACAAAGATAAAAATCAGCCCTCCATGAACTGCTCAAACAAAACAGTTTAAAAAGCAAAATCAGGGGCGCCTGGGTGGCTCAGATGTTAAGCGTCTGCCTTCCACTCAGGTTGTGATCTCTGGGTCCTGGGATCAAGCCCCACGTCGGGCTCTCCGCTCAGTGGGGAGCCTGCTTCTCCCTCTGCCCCTCCCCCTGCTCGTGCTCTCTCTCTCCCCCAAATGAATAAAATCTTAAAAAAAAAAAAAAGCAAAAGCAAATCCCACAGATGTAAGTGAGCACCCCTACACACATACTGCTGTCCACAGTCGCCAACTGCTAAGTACGGTGCACAGCCCGGCACCGAGCCTTAGCTTACGGGGCCACGAGAGGGGGATGTGGCCCTGAGGACACTTGGAAGGACTCCTCTCTTTCTCTCTCGCTCTCCAACATCACATACCCTACATTTCCTCCTGGCTCCCCACCCCCCAAAGGAATGATTTTCTGTGGAACTTAAAGGGAATTTAAAATAAGTAGCAAATAACCAAGCCAAGACAAATATTCACAGGAGCAAAATGAGGATATTTAAAAAAAAAACCCGTGAACTGAGGCCAGATGTTATTTCATCAAAATAAAATTGATCAATTAAAAATTCTTTCTAGAATTAACTTTAAATCTTCCTACTATATAGGTTTTTTTTTTAATTTCATAGGTATCACAAACATATGCACCCCTACTCTTGCAAACAGCCTCCACATCAAGCCCTTGAAATTCCTGGACCATTAATTAAGGTTCCCATAATTACCACAGATTCCTGGGCTCCGCAGTTCATTTTGCTGAGCACTATGAAGAAGTGGTGACAGACCCTAACTGCTTAGGGGACAGGAAGGCCTCGTGACAAGATTCTTAGACCCAGAAGAACCCCGTTTTTCCTAGTCTAGTCCTTACAGTGATCTGCTCTATGACCTTCATTAAGTCACAATCTTGCCATTTCGTAATGAAGAGAAATCTGTCCAGACACAGGAGGCACACTCACCTCCTCTGGAAAAGAAAAAATTAGTAGGGTCTTCCCTGGGTTTTCCAATCTAAACACTCCTTGCTATCCAAACCCAAACCCAGAACCTAAAGATTCTGATAAATTTTCAGATAAATCCCCTGCTAGCCAAACCCTTACTACTTGTCAGGAAGCAAAGAGATTTGGATCACAGGAAATACTTGTATATTTTTAGTACTATTTAATTAAAAACAATTAACATGTTATTAGGAGACAGGGCAGCCCCTACTTTTACCTCTTTAATCAAGCCTTAAACAAGATACTAAAATCTTTTAATATTTATCTTCAGATCCTTGAGTTACATTCTATTAGTCTTCAGTCCACTTCCAGAAGCATACAAAACACGCCCTCAAAAACTGCAGATGCGCAAGGAGCTGGGAGGGGACAGTGTCATCCCTTCTGTCCCCGGCAGTAATCTGGACTCTGTGTCTACTGTCTAGGCTCAGTACAGGTTCCACGAGGCAGCAAGCTAGGGTGGCAGGAAGTCGGTGACAACTATGCCACCTGCAAAATGCTCAAGTGTGCATTCCTAGCCTCCTACCTAAGTGCACAGTCTTTACTCGTCAGCAGTATGCTTACTGAAGTTCTTAGGATAACCTGATGGAAAGAGTAAGTGGCTCCATTACAGAACTCCCCAGCTCCTTCCTGCGAGAGATACAACCCTCAGGACGTGTCCCTGTCCAGGTTCGTGGCTTCAATGCCTCCCATTTCCAAGCATGACCTCCAGCCACACAGAAGCCACTTCGGTGCTATTCTCTCATCCAGAATACCACCACACTGCCATGCCCTGTGAACGCACGCACAGCCAGCCAACCACAGACAAGTCCCATGATCGATCGTGTGGCAGAGTGCCCCAAGCTGAGTTCAAATACATTAGGACCCAGCCTCACCTGTGAGGCCTTCCTCCACCCTCGATCTGCAGCTAATTGTTCAGCTACATCTTGTTAGGATTCACCAGAGACACAAAGGGAAAAAAGCAATGTTTCTCAGGTTACATTTCCTAAAGTGTGCGCCAAAGCACTGGGGTCCTGCAGGAAGCTAACAGATGAGATACTGGTCCAAAAAGTAAGGGGAGTGGGGTACCTGGGTGGCTCAGTCGTTAAGCGTCTGCCTTCGGCTCAGGTCATGATCCCAGGGTCCTGGGATCGAGCCCCGCATCTGGCTCCCTGCTCCGCAGGAAGCCTGCTTCTCCCTCTCCTACTCCCCCCTGCTTGTGTTCCCTCTCTCGCTGTCTCTCTCTCTGTCAAATAAATAAATAAATTCTTTAAAAAAAAAAAAGGGGGGGGAAGTACTGCATATCCTACCTCCCTGGGAGAATCACAGCGCACATTAGTATATTAAAGGCTCCAAAAAATATCTCCAAAAAAACAAGCTTAATTTAACTCAAATAAGTTTGGGAAACTTATTTGACCATGGCCTGACCCCTGCCATTTCCCCCACTAAAATCTTTTAATAGCTAGGGCAACTCATACTTAAGGAAATGCTACACTAGGGCCACCACTCCAAGTACTGAGATGGAGTCAGTCAGAATTCCTACACCCATGAGCATGACCGACTGTCAATCTCAAGAAAGGGGTCAGCCTATATTGGCCTATGTATATGAGGGTCATGGACTAGGATTTATAATTTTGTTCCTATTAGTGTTCTGTTCTTTTTCAGTCTAATTGCATAATACAGTTATATTTAAGTGAGGTGTGTGTTTTTTTTTCCCCAAAGTATTTTTTATAACAGTAAGTGTTAAAGGGAGGGTCTCACCATTCTTTGCCTATCTCACACCTACCCACCATAATAACCAACAGGCACTATTTTGATTACAATTTAATTGTATGAGTTTAAATGTTAGCTTCTACTAACTTCTGTGGTTCTGGTGTTTCTACAAAGAACTGTTCTCACATTTTTTTTCTATCCTGGCTCCAAAACAGTTCACATACTAGTCACTGGTTTAATTCCAACAGAACAATATTCCAGTAAACATTCTCAAAGAAAAGAGAGACAATCCAAGGAAACTCCACTTGAATTCCATTTTAAATTTATAAGTAATCAGATGTACAAATAATATAAGTAATCAAAGAATTACCTAACATTTACTAAGTGACGCACATTGCTCTCAGCACTTTACAAGTATTTATTCAATCTTTATAACTAGGAGGTGGGTGCTATCATTATTCCCATTTTACAGATAGGATAACAGAGGTTCAAAAAGACACGGAGTAACAACTGGCAGAACTAGGACATGAGCCCCAGCAGTCTGGCCCTAGAGACCATACTGTCAATCGCTGTGCTATGCATCTTCTCCAAATACTACAGGATTAACTGTAAGGATGCAGGGATAGCCTTGCTGATTTCTATGGGGTCCTGCCCTCACTAGCCGTGACCTGCTAGGTCTCAATACCAGGCTAAAAATGGCCATGAGCCTCTCCCAAACTGATGGCAGAGCCTCACTTCCCCAGAGCCATATATGGTTCAAAAGCTTCAATGAGAGAGAAAAAAGGGAAAGCGGTCTGACATGAGCAGAGACACAAGAGACTCTAAATGCACTCATTTCACATGAAACCAAGAACAGAGCTGACAGATGAACTAGTTAAGATAGAAATACAGTCACTGGTTTGTTCATGATCACAGTGTGCAAGATGGTGGTGAAGCTGTCCTAAGGACTTCCAGGCCATCCTCCACAAGGCAACTCTCAGAGGGGGTACAATTTGGCAACCATCATCGACAGCGTCAGCAGGCCTGGGCTGTTTGAGGTCGGCTTTAACACTAATTACTACCGTGATCCCAAATCACTTTAACTTCGGGGGGATCTCTAAAGTGAGAGTGGTTCTAGAAAATTCTAAGAGAACAGAAATAATTGAGAGCAAGAAACCAGTGTTTAACCTCAAAACAAAACCAAAAAGCCAAACAAAACAGCAACAACACACTGTAGAATACATTATAAAACAAAAAAACTTCTTTTTTACTATCTTTTCAACTAATCTCTGGCACAAACCTGAATAGCCTTAAAATATTTAACAGATTTTGTTGAAATCAGAGCATTCATTTAGTGCTTAGTCTGGACTGAAATGTCCCAAACTATGGCTCCTAGTCACTTCCAGAAAACACTACCTCAGCCAAAGAGTACATTTTCCCTGATCTTTATCTAGGACAATGTTCCACTCTGCTAACACCCTCCTTCATTGACAGTTTTTTCCATTCACTGACCTTTCATTCATTGTTGTACTCTAGTGACCCTAGTTTCATTTCATTAATTAACAACAGATGAGACACTGCCTGATTTCCCCGAACTCTTGAAAAACTATCTGTGGCCTCATCAGCCACTCAGTTCTGAAATATGTCTAAAATGTCCTTCTTCCTCTTACAAATCAGAACTCACAAGAAGAAAAGTATAATTCATCCATGCAAATTTTTTGTTACAAATGGCTGACAGATAAAGAACAGTCATCTTCTCTGCCCTGTCATAACCCTCCGCTGTCCCCCAGACTCCGTGTTAGATTGCATGACAAGAACACACAACATCATTTCATCATCCTCTCGTGTTGAAAAGCTTTTAAAATACTTATAAAGTTGGTCAAGGATTGAACTCACCATCCAATCTCATCACGTTTCTCCTCTCCCTAGATTTTATGCTGCTTATCATCTGGGAATGGAGAAAACGCAAAGTCATGTAACCCAGACAAGCTTCCCGAAGATAGACCTGAATCTAGAAATGGTGGTATCCACTCTTCCCCTTATGCTGAAATGTTTGTTTTCAAGAGGAAGACGTGTGTGCAGACACGCCTGGCCCACAGAGAAATACGGACGAGGGGACAGGCAGGTAGACATGCAGACACCTCCACAAATTTGGACAGGCAGACAAACTACAATTTCTGTTAGTCTTCCACAAATCCAACCAGTAGAATGCACATTTATAAATAAAAACATATATATTACTCTGAACAGAGAAAACGTTTGGTATAAAGGCATTCATAACTTATACACCATTTTATTCTCATGCAGCCAAGAAAACCTTCTTCCTTCAGAGCACCACCTTCACAATTCTAATCACAAATACCATTTTCTGTAAAAGCCAATGTGAACCACATTTAATTTTGGGGGAAAAAATCTGCTAAGTAAAATACATATAACAACTCTACTAAACAATTCCAATTAGTCACTCTTTTCTCTTCTCTCTGACCCTTGCAACCAGTTATAAATCACAGTGATTTTTCTTATAAAGGAGTATTTGTAATAAACAAAAGTTAGCACTTTACCAAAGCTTAGTGATGTGAAATAAATGTTGAAGTCTCAAATTCGAAAAATGGATTCCCTGGTCTTTCAAACTAGAGATAAATGTCAATTCCATCCCTTTAGAGCTAGCTCCCTGTGGGGAGAAACACAGGACTTTGCTTACGCTTCAGTGCCAACAGGTGGCCAGTCCCTCAGAGCTCTCGCAGCCCCACAGAGCCATGCAGAGCGGGAAGGAGAGCTAAAGGCTACTCCCTCCCACACTGTGAAGGGATTCCACAGCTCTATACAGAAAGAATATCTATACCAAGCTCGATTTTATGAAAGACATGCTTCTAAAAAGCCAATGCAAATTAATTTTTCATATTAAATCATTTTCATAGTTTATATGGTTTCATACTTTTTAAACATAGTTCGCATGTAGTTTAACCTTTGTAAAACAAAGACTCCCTTTTTGTGACATAATACAACCCATTCACTTACTTCTTCCAGAGTGCATGTGAAGGATTTAAGTACACCCCACCTGTAGAGAAGAGTTCTCTCCATCCTGAAAATAACTCTCCATCCTGAAAATAAAATCTGCTACTTTGCTATTAGGAGACAATCCTAATATTAAAAACTAAATTGCTGACATGTATATTTCGATTGCTGAAATGTTATTTCACAACAGATGTACATTTCACTTCACAATGAAGTGACTGATTCCAGCAGCTCTGTTCTCTGTTCTCTAGCCACTCACAAAAAGACTCAAGTGTGGTTAGAATTCTTCCAGGGTCCGCAAACTGTATACATGGAGAGTTGAAACTAGTTGAAAAAATGAAACAAAAATGAAGTCACCATAATTTCCCGCCCCTGGAGAAAGCAAACATACATAAGTAGCTGTACAATAGGCTGGTCTGGGTAAGCCAAGCCACACATGTTTGATAAATCATTTCTGGGAGGGTAGAGAGCATGGCAGATTTTTCTCAACATCTTTAGTAGTGTTCCATCTGTGTCTTTTTCAGCCAATCTCCACTAAGCACTGACGAGAAAAATCCCTAATAACTTAAGGCATTAACTTTAAGCTCCTATTCCATCTGCTCCGTATCTACCGGAGCACAGACCAAGAGGAAAGTGGACAGATATGCACTTCTGTGGAGACCGTCCAGGAAACCGGACAAGTAGCTTGGGTCTCACAAAACTTGTCCCATAAATGACATCTCCAAAAAAATTCACTCTGTATTAAACAACTCTCTCACCTGGCGCAGTCAGGGAATGAGAAATTCTATCTAATTTTTGGATTAATACAGTTATCACCTAGACAACAAAACAGATTTTAAAGTTTCAAAGTACTAGCATTAAAAAACCACCACATACTATAATAATGCAATTTCTTGTGATTCAGAAGGTCTAAATCCTATTATTTCTTAAGATAACCTTATCAGAATCAATTAGCAAAATCCAGAAGTGTTGTTTAGTAAAGAATTCTCAGAAGATGTGGAATGATAGCTATTTTACTGATCTTTCCAACTGACAATACGCAGCTACACCCAGAAACTCCTCCTCTTAAAACATCCAGAACACACAGCTCGCACCCCTAATAAATGCCCTCAAAGATTATTCTAAAGAGTGCAACCAGGATACCTAAACAAAAGGAATATGGCCAGAATCTACCACTTGCTGAATAAAACCAATGAGTTCGGTAGGAGGGGAGCCAGACTTGCAGAGGCAGCCCGACTGGTCCTGCAGTGACATGAAGATGTGAAGACAAGGGTGAGCGATCAGCGTCCGGGGACTTCCCGAGAAGGACAGACTCAGGAGGCCCCTACTGCCATAGGCATGCGAAGGGAGGTTATTAAAGAGACCACATTGGCTCATTTCACCTGAAAATCAAAGATTTCCAAGCTTGTACTGTTTGAGGTCCCAAAATCCAAGCTAACACTTTCAACTCCCTTTGGTCATTTTCACTTAAAAGATTTACTGACACTTAAAAGTCAAAGCCAATGTCTCCCTCTCTTTCCTTCTGCATCCCCCATCCATGGCAACCCCAACCTCCCAGCTCAGCAACATCCAGTTGCTGTGCCAACACACTTTCCTTTTTTTTTCTTTTTTAAAGATTTTATTTATTTATTTGGGGGAGAGAGAAAGCACAAACAGGGGGAGGGTCAGAGGGAGAAGCAGGCTCCCTACCTAAGCAGGGAGCCCGATGCGGGGGCTCGATCCCAGGACCCTGGGATCATGACCTGAGCCGAAGGCAGACGCTTAACCAATTGAGCCACCCAGGCATCCCCACACTGACTTTCCTTTATGTCTCTTCTTTCTGCCCTGCCTTCCCATTCTCCTGCTGCCCCCCTGCTCCAGGACCTTCATCCCTCACTCTTAGATAAACTCAGTAACAGCTCTCTCTGATCCACCTGTCCTCCTCCCCACTCACGGCCACTCTGCTGCCAGATTAAGCACCCTAAAAATAAAGTTTTGATGTGATCTCTGCTCTCAATACCCACAGAATAAAATCCAAAATTGTGAGCCAGACATTCAAGACCCTTCCTCATCTAATCCCAGTCCACAGCCCAACCTGATTTTCCATGCCACCACCCTCCATGGAAAAGGAAAATTGGTCTTCTGTTTTCCTAACACAATGTGCTTTCCAATCTTGGGCCTTTGGCAATTTAATCTCTCCTCCAATCCATTTTGTTATTTCCTTCCAAACCATAGGCAAGCACAAGTCATACTTCTTCTACGGAAGTATATTCCAAAGATTTCTTACCATAACCAATAAAATACACTTTACATCAAAACCTTCTAAACACAGAGACACCCAGAGCTCAGGAGAACTGGCCATGGGTCTCAGGTTGGTGATGGGGGCCAGGTCCCAGAAACAAATTTCACCCTACTATCTTCCCTTACTGAGTTACTCTCTGACAGTTTCAATACTCTTCTCTTGCATTAAAAAAAAAAAAAAAAATCTTTCCAGGGTGCCTGGGTGGCTCAGTTGGTTAAGCAGCCGATTCTTGATTTCAGCTCACGTCACAATCTGAGTCCCGGGATCAAACCCCACATTGGGCTCCGTGCTCGGCGGGGAATCGGCTTGAGGATTTGCTCGCTCTCTCTCTCTGCCCCTCCCCCTTCTTGCATGTGTGCTGAGTCTCTAAAATAAATAAATAAATAAATCTTAAAAAACAAACAAAATCTTTCCTGACCAGTGTATCTATATATGATCTTGACAACTTAGAACTTCCATAAAATTTATGGCAATCATCTGGCAATGAGTATTTGCCAATGACTTGGTAACTATGAATCATCTTTGTGTGTGTGTTGTGACCTCTGTTTCTCCAGCTAGAATACACTGTGAACTGCCTGTGGGTAAGAATTACGTCTCACACTCCTTTGTCATCCCCTCAGCATTTAGCACAGTGCTTGGCCCATAACTGAAATTCAATAAATGTTTACTGAATCCTTCCTTGTTACAATGAATAGCTGTTGATGGACATAAGGCTTGTATAGTTTTGGTGTTCAGAAGGATTTCCTGATTCCATTCAAAGCCTAAAACGATGTTGGCATGGGTGGGGGCCCAGAATCTGCTTCCTATTCCTAGACCACAATGCCCAGAAGACTCTCAGGGTGACAGAGGCAGCACAGGACAAGAAAAACACTGTTCTGCTACTAAAGGAAAAAAGGCAGAACCGGTGAGTGCTACTTTGGTCATTGAAAAGCAGCACTGAATCCTCACTGTGTTTCTGTCATACCCAATCTTCAGTGTGCTGCTGACTTTACATGAAAGGTGGAGAGAGAAAATTTTTTCAGATGTCCCTAAGTAGCTCAGAACTCCATACGAGCTGGAAGGTCTAATAATACCCCAGGGCTCAGGGAATCAGGGCACATCCCTCAGGAAACTAATCAGACCAACTACAATTAGGACCCAGATCAGGATGAAATGGCTGCTGGACAGGTCTACTGTGATCATCAAAGGGCTCGGTGAAATGAGATTATTAATCAGGAGATAACTCTATGAGTCAGAGGAAAAAGGGCTATGAGTCTGGTCTCTGGGGAATGACTCTTAAAAATCAAATTTGACTAACTTGTACACTGTCTGTGAATCACCATATAACTCATCTCTCAGGCCTTTCTACATGAAGCTCAAAGCTTTCTGATTAGCCCGTAGCAGGCTTTCCCATAGACTACTTCTACTTCTATGTATTCCTCTCTATCCACAGTCCTCTTTGGCCAACTGCACAGCTTCCCTGGAGACCTGACAAAGCAGGCAGGAAGCAAGAGCTACCTGTTCAGTCAACCAAACAACTCAAGACCACTGCAATCATCTGTAGGTTCAAAGAGACATTTAACGAGCACCTACCGTGAGCAGGACACAGCACTAGGTAATGGGGACAGTGGTGACCAAAACAGAAGCCCTCTCTGGAATGGACAGTTTAGTGGGATAAATGTTAACCAAATAATTAGATGAATAATTAACTAATTATAGGTAGGTGGCAAAGAAGCGTATATAACAAAGAAAACCAACTTTGCCTGGTAGCGAGGGAAGACTTGACAACAACACTGAATCCAGCAGGAGACGCTAGGGTGAGTGAGCGGACGACAGGAGGAGGGGCCTCTGTGAAGGCCCGAGACACTGATGCCGCAGGTCTGCAACAACCAGGAGGAGGCCTACAGAAGTGAAACGAACTGAGGACCTATGTGGCATTAGATGAAGCTGGAGAGGTAGGCAGGAGCCAGCCACTATAGGGCCTGGTGAGTCAGTGAAGGATTTGGGAATTTATCCGAAAAGCAATGATGCATATTAGACCCAGGAGTTATATAATCTGGATTACATTAAAATATAAAATAAAAATACCACTTTGGCTCCAGTGTGAGTAATGGATTGTAGGTGGCAAGGCAGAAGATAGGAGAAGGCCAGTGAAGAGGCTCCCGGAGCACTCGGAGCGGGGGGGATGCTCTGGGCTTGACTCGGCTGCTGGCAGGAGGAAGAGAGTAGACACCCTGCGAACTCAGAAGACAGACCTAGGGGACTGGGAGGCGGCAGGGCCTGCAGCCAAATCCCCGACGGCTCACAAGTTTGTCCTTCTGGTTTAAAGAGCTTGCATAATTTGATTTCATCTCTTCTCAATTCCCACTTCTCCCCTTTGCAAAAGAAATCTACTCTAGTCCCCCTACGGCCCTCTAAAATCAAAGTGCAGTCCTGACATTTTGAATCATGTTTCTCCCCCCGTCCGAATGCCGAGGCCCCCCCTCCAAATCTTACTCATCTTCCAAGGTTCAGTTAGAACCCCAATGCCGTAATCAAATCTTCCCCAACCTCTACAGACGACACCCCGTCACCGTTTTCACTGTATCACACAGTATAGCGCAGGATCATATGCCCCTCTTTCGTCCACTTTAGGCATATTTCCCCAAATGGGTCGCTAGGTTCTCAAGAGCAGGGCCAGCCTTTTGCTTTTCTGGTGGCTCAGCCCCGGGCCCAACCACAAAAGTGCCCATGAAACCCTGAGAGGTGGACTGGATGAAAGTCCTGGGTCTGGCGCTTCTCCAGAGCCACAGGTGACACGACCGGGGCAAGGCTGAGACCACCGTGCTCACTGAGGCTGCCATCATCTGGCTCGTGCAGAGGATCGGGATGAGGAACCAAGGAACTATCTTTAGTCTGGTCTGCAGCCCATTTTAAAAAAAAGACATGGCCACAGTTATGATTTCGGCACCGGGAGCAGGGGCAGCGACACCAACCGGCTCACCACACTGGCAGGCAGCAGCTGGAGAGAGAGGATCCAGGCTGCAGGGCCTCACCAAGCTGGGCCGCAGGGACACGGCCGCCAGCGGGCAAGACGGCACCTGTGTTTAGTCTGCTTTCAGGGGCTCTCAGTCCCTGCAGCTTTTTAAACCCAAGAACAGCCAACTCCTGAGCAGCTGTAGTACTTTTACTGAAATCCATTCATTTCCATCTCTTTTACCAACTACTGCAGGATTTGGGATGGGATGACTGAAGACACCCTTCTCTAGACAAAAGGACAGAAGAAATGTCACTAGGTCACAGAACTGATGGTAACAACAGCTTGCACAGCAAAATCTGTCACCAGCAAGACAGGGTTCTACTGTACTTCCATTAGGAAGGATGATAACTGATTCCACTAAACAAAGCTATAGGTTTATTATACAGATCTACTGACTGAATCTAAGATCCCTGTTAAATTGAAAAAGCGTAGAGTCAAATACACTTTTACTCCCTCCTAGTTCTAATTAGACTAGCAAATCTAATGCAAAACAAAGAAATGTGTATTTGGTCTTTAACCATAGCAAACATCAATCTAGACCTTAGCTGTGTTCGGAGACAAACGTTTATAAAAGCCCTTAGTGCTTTACTAACATTGTACCCAACAGTAAATGCTTAATAAATGGTATCTTCTATCTTATTCAGAACTATCCTTCAGCACAGAACAGAGGAGTTAGACTTTTATGTGATGATCACCCCCGCTAAAATAATTTAATGCTTTAAAAATTTTTATATACAGTATATTTTTATACATTGCTTCATTCCATAAAATGTGAAGTAAGAATATGACTCTGAAATCCACAGAGAGTCTGAGAAAGAGCTACCACAAAAAGAGCCTTCAGTCCAGCCTCCTGATGAAATTCCACAAGACTCTGGAATTACTGTGGATATGGGCCTTGGGCACGTGGTGGGAGTGAGAGCTTGGGAGAGTCACTCAGGGCTCAGTTATTTTCCTCGTCTGTAAATGGCAGGGCTGAAGTCTGTGATTCATGTGTGGTGTTTTGCTGTAGGGTTGGTTATCCTGTGTCTCATCACAGGACAGAAATGAGTGCTGCAGAGTTAATAAACTGCTGTGGGTTCCTTTTGCTTTTACTCAGAACCACAGCAGTGAGGAAAGAGAAGGAAATAACAACAGTATTTCTCATCTGCAGGTTGATCTTTATTTCTACTAACGACCCATCTATTCTCTTTTCTCTATGTTAGCAAGAAATAAAAGTCCAAGTTCGGTATTTTTTTCTCTTCTCTTCTAGATTTATGTTCAATCTGGTGCCCTGAGAAATGAATAAGGCCAAGAAACAAGATTACTTTTTAAAAAGAACTAGTTTTCTGAACATTACCAAGACCAAAAAAGTTGATCAGTAAGTCAATGGTGGCAACTATTTGTTTTCTAACTCAGGATGATAACAGCTTTTAAAAGAAGACAACTGATACAGGGGTTCCACATGCATCATCTAAGCCAATCCTCACAACCAGGACCCTCCACTATGGTCATTTTTGTGAAACATGTTTACATCACCCTTCCGTCACTCCCTCCATTCAAATTCTTCGGTCTTGTTTTCACAGATGGCTGTGGGAGCACAGATGGGTTTTTAAACTGTGCTTATTTAATAACAGATTTCAAAATTGAAAAAAAAGTGGAAAAGATGGTTTTGTCATCACCTATCCAACAATGATGATGGAGAATTTCCCAAAGGGATCCAAATTCATTCTTTCTTATTCAGTTGAGGCTGCTACTACTGGTAATTAAACCCTTTACTCCTCTGGGGGTAAAACGATGTTATGGTTTGGCTCAGTTTGGTTATTGGGAGACTTCCTAATGGCTAAATAGAACAATCAATTTATATTCACCTCTAAGAACATATAGAAATTATCACAACCATTCTCAGTTTATATGGATTCATGGACTTGTATCTTCCAATGAGTGGAGCTAGAACTCTAGAGCTATTAGCTTTTTATCAACATTCAGTATTTAAGGATCAAGTAAGATTCACATGATTTCATTGCATTTTTTTTATTAGCTCTTAAAATCATGTTTAAATCTACTTCAATAGATGGAAACATTTTCATATTGCTTTCCTCATAACAGCTGTATGTTTGCTCTGAATGAATATACTTTGTAAATCATTTATTTTAAAACAATCTCAAGTTTTCACTATACTTTCAGGTTAGTTTCATCACTGTTTAATACAATCACTTATATTCTACACTAATAAAATGAATCACATGAAATATAAATGGGGTAAAACTACATGTAAGCTAATTTACATATCAAATATTTACTGAGAATTTAAGAAGTGCTGGGCCTTGTGGGGGAACACAGAGATGAAAAAGACATAGTCCTCAGCTTGAAAAAGAGAATCCAGGAAGGGGAGCTAAGCTAATAAATGAAAAATGATAACATAAGATTTAAATAAGATTTTAAGATAATAATGAAAAATAGTATATGGCTATCAAGTTAATCTTGGGAATACTGACTGTTTAGAAGAGGAGAAAGTTGGTCAGGCAAGGGTCAAGGTCCCAGGCTGTGGGGGCCTGCAGATGAGGCCAGTACAGGCAGGGTTCACTGCAGAACAAGGGTCCAAGTTTCAGGACTAGAAGACTTGGTAAAATGGTCTCCCTGATAATTAGCTGCCCACGTGGCTTAAGAGAACCCTTTGCACCTGGTAGAAACAAGTTTAAGGGGCAGCTGGGTGGCTCAGTCGGTTAAGTGTCTGCCTTCAGCTCAGGTCACGATCCCGGGGTCCTGGGACTGAGCCCCAAGTCAGGCTCCCTGCTCAGCGGGGAGCCTGCTTCTCCCTCTCTTTCTGCCTGCTGCCCTCCCCCGCCCCGCTTGTGTTTTCTCTGTCAAATAAATAAACACAATCTTAAAAAAACAAACAAAAAACAAGTTTAATAAGCTAGCCCCATCCCCGAAGAGGACCTGTTCCACATTAAGGAATTAAGCCCATTCCAGTAGAGCGTCCTTCAGTAACCCTGCATTTCTTTATGTCCCTATAACTAGGTCCTATAGGTAGGCGTAGGTCTCCACTTGTTGGAGAGAGACAGCTCATTAGACTTCTTCTATCTGTTCCTGGGGATGTCTTTTTTTTCCCCTTCTCTAAAGTCATTTTTGCACAGGCAAGGTGGCCTTGTGAATGGGAATGGAATTGAGGCCACAATTCTTTACTTCCATATCTAATGACCATAAAAGCCATCTCACATCTGATACTTTCTTCCCGAATAATCTCAGAGTAGCTGAAAGCTTTAAGCCGATGGAGAAATCACCCCCAAGAAACCACCACATCTTTCTATTATGAGGCTGACAACCATCTCCAACTGCTAAGAGCAACAGGGGCAGTTTGTAGTGGAAATGGTCTCCAGCTACCTTGTCATTTTCTATGGCGCCTGTGAGAAGCTTGTGTGCTTTTCCACAGTTATTTCCCATCCCCACAAGATACTGAAGAAACACCTGTCCCACATCCCTGGAACATCCAATGAGCAGTTGGACCTTGGCAACAAAGCGGGTTGCCAAGAACTGACGGCCAGAGCTTCCCAGCACTCTTTTCCACTTATGCTACTCTTCGGTCTACTCCGAGGAGCAGACTCACTAACCAAGGGAATTTCCAATTGGTCAGGGGCTTCTGGATGGTTAGAAGGCTGCAAACCATCCAGAACCCTCTCTTAGGTATCATAAGAGATCTGGCTGCTCAGAAACTCCCAAACAAGGCAATTCAATTCAGTCCCTTAAGCCACCTCCTTAACTAAAAGATACACAGGATTCTGGGGTGTGGATCGGGATATGGTGCTATCAATACGTTCGGTGTGGTTCTTGGTGCTGCCTGGATGGACTCTCATTTAGATCCAGGCAACCAGGCATTGCCTGTACAACATGGGAATGTCAGGTGTTCGGATTCAGTGTGTCATTCCACATGTCTTTCCACTGTTGAGCTGATCGAGCTGATCAGACTGAGCCCTTTCTCTTCCTTGCCCAAGGAGTGCTCCTCCCAAACTGACACATGGCCGGTAAGAAGTTACCTTCCCAGGTAACTCAAGCATGCTCTTTGTTAAAGCGGGGAAAGGTATTCAAGGAACTAAAACTCCTGTGCTAGAAACTCAACATGAGCTCATTCCTCCACGGGAGTGTCTGTCTGGCCATGCTGCCAAGCCAGAGCCCCCCACAGGGAAAGTGTCTCCAACAAGAGTGAGGTGAGACAGTCACTTTGCTGTGAAGCACATCTTGGTGTCCCCTCTTTAAGAAAAACCCTGGTCCTATTAACAGCATGCCAAGGTAAAGTCCTCACAGCGCCTACAAGAAGCATGAAAGGAGTTCCTAAACTCACCAAATCAGTTTAGTGGAACTCTAATAAAAGCGGTATTTACCACAGTATACTCCCAGGAAAAGAATGCACCGATCAACAAGAGATGGAGCCTGATATTCTAATTCCCTCAGTCACAGAACTCTGAAAACTTCTTTCTAAGGCATGCTGGCTTCACTTAAGGAAACTAACAGAAAGATCACGCAGTATCACAGCATGAGCAAAAGGCGGGGCAGCAGATCATCTGAAAGAGACAGGAAACCATGCCTGCTTTTTGAGACCTGAAGCAAAAGCTGATGAGCGAGAACTGGAGACACGGAAATCTTATCTAAACCTTCACAGAGTTGAAGTGTTAACATACCAACAACTGATGAATCCTATTCTCTGAAAACTGAAACGTTTACACTTCTAAAAATCAACTGCCAACGACATCAAGTTCATGGTACCATCCTTGCAACAAAAGATTAAAAGTGTGAAAATGATAATATCTACCATATTTTGTTTTCTTAGATCGCATTTTTAAAAGCCCTCTTGCCTTTCATGGTGGCAGAATCTGCGGGACACAGCAGCTTTGTGTTAAAGGTCACTGTGCATTGTCACACTGTATTCCCCACTCTGTGAGCCCATGTCAGTGAAAGGGCTTTAGTAACGTCTGCAAAACAGGGGAAGCAAAGGATGAACACTGCTTTGGAATTCAATGAAATGGAACTTGCACACTGCCCCCCTTTTCAGACAGACATAAAATAGTTCTTCCCAGGTACTTTATAAAGTCATCTGCTTAGTGTTTGCAAACTGAGACCTTTTTCAGTTGTAAAAACAAAACGATAATACACAAGTAAATGAGTTTTTAAACTGTCTCCCTAATTACCAGAAGAAATAGTTTATACGCATTCTCCCCCTCATTGCTCATAATGTCCAAGAATGGTGGGCTGATCTGGAGTCCGCTGTAACTGTAACTGTTCAATAAGAGTTGGACACTGTGACACCAGTCTGGCTCTTGCCACAGGCGGTGGGAACCAAGAGCAGGAGTTGAGAAGTAGAGCATTTCTACTGTTTTTAGATCCCAGATGAATGGAAAAATCTCTGGCCAGAAGCAGCACACAGATCTATGTGACATTTCTAGCTAACAAATAAATACCAAATGAAGAGGCATTTGAGCTAAGTAAGAAACACATTGACTACTGTGGAAGAATGGTAGTATTGAACTTAAATAGAATAGTTATGTCAATCAGAAGCTTTAAATAAATCAGTTTACCCATGACACTCACAGTTGTGATGACCTACTGTACTCTGAGCTCTCTGTGAAATACTGCTTATGGGGAGGGCTCCATGAGATTGAAGTTCTTTCAATTCTACCACAAGCCTTACCTGCAAGCAGGTGAACGGAGCTGAAGCTCTTCTCCAGTTTACCCAGAAGTACAGTGAGAAAACAGTCTGAAGACAGAGAGGCAACATCCTGGGAGCTTTGATCGTAAACTACAACCTTCTGACTGCAATCGATATCAACCTGCAGTGCAAATCAGAGGCTGTTAGGAAAGAAGCTGGGAAAATCATCCCAGAAGCAAATAACTGCCCCCCTCCCTCCACTTTCAAGTAATAATCTGAATAAAAAGGACACACAGTTGACTGGATAAACCTAGTATACAAATGGTTTAAATGCTTGTAAAAATCAACTTTTAAAAGGCAAAATTGGTGTTATTTCTGTGTAGGTATGCTCAAATCTCCTTGGTTTAAAATCCTTACCGCTATAAAACGCTAAAACTCATAAAACAAATAATATGTAAAATAAACGTAACAATCCTTAAACTAAAGAAACATTTTGAAATGTTTCTACATAACGAAGAAATCAGCTGTGGTGCCTGGGTGGCTCAGTCATTAAGCGTCTGCCTTCGGCTCAGGTCATGATCCCAGGGTCCTGGGATCGAGCCCCGCATCGGGCTCCCCGCTTTGCGGGAAGCCTGCTTCTCCCTCTCCCACTCCCCCTGCTTGTGTTCCCTCTCTCGCTATGTCTCTCTCTGTCAAATAAATAAATAAATAAATAAATCTTAAAAAAAAAAAAGTGAACTCATTTTTATTCCTGAAAAAAAGAAACAGCCTTACCTACCACAAGGACAACATTTTGGAATCCCAGAAATAACCTTCCTCCAAGATAAATTACATCCCTAAATCCTGAACAATGGTTCCTTCCCTTCCCACAAATAAACAGCACTTCTAATATAATCAGTTTCCACTTTCTTCCCAAACCACTTGAAAAGAATGATTTCCTTTCAGTAAATTTGTAGATAACACAAAATAATGTATTAATTTAGTGATTGTTGACACATGTACTATAAATTATTATATATTAAGTTACTAATAATTAATATCATGTTATCAACTATAACTACTTATTAGTGTTTAAATTTTTAAAAAGTTTAGCAAACCATTAAAAGAGGTAAACACAGCACTTGACCAAATTAAAACAAGTTAACCTTTCTGTATAGTTTAGAAATATTCTTAAATGTGACAGTGTGGTTAGTAAATTACTTTGAGGTATCCCTAAGGTACCAAAGTTTAAAAAGCAACCAAAACTTCCTCAGATTACTTTTTCCCCTTAAAAGTGAGGCTTTGTTTTAAAATTATTCCTCATTCAGGGTGTCTGTTTTAAAAAGCAAAAAAAGAAAGCATTTACCTTATGTTTTGCCGAATGCTGGATGAGCTCTGTAATTAACACTTTGTCCTGTTGCAACCTTCGCTTCATAAGCTTGGAGCAGTTGATATTAATGGCTTCTAAAATGTGGGATGTATTGTATTCCACAAATGGCCGGCTATCAATTAGCAGCACTTTCTCCGTTCCACTTTCCAGCAGAGCCACCAACCTCTCAGTAACAATTTGAGTTCCAATCATCTCATGGGCCATGACAACAATAAGTCTTCTTTTCCCACCTCCTTCTTTAATTTGCCACGATGATGTAATGGTGGTGTACTCAAAGGCTCAGCCACTCCATTGTACTAAAAATGTATGAGGTCAGGCTGGTGGTGACTGGCAAAAGGAGAGTTAAACCCATTTTCAGCAAGAGCCCTCCAAGTGAATGTCCCTTTCTCTTTCCCCGTTGATGTGTTCTTGCAAAGGACTCCTTCCACAAAGCAGCCCCTCACATCTGATTCATAAAGAGATGACTGGAATAACCATTCCACAACAAAAGATGCTTTGGGACAGCCAGGGCATTACATCATTCTTTACCTTTGCTCCTCGCTCCAACAGCTTTACACTGGACTGAAAATCCTACATGAAGAAAGACAGACAGAAAACAAAACATGGGGTCAAAAAAAAAGAAAGAGCATCAGATTAGCGAGAGTGTATGATTCATAATATTTACTCCATTAATCTAATTTCATACTTGATGCACTGTTTCATTTGAACAAACAAAAAGAACAAACAGGCATGGCTTCAGAAAACCTACTGATAATTCACTTTTACATCAAAATATAAAAACTCAAAGGAGACAAAAGAAGACATAGTCATGAATTGTAGTGACTGGGGGCCCAGAATTACACGCTTGTAGTATGAGATTGAAAGAGCTGTAAAAAGCTGCTTGAGGTAACATTTTTTTCCAAATGGGTTTCCTCCATTTTATTTGCTTATTTCTTGAAAAGAGGACAAAGAACAACAGCCTACCAGCAGGTAAGCAAGCCCACACTGCATGTGAACACACATACACACACCAGGGCGCCCCAGCAGCCCCTGTAAATGGCCCTTAGGAAAACTTTCCATACACTTCAACTGCCTTTTAAGGAAGAAGAGGAACAAAAATGGCTGATATTCTTGTCATACCAATTGCTGAGCTCACTGCTGGGGGCCTGTGATGTACCCAGCGCCCACCAAGGCAGTCTCACTGCTATGACCCTGGCCAGTCCATCCCCCCAGTTCCTTGACCCTTCCTAGGCTTACCCCTCATTTTCTTGTGCCTCATTCTTTGGAGAATCACTGATTCCCAGCCTTAGAAAATCTCACATCTTCACCTGGGCCTCTACGTCAACAACCATAGAGCAAACATGCAGAACCCTTAGTACCTGACCCAGTGCCTCCCTCTTCTTGCCAAACTCCTGTAACTGACCACTTCCTAATTGACACTTGTTGGAGTTTTGTTCCCATAGCTTGGATCTCACCCTGACCTTCAATATTGTCAGATTCCTAGCTCCCCGGCCCATCTCTGCTCACAAGAAACGCTCCACTACATTGCACTAGATGTCCACTGCTGGCATTCACCTTCTACAGGGTAAACTATGTGATGGCAGAGGTTTTGTATTGTATTTCCTATCTCCATAGTGCTTTGCACAGAAGATACTCAACTCATGTTGTTGTAAGTAAAATCCTCCACAAATGATTTAAAATACTGAATAAATATCTAGTTAACTGATTTCCGATCAGGATGGTAAAACCCTCAGACAACATTGGGTCCTGTTCCTAATTCCAGACTTACAGCTGAGAGACTGAAGCATGGAGAAGTACAGTGAGGAAACCAAGAGGAGTGGCTGTGCCATTTACCTGTTACTTAACTCTGGAAAATCATATAACCTCCCTGACCCACACGTTCCTCATCTATAAAATGTACCTATAATACAGGCCTTGTCTCCTCACAAAGTCTGTTTGGAGGACAAAATTACCAAGGTTACCTAAAGTCAGTAAAAACACAACTACTTATATAGAGAAAGGAGGGAAGCTGCTCTAAAGATACCAATGGCGACCAGAGCTGCCTTGCATCAGGAATCTAAAAGACCTCATCCAGCAGGTAAACACAGAAGCCATTCTGCCCTCCTGTATAATCCAGACTCAAGCGAGCTGCGCCCAATCTCTCAGAACCAGACACACACGGAGTTAGAAGGCACCTGAGAAATCATCGCTTCTGCTCCTGCACCTTACAAATCAGTTCCACAGAATACAGTATTTGTCCATTTCTTGTCTTCATTAAATTAATGTATTTTTAGTACAGCTTACTGGCAATGAGGTACAAAAATCATCTCTATCTTCAATCGAAGAAACTGGAACAGAGAATCTGTATGTATAGTCAATCAACGGAATATACTTTGGCAAAGCACCTACCAAGGATGCAACATCGAATTGAGTCCCGACTGCTCAGTGACATAGTTCACAGCAGTGTGAGGTCCTGTACTCAGATTGTCTGACTCCCAAACCAGGGCTCCCACTACTGGGTTACCCTGTTTTCCCTAAGTACCTGTTCCCATAATGGAACTGGACTGAGAAAGAATGGCCCAACTTGTCCATGAGGGTGCCCTGGTGGCACAGAAAGTGGAAATCTGAGAACAGGAGCAAGTTGATTCCAACAATGGCACTGGGTATCCGAGTCTGATTGGCTCCTCTCGATAAAATCCGGATGGCACAAAGCAATTATCTGGGTTAGCAGATCAAGGGACAAAGAGAGGGAGAAGACAGCAAACATGCAAAAGTTGAATTAGAAAGTTCTCATCTTGGGGCGCCTGGGTGGCTCAGTTGGTTAAGCAACTGCCTTCGGCTCAGGTCATGATCCTGGAGTCCCAGGATCGAGTCCCGCATCAGGCTCCCTGCTCGGCAGGGAGTCTGCTTCTCCCTCTGACCCTCCTCCCTCTCATGTTCTCTGTCTCTCATTCTCTCTCTCGCAAATAAATAAAATCTTAAAAAAAAAAAAAAAGAAAAGAAAGTTCTCATCTTTGCTTCCCTTCAGCCAAATCTCCTAAGCCCAAATCACCAAAACCAAAGATAGGCTACAGCATGCAGTTCTACTGGGCAGAAAATGGCCATCCTTACCCAGAGAACCAGAGTCGGGACTTCCAGATACAAAAAGGAAAGGTCTGGGCAAAGTGACCCTAGTATGAGGATGTAATTGAAGCAAAGCACTGAATGTGAAATGAAGATAAAGTTACACCCTTTCATGCCATACTGAAGCCAGCTGGAGCCCTCCTGTTATACTTTTATGCCCAAGCTCTGATGTTCTATAGTCCCAAATAGATTATGTGAGGCAGAGCCCTGCCAAGGGGGTGAGGGGGGTAGGGGAACAATAGCCTTAAACCTTATTTATTTACAGCCAGAGAATTTTGGTTAAGTCCTCATCCTAGGCTGCAACTCTAATTTAGAAATTTCTGGGCATTCACTGTTCATTCTGATGAATGTCAATACCTGAGATCGGGAACATGCCTGTGACAGTTTTGTTTTTGAAAACTTTTGCATTAGGTAGGATTTAAAAGATGATAAGAGAACATTTTATTGTTGGCAAAACTATGAAGCTAATCTTACCCAAAATTTCTACAAGAAGTCAAAAGGAATAAACATTCTTAGATTGAACCTTAAGGGCCCAGATGCGTATTACAAAAGCCAGGGCAGACCAGCTTTACTATTTATCGATTTACTTAAATGATTTTTAAAGTTTTAACTATTTTCTTTCCATTTTTAAAAAGATTTTATTTATTCATTTGAGAGGGAGAGAGACAGGGAGAGCATAAGCAGGGGGAAAAACCGGCAGAGGGAGAGGAAGAAGCAGACTCCCCGCTGAGCAGGCAGCCCGACATGCGGCTAGATCCCAGGACCTGGAGATCATGACCTGAGCCGAAGGTAGATGCTTAACCATCTGAGCCACCCAGGCGCCCCAAGATTTTATTTTTTTAAGTAATCTCCACAGCCAGTGTGGGGCTCGAACTCATGACCCCGAGATCAAGAATCACACACTCCACTGACTAAGCCAGCCAGGCACCCCTTTTTCTTCCACTTTTAATAGATAACACATTCACTGGCTCAAAAAAGGTATAAAAATGGGGTATCTGGGTGAAGTGTCTGCCTTCGGCTCAGGTCATGATCCCAGGGTCCTGGGATTGAGCCCCACATCGGGCTCCCTGCTCAGTGGAGAGCCTGCTTCTCCCTCTCCCTCTACCTGCCGCTCTGCCTACTTGTGCTCTTTCTCTATCTGTCAAATAAATAAATAAAATCTTAAAAAAAAAAAAAAAGGACTGGTACAACTTAAAAAAAAAAGGTATAAAATTTATACATAACCAGGAATATGTACAGTTTACTGTATGTTTGTTACATTTCAACAAAGCTATTAAAAATTGCCATAATACTGAAACTCCAACAAATACATTAAGTGAAAAACAGGAAAACACTGAAAATCCTTCTCCTACCCTTGTCCCATCTGCCCAGGTCCTCCCCCTGCCCTGTACCGCAAACCACAGTGAATAGTTTCTTCTGACTTCTTCCAAAGATTTTTTTTTTAAATGAATACAGAATGAGACACAAATATATAGTCTTCCCCCTTTCTCCATTTGTTCAACTGGTTACACAGTACATACACTTGTGCATCCTGATTTTTTCTTTCACTTAAAATACTACAGTGTGATTTTTTTCTCATTGCCCTCTTGGCTGCCTGGGGACCACAGTGAGGAGCCTGGCCCATGCCCGATGCTCAGGAGATGGGTCAGGTGGCTGGAGCAGCTGGAAGACTATTCTGAGATTGATGGGGTGCCCCCAGTCTACCATCAAGGAAATTTGGGTGGCAGTAGGCCCTTCAGAAGACAACTAAAGAATCCTTTTCTATGCATTGAATAAAGTTTTCTATTTCTCTAAAAAAAAAAAAAAAAATGTCAAGAAACCAGTATTTATCACACCAAAGAACTAGTAACCTTAACTAGGGCCACTAAACAAATATTTGCCAAGTATCCCACTTTCAGAAATGAACATTTTAAAAAACTTTATTTATGAAGGGAAAGAGATAGGCTGTGGAAACATTTTAGTACAACAAAATTACTATACAGGTCAGTGAACAAAATGGGCAAATCCCCTTAAGAAAGGCCAATTTTGGTATATTTTACATTTTACCAAACAACTTCTTTTATATTTTAATAGTTAATAGTAACATAAATTGTATAAGAACCTTCCTCCTTTAATATACAATTTTTAAGTTTATGTGTAATTTATTTCATGTACGGAAATTTATCTATGATTTTATCATGGAAATTAGTAGAGTTTTATTTACTGAAATTCACTCTACTCTGCAGAGTATCAATGAAATGAAGTATACCACTGAATTAGTTACGTCAGAGGACCATAAGCCTAAGACTGTTTTAATGATAAGGTGAACAAGTGGAATGTTTTAATTAAAAGAACAATGTACAGTTTGAATACCAGTATTTGCCTCTAAAGTAATTAGCTATAAAAGGAAAAATTTTTTTCTTTTTATTTTCTTCACTACTCATAACACAGCCTTAAAGCTAGTGCCCAAACAGAAAATTTTTTAAGGATTAAGGTTGTTTTTAAATGATTCCATTAAGCATCTCCCTCCTGTTCTCTGAAGTGTTTGTTACTTTCTTCAACTTTGCAGGCAAGATAGATCCTGGCTTCCAGGTCAGTCATACTGACACTTTGTATATCCCGCCAGAAAGAAGGTGAGAACCTTTCCCACACACAATTTCCCCCTTCTACCTACCCATGGGCTATTTTCTGCCAACAGCAACAGCTCATCTGTTGGCAGGCACTGCGGCCTCAGGCCCTCAGCAAGGGCTGCAGCAGGCAGGTAAGGGACAGGGCTCCAGGAACAAGCCTGCAGGCCTGAGAGGTGGGACCTATGGGGACTCAGTGGCTACCCCTCAGAGAGGCACATTTCCATTTTAAATACTTCCTTCACAAAGAAATTCTCAGAAGGAAAAGGATCCTATGCCTATGGGGTGCTTAAATGGCCTGTTTAGCAAAGAAAGTGACTGAGCTTTATTTGGTTGGGCTTGAGCTCAAGTTCAAATTCTCAGAGAATTTATGGATAGGATATAATCAGGTGAGAAGTTTGCTTTTACTAAACTACAAGCCAGTCTTAAAATTTTTTCCTCCAATAAAAGTGAAGAAATAGGGAACAAGATACACTAAACAGCCTTTCAGCAGAGCCTTAAATGTAGATTTTCAGTAACAGAAAAACTGAACAAATCAAAAGGGAAAAAAGCAGGCTATGATGTCTGGAAACAAGGAAGAACATCTTTGACTTTGACCGTCTATACTGATGAAAGCAACTTTGCCTCATATGCTGTGGGTAAACCCTAACAGAAATTCTGAAGTCTGATATTTGGTAAAATACATTCAATTAAAAAAAACAAAATAAACAAAAAACCACCCTCACCAAAGCCAAGAAGACTATATGAGCTTAATGTATTTTCAGTTGCCTATTAATGTCTTGACCATATTTTCTTACCCCAAAATAGAGGACACATTCTGACAAATGGTGGCAATAATGGGATAGACTGCTTGAAGCACAAGCGTCTGGACACAGAGACAGCACTTGTTAGCACCATAAAACCTAGCCATCTCTCACCGACTTATGGCACTGTTGAGAGCACCCACTCCTATCGGAGGCTTCCTCAAGGACCCACAGATAAAGACTGGAAGAGCAGCCATGCTTCAAAGACTAAAAAGACTGTCTTTGCTTCAGACACAGGCCAGCCCAGGTACAGTCTGGATCAGAGAGAAGACTTCACCAAGTTTCTGCTCAGGAAGAGCACCGCACTCTTGGTACTGGCTCAGCTGGAGCCTCCATCTTTCCTTCTTAGCGCTGCTTCCTGTTTATGCTCACCTGTCTCACTAGCTTCCCCTTCCCTGATCCACCAGAGCTACCCTCCTCCCCCCCTCCTTCTGCCACACCATGTGCCTATTCTAGACCTACCCCTTGCACCCACAGCTCCCTGACTTACCCCTCTCATGTGTAATGCTTTCTCCAGGCACCTTAGTCCAACTAAGGACTCTACTCCCTGGAAGAGGGGCCTGGATATGAGGTGGTGTTAACGGAATGGGAATGGAAGGATCCTTGGATGAAGTCTCTGGGTAAAAGAAAAAGTGGCCAGTGGCTGGTGTAAACCGAGAGTCAAGAGACAACGTTTTGGAAAGATATTTGCAATAAAGGTGGCCTGGAGGCAGAGAGGAAAGATTCAGACCAAACCAAACAGAGCTCAGATGGGGACTAACATGTACATCTTGGTCTCCTTGAGCACCTGTCAGGCCTACTGTAACTCACTCACTCAACCAACAGATAGTTATTGGGCACCTAGGAAGTGCTAGGCACTGCCGGAGAAATGCAGCAAAAATGAGCTAGGTGAGGACTCCTGTTCTCCGGAGCTTCTAATTCACTGACAGGAGACACAACAGACAGCAGCAGGACACCAGGCTGTAGGACAGATGGTGGCAAGCGCTACGGAGCAAAAACCAAGCGGGGGGGGGGGGGGG
>NC_138373.1:76189217-76263129 GCF_054177405.1 Leptonychotes weddellii
AGGAAGACGGAGAGCTGCGGTGGGCAGCTGCAATTTTTGACAGAGTAGTCAGAGAATGTCTTACTCTGATGGTGAAGTATAAATCAAGAGGAGGGGAGAGTGAGGCGTGGATACCAGGAAGGCTGCGGCTCTCTACGTCAAAGGCCTGAGGCCAATGAATACAGTACTGGCCAAGGTAATGCAGAACTGGGCGAGGGCTAACAGAGGACGTGGCAGGTGCTCCGTCTTTCTTCAGAATGACGGTTATATGTTTTGGAAATGAAGCATTTCCAGGCACTCAAACATTTAACTTCAGTGTGAAAAACACACACACACACACACACACGTTCGGTATAGTTTGTTCTTAAAGCTTCAAACGGAGAAGCTGAGGTTCCTATATTGTGCATTCCTTGGCAAATGAATAAAAAGTTTCTATATGAAAAGACTGTAATAAGAAAGATTACTATTAGTATTAATTTAATACAATTCTTCCAACTCTACAAATGTGTTGTACCTAATAATGGAATCCTGGTTTTATAGCACAGAATGTAGAATGTAGCAAATGTATCATAGAATGTAGTAAAATATCAAAGACAGGTTAAACAAGATATAGGTTGAACGCATCTGAACAAGAAGGGAGTTTAAAGGATCTTTAAATTAAAAACTTTTTAAATGCGTTCAAGGAGTTCTCCCTGTCAGAAGGTGTATCAAATATTTAGCACAAGGACTCTGTAAGTTAGATAACTGTACTCAAGGGGTTGGTAACACTACTGTAAGCTTATAACCTTTATCCATGCACCACTTTTAGCCCACTCCACCCCCAATACAACAAAATTCCACTACATGAAAGATAAGGTGTACTCTCCTGACAAAGAGTGAAATTACTAACGATATTAAGACCAGGGTAGACATCTAGACAATTTGGAACACAGTCTAGTGGAAGAGAGGATATAATTTAATTTTTTCCAAAGAAGATCAGGAGGTTTTAGGAACAAACAATGGAAAACAATTAGAAACCATCAACACCAAACCTTCCATCACTCCCACTTGAGCCCAAGTTTGTAAAATATTCTGGAATATTATCTACTTTAAATCCCTTAATACTAAAATAAGTAAAACCAGAATGCCAAACTATATTCTCCTGAAAATAATGTCAACATGGCTTACAAGGATGTTTTCAAAGTGACTTCCAAGAAAATGCTTCACCTTTCAGTTAAAAGACACATGAGAAATACTGGGAAAAAACCTACATGTGTAACAGAAGAGGACTAAGTAACTTACAAATTATAATAAATCCTGCAACACAGTACCATGCAGCATTTTTAAATCATGGTGTAAAAGCATACCTCTTAACAATGAAAGATGGTCATGATACATGAAGAGAATAAAATCAAGTTATAAAACAGGAGGTAAAGTAGAACCTCAAACAGCTACACACATACATGCACACAGGACAGGTACATTCAAAATGTCACAATAGTTTTGCTGGGTAATTAAAGGTAATATTTATTATATTATTTTCCACAATCTTGGGAAGTACAAAAAGTCTCAGAAAAAGGGCATGACAAAGACTGGACAAAGCCACTAATGTGGCTACAGCAGTCCTGTACGTTGCTCCTTATCAGGACTGTTAAGAAAAGTGTGGGGTGGAACAAGGTAAAAAGATGAGCAAATACAATACAGGAAAACTGATGTTTACCCTCAAGGTAAAAGCTGCATTTCTGCTTCACAAAAGAACTTACAAAGAATTATTTTCAATAACAATAATGTTGGAGGGAGGGAGACAGGAAAAATTAAATTTTAAATCACACACTTAGGACTATAAACCTGGACTTTCAGTAGGTCAGTTGGGGTAGGACTCTTAATATGAAAGGTTTCTTCTGTACACGAAGAATTTATAGCTAGTTTAAAAATTAATATATTCCCTAACACTCTTAAAATGTATTTCAATTTATAAAGTTTCCAAAATAAACCTGCTTAAAGCATCACAAATGAAACCCAGTAGGACTTTGATTCCTCTCACTGGAAAAGCACAAATTCTTTTAACAAAGTATATACAGCAGTCTCTTCACTGTTCTGAGCTCCTAGACACACACAGCAAGACTTGAACACATTCCAGGCGTGGCCTTCAAGCCTGGACCACACCTGCTTCCAAGGCCCTGAGGCTAAAAATAACTCTGGGGCCGCCCACTCAGGAAAGCAGCCAGGCCCGGGGGAGCTGCAGGCCCCTTGCTCAGCTCCACTAACAGTGAAAGCAGAAGCTCCGTAACCCTACAATCGCAAAAACCTCCACGACAGGCTTCTTCCCCTCTGTGCCGATCACCTCCATCCGAGGCCAGCTCATTTTCTTTGCCCTCGACGCCAAAAACAAATCTGGGAATTTAGAAACAAGTGAGGTTTTACAGTGTATCATTTTTAAAAACAACCACCGTGGACCAGAAGACTCAAGAGAGGATTCAGGAGACCCTGTTCCTAATTTCAGCTCCTCTACAAAGACACTAACACGTCACAGCAAGAGTCACCGGACATCCCCAAGTCTGTGGTTTCCTCACCTGCGAAGGAAGGACTCCTGATATCACTTAACATCTAAGGACTACTTCACTAAGGACATGATGATGTCACGGTCAACGCATCTCAGGCCTCAGTGAGCTGCTTCCACAGGACAGCACTCCAGGCCTGATTTGATCGTTAAGCCATCACGTTACGGAGTTACAGCTTATGTCCTACAATACAGACATCAAAATGTAACTCCTGGGCAAGGGGTCCACAAACAGCAGGGCAACTGTTCCAGATCATTTGTTTTGTGGAGAAGGATTTCCGAGGTCTGCTCCAAGGCAATGACTTCCACTTCTCTGCCAGCCCCACGGCACCAGGAGCCCCCTCCGCGGCCTGTGACTCCACCAGGTGAAAACTAAGGGGAGGGAGACCAGGGACAGAGGAAGAGGGGGCGGCAGCAGCACTACTGTCCACTCCAGGCTTCTAGGCTATGCTAATTTAAGTCACTGCATCTGTCCTCACACTTCCCCTTCTGGGGCCCGGGGTCCTAATGGTATCAGGAAGCTGTACCACAGGGCAAAGTGGGTGGCAAGGCCAGGACCCGGGCGAAGAACGGCAGCGCCACAGGACAGCCAGGGGACCGAGCAGCCACGATAAGAATCCGAATCCTCCCTGTCCTCATCCTAGAGTGACTTTTTCCATTCTGTCCTTTTCACCGTCTAGCTTTTCCCGGTAATTTGGCTCCCTCCCATCATCTAACTGTCCTTTCCCTGCTCTTATTGGTTCTTAGAGGCTTTGCTGTTCCCCTATCTCCCTCTCCCTCCCTCCCTCTCCCCTTCATCATCATTTCTCCCTTCATGATGATAACCAAGACTCTTCTCCAGTTAAGCCCTTGTCACGGATCTGCTTTCTGTTGTGGGGGGAGAAGTGCCAAGGCCCTGGATAAGGGCTGCTATTATAAGGAGCACCCACAACTGCTCCAGACTGCTCTGAGACAGTCATCCGCAGACTCAGGTGTTCAATCAACCTTGGAACTCTTTTATTTGCTACTGTAAAATAAAAAGTTTTATTTCAGAGGGGAGAGAGAAACTTCTCCAGTTGAGTGTTCACACATGGCTATACTGAGGAGAGATGATTAACTTAGTATCCTCTGTTCCCACCAGCTCTCAAGTGCTACAGGTAAAACCCCTCTCTAAACCTCAGAGGAAGACACAAATTCTCAATGTTTCCACACTAGATTGCTCAGAAAATGAACAAGATCTGAATTATTTTGTCATCTAGTGCTCAGATTTTTATTTTTTATTTTTATTTATTTTTAAAAAGATTTTATTTATTTATTCACGAGAGACAGAGAGAGAGAGAGGCAGAGGGAGAAGCAGGGTCCTCGCGGAGCAGGGAGCCCGATGCGGGACTCGATCCCAGAACCCTGGGATCACGACCTGAGCCGAAGGCAGATGCTTAACTGACTGAGCCACCCAGGCGTCCCTAGTGCTCAGATTTTTAGAGCAGAGAAGTAAGCTCTGCACGTGTGGACGAAGCTGTCTTCATCAACAGTCTGACTGACACCTGCACCCGCAGTGTCCCCGCCCTGCCCTTCTTCCTGTACCACTGGCCTCAGGGGGCCACTAGTTCTCTTCTCGGTTGAGCCCAAGCCCAACCCGAGGATCTTCAAAGAGAAGAAAAGGTAGAATGGAAAACTAAGAAACTACAGGCCCCTATCTCAGCTCCCAGTTCTATTGGCTCGTATTTTAAAAAGGATTTCCCAAACAATTTAAATAGCAAAATAAACAGTAATGGATTATAATCCACAGCATAAAATAAATACCCATGAGTCCAGAAAAACAGATTTCCTGAAAACACTTGCTCAAGAATGACAGTGTAAGAGGATGGTGTTCCTATTCTCTATCTGGTTCTTTTTTTTTTTTCTAAGAGTTATTCTGTCACCTTTTGGATGGTACTACATTCTGGTGTGATGTCAGTCAGGTTCAGACATGCCACGTGCAGCAGGTAAGCAGGGGACACTTTCCCGCTCTGAAAAATACCTGTGTCTGTATTGGTTTAAGGTGAATTAACTTAGGTTTCTAAAACAATATGGAGCACTGTGGGGGGCTGGGGGGGGAACCGGAATGGATGGAAAGCCCCTGATGTTATTTAGTTGAAAAAATGACATTTGCACATGCTAGCAGGTGTACAGCAAGTCAAAGAAGGAAAACAGGGACATGAACTGCCAGAGAGAAGAGGGAAGAAAATTCCAGATGAAGAACACGCAGAGGGATAAGCTGTGTGTAAATTTCCCGGGCTAGAGCAGAGACTGTAACAGCGAGTAACACAACTAGTTGGTCAAGTGGAAGGGGCCGGCCGGTGTGGATTCCTGAAGTCTAAAGCCACCGAAGCCACTGCGAGCTTTATGAACAGAACATGAGAACACTGCTGGAAGAATTTCAGCCGTAACTTTCTATGGATTGAAATAAGGAGAAAATGGAAGCAAGGAGACTGACTAGTTATAACCTACACAATTTTCGTTGTCTAAAGATGGGCTCTGCCTAGAGTGAGGACTATAAAATCCGACAGGAAAGGAAAGACCTAAGGAACTGGTGATGTTGTAAATCCAAGAGTATGCCTGGCACAAAATATACCCTTATTAAATAATGGACTTCCTGACTGAAGCTGTCCATGAAAATGGCTGTTTAGAGTACATTATCAAGTTATTCTACAATAAAAACATCCAGAAATATCTCAATACCCTATTCTGTCCCTGCTTCAGATGAGCCAATATCAAGCGAAATGAGCAACAGGTTCAAGTTTTACTAGTTAGGTCACTGTTCATAAAACAGAAGAATTAGGGGCGCCTGGGTGGCTCAGTCGTTAAGTGTCTGCCTTCAGCTCAGGTCATGATCCCAGGGTCCTGGGATGGAGCCCCGCATCAGGCTCCCTGCTCGGCGGGAAGCCTGCTTCTCCCTCTCCCACTCCCCCTGCTTGTGTTCCTGCTCTCGCTATCTCTCTCTCTGTCAAATAAATAAATAAAATCTTAAAAAAAAAAAATAGTTAAAACAGAAGAATTAGTCATATTTAAAAGGCCAAAATAAGTAAAGCAGAATGCGAACAGAGGTAGATGCTGAATGTTGGCATTATGGGTGACTTCCTCCTATATATTTTTCAGTAATTTCTAACATTTCCATTATACACATACACACACATACAGACACACACACGTACATATATGCATATATAAAAGATATATATCTTTTTCAACAAAAAATCTAAGGCATATATATTTTAATCAGTGGTAACTCATGTCATGCTCATGCTATTCAGAAGAAGAAGGTAATTATTTTGTATGAATCATTAATCAAAGTAAGTTTTAATACAGAATCATGGGATTCATCCAACAGTGACTTAGTAGTGTGAAAAAAAATTAGAGATTTTTAAAAATTTAATCACATATCCCTACAACAGCCCTGCTTCAAGGTGTGAAGCATTCATATGTATTCCATACAAAGCAATATAAACATATACAATTTAGTACAGGGCAATATCCCTTTTCCAAAAGTAACCTCCAATACCAAAGACCACAAAATTAAAACTGAATGCACAATCATTACAAGTAAAATAAGTTTGCCACAAGTGAAATTTAGTTGAAATTAATACTGAAAGCAGTAATCTGAAAGCAGACCACAGTATTGTCCATTAAGAACTCAATGACTTAAATACCAAAATACCTAGTTTCACCATCTCATATAAAAGGTAGTCCACGGCACAGACTCCCAACGATAATGCTTACAAGGCTCCAGTGTTTCATCTCACTGCACAGATTCTCAAATAGATACAAAAGAAACCTACCACCATTTGCTATCAATATAGTTAAGCATCACAGAACACTAACTATCAGAGACTGAAAGGCCCTCTAAGCAAAACGCAAACATTCAGTTTTTTCTTTTGCAAAAAGCGTTTGTCCTTCTGAATTCTGGGGTTATGGACCATAGCTAAAATGTAAAACTCAGGGCACCTGGGTGGCTCAGTCGTTAAGCGTCTGCCTTCGGCTCAGGTCATGATCCCAGGGTCCTGGGATCGAGCCCTGCATCGGGCTCCCTGCTTGGCAGGAAGCCTGCTTCTCCCTCTCACACCCCCCCTTGCTTGTGTTCCCTCTCTCGTTGTCTCTCCCTCTGTCAAATAAATAAATAAAATTAAAAAAAAAAAAGTAAAACTCGAGGAAGAAAAATTAAATAGATTAGTGGAATAAACATGTATTCATTTATTGACCACCTACTATACTCAATTTCCTATAGAGCAACTTCTCAGTTTTGTCTAACTCCAAGGATCACTTAAGGAATTTGATTTAAAATATGATAAAAATGATCACCCAGGCTCCGTCCCTGGAGACTGATAATTGAGGTCTCAAGTGGAGACTGTGACATTTAATAAATGTCCCAGGAGGTTCTTCGGATCAGGCAAGTTTGAAAAACACGGTCCTAAAGATAACATTTGATTCTCTCAATGTTCACATTCAATCAGTTGTCAAGACCTACTGATTCTCAGTCTCTCTCTCACCTGGAGGACAAAAGGTACAAAAGCTGTGTTTGAAGTGAAAATAGCAATGGGAATTGCCAATAATGGGAAGAACGGGATATCAGCCTGAGAGAATTCAAGTCTCAAAGCTGAAGCAGGCATTCCATTCCACTCCTAGTGCACGCCTTCTGATGGGTCAATAATATCTCTTTTATAAAATGTTAAGCACTTGCCCAAAGTCACACAATTCATTAATGATGGAACAGAAACCAGAGCTCCCATAGAGTAGTGCTTTCCACAGCCCTATAGGTCTTACCAAACATTTTGCAAATTTTAATAGGCTCCTGAAAGGCACAGAAAGCAATAGATTTCAAAAGATGAGAAAAAATACACCCTTCTAAACACGTGGTATGTGTGGCTGTGAGGAGAGACAGCCTCACCACTATTTGCAGAGAAACAGCCATGCGAGGGGCACCGATGACTTTTGATCTCAAGGTTGTGGGTTCGAACCTCACATTGGGTACAGAGATTATTTAAAAATAAAATATTTTAAAAAAAGAAGAAATAGCCATGTAAGAAGTAGAGAACAAAATGATGAAACAAGCCCCACAGAACATTCATGAAGAATAAGGAACTCTGAAAGCAGAAGCTTGTCTGCTTCACAGGGTCACTGTCAGAACACAGTTAAGTATGCAGGAGAATCGTACTTTATAAATTTTAACACTTGCTGAAAAGGGAATAACTCAATACAGGATTAATGGAGGAGCATTTTGGCTAACACAGTAGTTCTGAACCGTGGCTGCACATTAAAATCACCTGGGGAACTCTTAAATAGCCTGATGTATCTCAGACCAGTAAGTGAGAATCTCTGGGGACTGGGACCCAGGCATCAGTATTTTTTTTTTTTTTTAAAGATTTTATTTATTTATCTGAGAGAGAGAATGGGAGACAGAGAGCATGAGAGGGGGAGGGTCAGAGGGAGAAGCAGACTCCCCGCTGAGCAGGGAACCCGATGTGGGATTCGATCCCGGGACTCCAGGATCATGACCTGAGCCGAAGGCAGTTGCTTAACCAACTGAGCCACCCAGGTGCCCCTGGGCATCAGTATTTTTTACACAAGTAGATAGAGGTGGGTTCTTTACTGCCTCCCAAGGAAGGGTCGCAAAAGACAGGCCATCTGGAAGGCAGAGTTTAAGGAGAAAAGGAGAAATTGGGTAACACATTACACTGAAATCCATCTCACCTACATCTTGAAGTGTATGTGTTATAATATCTGCTCGAAGTCTGGGGTTCTGAACATATCATCAGGTCACAGATCAAGTTCTCAATGTCATAGTTTCTATAATTCCAATAATAATGAAGGACCACAATTCACTTACCACACCCAACAAAAGTCCACAAGGATATGCTGGGGCACAGAACCCTGTTCTGGCTTAATAAAACAGTTTATGGTCGAAGCAATCTAGTTTCCAATCTTTCTTCACTGTTTTTTAGATGTATCAGGAAAAGATTTTTTAAGGTTGAAGGGAGAACAAGACAGAGATCAGTGGTCACCTGTGAATGAGTAGAAGTTAAATAAGTATCTCCACCCAGGAATTTCCCATTACTAAGGGCAAATCACAGGGCATACAATCCTTTGTAACCCCTCCCTCTGATCCAATCCTGTAAAACTTCATTTAATAAGCTGATGATGGAAACCAAGATTTGGGCCTCCAGCCAACGATCTCTATTACATTAAATAAAGGACATCCCCACCCTTCTCAAGGTTGTGCCAGTAGTTACTTTAAAAAAAAAAAAAAAAGGAAAGAAAGAAAAGGTAGCATTCAACCAGAGTCAGAAGTTTTTATTCATAATATTCCTTATTAACGTACAACAGAAGAAACACCAGACTAGAAAATGCTCATTTGACTCTCCCCCTTGAGTACTGGGTCTAACTTGTGGCTCATTCACTTATATAACCGTTTTTGAACATCTGGTTTATGCAAACCTTTTTGTCCAGGCATCTTTGGATGACACAATCCCATAGAAATAAAATGTGTGCACCAGATACCTGTAAAGCTGTGTACAGGGGTGCTCCAAGAGTGGGACAAGAGAAAGAATTTCTAGTAGTGAAGTCTGAAAGTCAACAAGAAGGAGATGATAAATCTCACCAACCTATATTTACTCTGGATGCTCTCCTACCCCAACTCCTTAGGGTGCTATACAATCTCTTTGTATTCACAAATAACTTCTGGCCAAGAGGAATTTGGAGGGAGTGGGGACATTACTAGCCAGCACACTCTTTTACAAACTCTGGAGGCAACTTCTTTTCAGCTGGACCCTGAGGCTGGCTGCTTCCTGCCAGGAAACACTTAACACAGATTCATCTTCAGGAGGCAGGCAGTTTGCAGCACTGACTTAGCAGAGGGAAGGGGGGACGGGTGGAGAGGGCAGACAGTTCCCCCTCCTTCAGATCCCAGGTACGTGCAGCCCCCTCTCCCAATACAAATATAAACCTAAAGAGAAGCGTGAAAGGGAAGGACGGCTCTATAACTCTGACAGTTACCTGACAAGATTACACTGACGTTTCTGCCTGTGAGCATCTCCTACAAAATGTAAGCAGGAAAAGTAAAAGAGGAAGTCCTAGTAAAATCAGTCCGTTTTATTGGAAGGTCCAGTAAGGCAGGCAAAGGTATAAGCGCTCAAGAGCTGGACAACCTAGAACAGTTGTAGACAGACGTTAGCTGCCTAGAATTTACGATCCTCAAACTTTTTAGTCCACAGACCACTTCAGAATGACAAAACTGCCATGTCTTCCAACAATTGTGTCTGATTACTCATGACCCAGTACAAACCCTAAAGGAAACAAGGACCAAGAAAGTTCTGCTGACTGCTATAATGACATATGAAGCCCAGATGAGAATTTAGGTAAAAGAGGATTGAAAACAGGCACAAAAACCTGTACAAGAATGTTCACAGTGGGCGCCTGGGTGGCTCAGTTGGTTAAGTGACTGCCTTCGGCTCAGGTCATGATCCTGGAGTCCTGGGATCGAGTCCCGCATCGGGCTCCCTGCTCGGCAGGGGGTCTGCTTCTCCCTCTGATCTCTTCCCTCTCGTGCTCTCTCTCATTCTCTCTCTCTCTCAAATAAATAAATAAAATCTTTAAAAAAAAATTAATTAAAAAAAAAAAGAATGTTCACAGCAGCATTTATATGATGAATGGCTATGTATTATAGCCACACAATGGAATATTATTCAGCCATAAAAACAAATGAAAATTGATACCTGCTACGACATGGACAAGTTTTGAAAACATTATCCTAAGTGAAAGAAGCCAGACACAAAAGGCTACGTTATTATATGAATCTGTATATATGAAATGCCCAGAATAGGCAAATTTAGAGAGACAGAAAGATCAGTGGTTTGCCAGAGGCTGCCTGGGGTGGGGGGATGGGGGTGATGGGGAATGACTGTTAATGTGTCCAGCATTTGGGGGGGGGGGTGATAAAAATGTTCTGGAGTTAGACAGTTGTGATGCTTGCATGGTTCCATGGGCATACCAAAAAACACTGATTTTTTTTTTTTTTACTTGAAAAAAATGAATTTTATAGTTGTGAATTAGATCTCAATTTTTTTAAAGGGTAAATTGTACGGTATGTAAATGATATCCCAATAAAGTTATTTAAAAAAAAAAAGACAAAGGCCAAGGAACTATACCAAATAAAAGAAAATTAAAAAGATACATGACAAGTAAATGCAGTGTCTGATCTTCAACTGGATCCTGTACTAGAGGGAAAAAATGCTATGAAGACTCTTATTGGATCAACTGACAAGACTGGAATACAAGTGATAGAAAGGGTAAGGGTATTAAGTCAATGTTAGGTTTACTGCAGTTGACAGCTCTACTATGGGTAGAACACCCTTGTTCTTTGGAGACCCACTGAAGTGGTTGGGGATAAAGGGCCGTGATGTGTCTAACTTATTCTCAAGTGGAAAAAATATATCAGGTATATACATGAAGAGAGAGCAGATGATAAAGCAAAGGGAGCAAACTGTTAATAGTAAATGTTGATTTTTTCTTTTCTGTACGTTTAAAATTATTTCCAAACAGTTTAAAATATACAAAAAATATACATACTCTAAGATACAAAAATTCTACTTCCAATAATTTGTCCCATATAAATATTTGCCCAAGTACATTATATGTGAAATACTGTTCACTGAAAAACATGTTTCTAATTGTAAAAAGCCAGAAACAATCTCAATGTCAGTAAATAAATGGGTTAAATATATCTTTATATCAATGTAGTATTATTCCTTATGGCTGTCTAAAAAGATGTCTATATGTACTGATGTAGAATGGTTTCCACAAATATATTCTTTTTTTTAAGTTCTTTTTTTATTGAAGTATAGTTGACACACAAGGTTATATTAGTTTCAAGTGTACAACATAATGATTTGACAAGTCTGTATATTACTCAGTGCTGGCCACAATAAGTGTAGTCACCATCTTTCACCATACAATGTTATTAAAATATTATTGACTCTATTCCCTATGCTGTACTTTTCATCTCTGTGACTTATTTCAAAAACATATTATTTTGTGAAACAAAAAACAACAAAACAATAGGGATATAGGAAGAACGGGGTTCTCCCTAGCAACAGAAGCAATTAAAACCTAAGCAGCTCAGGCATGTGTTGATTTAGTCAGGAAATAATTTAAAACTGTTCTCTATGTATTTATGAAGCTAGTTATTTATTTGTAGATAGGAATAATTTTCTCTCCTACAACACTGATAATGTAAAGTTTCCTAAAACTAACACAATCTGGATGCCATTCTCTCCTAGTTAACTCAAAATCTCTCTTAATAAACTTTTTAAAATTCAAATACAACATGTATACTAGAAAGCATACAAGTATGAATGTACAACCAAAGAACTCTTAACAAAGTTAGCATATTCATGTAACTACCATCCTTTTTTTTTTTTTTTTTTTGACAGAGAGAGACACAGCGAAAGAGGGAACACAAGCAGGGGGAGTGGGAGAGGGAGAAGCAGGCTTCCCGCTGAGCAGGGAGCCCGACACGGGGCCCGATCCCAGGACTCTGGGATCATGACCTGAGCCGAAGGCAGATGCTTAACGCCTGAGCCACCCAGGCGCCCCTTATTATTATTTTTTTAAAGATTTTATTTATTTGACAGAGAGAGACGCAGCGAGAGAGGGAACACAAGCAGGGGGAGTGGGAGAGGGAGAAGCAGGCTTCCCGCCAAGCAGGAAGCCCCGTGCGGGGCTCGATCCCAGGACCCTGAGTCAAAGGCAGACGCCTAACAACTGAGCCACCCAGGCGCCCCTGTAGCTACCATCCTGATCAAGGAATAGAAGACTCCAGAAGCTGGCTTCATATACTATCCCATCAATTAATCTCCTTCCCTATAAACATCACTGCTATCCCAACTTCTTACACCAGGTTCGTTTTGCCTGTTTTTGCCTGTCTAAACTCTTTCGTTCAACACTATATTTGAGCCCATGTTGTTGTAAATAGCAATAGCTTCTCCTGTTCACTGCTATACAGTATTTCACTGAATATATGACAGTGTACCTATCCATTCTTCTACTGACAGGCCATCTAGGCTGTTTCCAGTTTGGAGTTGTTATAAACGGTACTATGAACATTGCTGTGACTTTTGGTGAACAAAAGTACACATTTCTTCTGGGTATACACTTAAGCGTGGATTTACTGGATCGGAGGTATGATGAATAAGAAAAGCTTTAATATAATACTACATATTATAACTACAGTTATAATTGCTGTTTTGCTGTTTGTGTTTCTATATAAATTTTAGAATCAGCTTGTGTAATGATTTTGGACATCTTTCATTAGATTTATTTAGTCCTAGGTATTTGAATTTTTTGGTGATATTATAAGTATCATCTTTCTCAAAACTTCATCTTCTGGTTATTACTGTTATACATAAATACATATTTTGTATACAGACGTCGTATCTAGGAATATTACTGAACTTACCTTTAACAAAGTATTATTTTTAATCTACATGAAGTAAAATTCATATTTTCTGGTGTACAGTTCTAGGAGTCTTGACCAAATGTAACCATCCCTACAACCACGATACAGAACAGTTCCATCACCCCCAAAAA
This sequence comes from Leptonychotes weddellii, assembly GCF_054177405.1. Classification (NCBI taxonomy): domain Eukaryota; kingdom Metazoa; phylum Chordata; class Mammalia; order Carnivora; family Phocidae; genus Leptonychotes; species Leptonychotes weddellii. The sequence continues at coordinate 76,202,335 of NC_138373.1, forward strand.
TTCCCTCATGCCACTCCTTTGTAATCAACACCTTCCCCCACCCTGAAAGCCCGCAACCACTCACCTGTTCTCCATACCTACAGTTTTGCCCTTCTAGAATATGACTTAAATTGAATCACACAGTGTGTAACTTTTTGAGAGTGGCTTCTTTCACTCACTATAATGCTTTTAAGACTTACCTATGTTGTGGCATACATCAATAGTTTGTAGGGGTGTACCACACTTAGTATATTCATTCACCAGTTGTAGGAAATTTGGGTTCTTTCTAGTTATTGGTGATTACACATAAAGCTGCATGACCATTTGAATACAGGTTTTTGAGGGAACATAACTTTGCATTTTTAAGTAAATACCTAAGAGTAGGGCTGATGAGTCATATGAGAAGTGTACACTTATCTTTATAAGACACTGCCAAACTGTTTTCCAAAGCAATTGTACCATTTTGCACTCGACCAGAAACACATGAAAATTCCGTTTGCGGGGCGCCTGGGTGGCTCAGTTGGTTAAGCGACTGCCTTCGGCTCAGGTCATGATCCTGGAGTCCCGGGATCGAGTCCCACATCGGGCTTCCTGCTCAGCAAGGAGTCTGCTTCTCCCTCTGACCCTCCTCTCTCTCATGCTCTCTGTCTCTCATTCTCTCTCTCTCAAATAAATAAATAAAATCTTAAAAAAAAAAAGAAAGAAAGAAAATGCCGTTTGCTCTCTATCCTTACCAGAACTTGGTATCATATTTAGGAAGTCTCTATTTTTGTTTGTTAAGAGCTTTGTATCATGAACAGATATTGTGTTTTAACAAATGCTTCTCCTGAATATATTGAGATACTCATATGATTTCTCTATTTTTACAGGTAATGTGGTGAATTATATTGATTTCTGAATACTATCAAAATGTATATTCCCTATTTAATTAGAAAAAGCTTACTTATTATCACACAAATTATGACTGAATTTTAAGTTACTCTGATAAAAAGGTACCTGGACAATGAAGTCTAGTGCTATTCTAAAAGCTACTATCTAGCCAAAATTGTAGGATTGCTTCAGTCACATTTCCTAGCAAATCTTTCCCCACCAAATACAAAACAGATCAGAGAAATGGTGACCAAATCGGTCTTAGAGCCATATGTACCACTCGAATGTTTAAAACGTGGATTCTGAAGCATCCGAAAGGGAAGAGAACTTCTATTACAAATGATGTTAATGTTGTTAATGAGTAACACTGTATATGTTTAGAAACCAGAAATGAAATTATACTAAAAAATGTATTTCCCATGCAACATAAATGGATAAATAATGAAAACATCTGATAGCTGTATATATTATAAATTTATGAAATGCTATCATTTGGTGGGGAAATCTTACACTTTTGATAATAAGGACATTAATGAATTCTGGCCTACTAATTACCAACCATAAGTTAGTTTTACATTCTCACTTTACCTGTTCTCTGGGGGTCGTGTTTTTCACAACTAAATGACCAACCATAATCAGAGAGATGGGTGATGAGAAGCCCCATAGGGCCTAAATAATCTTTTGCAATGAAATTGTCATAATGTTATCAAATGCATTTTCAATTCTTGAGTTCTATATAATCTAGGTTAAGAATGACCGAGGGTGGCTCTATACATTTTGGCAGCTTCCCACACAGTAACTCTCTGATGTTACCTTAGTCTTCTGCATTACCTCCCCTGTTCACACACTCAGCTCTACTCAGTACCTTGGCAAAAGAGGAGATTGGTAATGTTCCACTGAGACCTGACAACATACCAGAAAGCAATGCAGAGGTCATGGACAGCCAAGCACAAAGGCAATACTGGACCGGTTATCTTGAGTTCTACTGCAAGCACTACGAACTCCTCCCTCTTTCTGGGCGACCATGCACATTCCTCACCCATTCGTTTTTGGTTTACTGGACTTTACTTGTTGCTCTTCTTACCTCGTAAGGTGCCAGTAGCGTTATAGCATTTTAAGTCAGAGCACCACAGGGTGATATGGTGATATAACTAAGATGAGATCCCTGAAGACTGGTCATCTGCCAAATAGTATCCATAAGATGCAAAAAAATTTAAAATATCAAGTACCTGAAATCTACAAGTAATTCTAAGCATATTATAGCACAGTCCACAGTATCCTTCAACCTCAACCACCACAATCACATTACTTCTTTTAATTCCTACCACACTATCACTATGAAAGCCACAAAGAATAAACAAATCTGTTGGGTAACACTTCTTTGAAGCTGGCATTTAACTCAAAAATATAACTGGTTTTACAGAAATAAAAATTCACTGAGTTTGGACTGGGTGTTCTGTTTGCTCTGTGAATTTAAAACAACAAATATGCTGTCCGATGAACTTTGGACATGTGAGTAGGTTTTTAAAAAACAACACTTGCCGTATATCTCTAGGGCAAAGTACAACATACCCACTGAGGGACTTGCGTAGAGTAGTAGTAAAAGAAGTAATCAGGCTCAAGATTTGAGGGTCATACCACCAGAGCAAAAGGAGTAAAATTTGTAAAAGTAAAAAACCAAAGATCTGACAAAGCTTTTGTGGAGTGCTTCTTATTAGCCATCAACAAAGATTTCTCTCTCTAGGGGTCAGTATTACTGAGGATCAAAGGAAATGTTGGCAGCTCGAGGTCAGGTGGTAAAAGGCAATACTCTCAAAACTAAGATTTTTAACACCTCAGTTATCATCTTGTCTATCCCCATGGTTTCATAGGTAACGAGGAAGAAGAGGAAGAGTAGGAGAATGAATCTGAGGCCTCAAATTCTCTTTGGAATACAAAGCCCTCAACTAAGCAAGCTGTACCGTTAATAGCTAGAGATGGGTAAGGCTACTTTGCAGTTCCTATACTCTACTCATTCCATTTTTGTATCTCTGTGTTATCACACCTGATCTGTGAGTAGTTCTAAGTTGCCAATCCATATTTTAAAAACAAAATGGCACCTTACCAAAAAAAACCAAATAACCCACTTAAACATTTCTCCAGAGAGGATATACAAATGGCCAACAACTATATAGAAGATGCTCAGAACCTTGTGCACTCTTGGTGGGATTATAAAATGGCGCAACCATTATGCAAAACAACATGGTAGCTCCTCAAAAAATTAAAAATAGAACTACCAAATGATACAGCTATCAACTTCTGGATATACATCTAATGGAACTGAAAGCAGGGTCTCTAAGAGATATCTGTACACCCATGTTCATAGCAGCATTATTCATAATGACTAAAAGCAACTCAAATGTCTATCAACAGATGAATAAACAAAGTGTGGTTATACATAAAATGGTAATACAATATTAATCAACTTTCAAAAGGAAGGAAATCCTGTCACATGCCACAACATGGGTGAACCGCGAAGACATTATGCTAACCAAAATAAGTCACAAAAAGACAAACACTATATGATTCCACTTACATGAAGTATCTAAAATAGTCGACATCATAGAAACAGAATGTAGAATGGTTACCAGGGGCTGAGGGCAGGGAGAAACGGGGATTTGCTGGTTAATGAGTGAAGAGTTTCAGATTTGCAAGACGAAAAGGTTCTAAAAATAGGCTTTACAACAAAGTGAACATACTTAACACTACTAGTTAAGATGGCAAATTTTATGTTGTTTTTACCACAATAAGAAAAAAGAAAAAGAAAAAACAATAGATCTCTCGCTTTTTCTTGCTGTGTCCCTCCCAAACTTTCACATTTAAAGGAGCCAAGAAGTGCCCCAGGACACTGTCTTCCTTTTCCCCAACTAACCTACAGAAGCAGCCAGCTATCACACTGCTCTCCGAGCAAGTGGGGTAGGTCTGCAGTCACAGGAGGGAAGGAGAAACGGCCACTTGAGGACCTCAAGCGGACTGGCCTCCCCTTCTAACTGTGACTTTATCCCCCAGCCTAGGAAAGTGGAGACTAGTGCGCTGGACCCCCAGTTGAAGAACGCCCAGGGAGAAGAATAAGGAGTCTTTTATGCTGATTTGTTTAAATCATGAAGAGTGGAAAATAAAGAGATGGTGCCAAGTGTAAACTCCTTGATGACCGAGTACATGCTATACTTCCTTGCATCCCTTCTAATACCTCACTCTTACAAGTCACTCAGTAAATACTTGTTCATGCTGATAACAATGACATATTGAGGACCACTGGCAAAAAGAATGGATCTTTTGTCCAAAAAAATAAGCCTACCAGACTCAGAAGCCAAAGTGCTTATTTTAATGAATGAATGGTCATTTCCATAATAAAAATCTCCAATGATTTCACAATAACTTTTACTAAAAACTTGTATAAATCTACTTTCCTGGCAAGTGAATACCACACTGCCTAACATTTGTACTTGGAAATTTCCCCACCCCCACAAAAATACTGTATCTCTTTAAACCAACATCATTAATTACATTCTATAATGAGATAGCCACTGACACCATCTAAGATCCTTCAACACGGGTCATTCATCTGCCAGAAAAAAACGCCTGAGTTTGTCTTTCAGTTGGACTGTAGACAAGAGAAGAAGGGGTTTTCCGCTGTACATGATTTTTATTGTTGGTTATAAAATCAAGCTTCCTCAATCTTTACATTAACAAGGCTCTTAGTCACTCACATAAGGAAAAATGAAAACAATTGCTTTAATTACATACTTAAGAGGGTTTGAGGAGAAGAAAAAGTTTCTGATATTTGGATATTCTGTGGTAATGAAATTAGATGCCCCTAAGCTACCCTTAAGCTGTTTAAAGCAGCTGTTAAATTTGTATACATACACGCATTTTATTCTTAAAAATACACCCCAAAGCGCAGGTGCCTTTTAGTCACTTAAATGCCACAGTTAACAATGTTAATCTCCAGGGTCTCCCAATACTGATAAACCACAAATAAAATGAAATGCAGCAGGTTCATTCTGTAAGATTTTTGTTGGATAGAAGATGAAAACTTTTTAGGTTAACATTTTAACAGCCTCTTTTATAAGTAGTGTAATTGCTCTGCAATTTGCTAGAGTTGGGAATATGATTCTCAACTCACTGTATGTCCAAATTTATATAATCTTGACAGGATTTTATATGAGGAAGCAAATCACTGGTCTTGCTGAAACACAAGTAGAATCCCATTTAAAGGCATTTGAAACCTCAAAGGTTCTGCCTCATTCAAGTAAAATTTAGTTGCCACAATGCATGAAGGGAATCGCTTTCTTTTAGTTGTCCTTTAATTTTATCTAAGACAAATATGCGGTGCAAACAGTATTAACAAGCAAGAATAAATGCCCAACAGGCAAAAGGGGATGTTCTATCAGGTTTTTAACCATAGTGTTTCAAATTAAGCCTCCTGGTAGGACAACTTGCATTTTCTCAGAACATTGTACCGAGGGTGTTTTGATTATAGACTACACACATGTATATACATGTCCCTCTATAAAAATAAAAATGTATTTGGTTTTTCATTTTCAGTGGAAATTTGGGGCAGAATATAAGTAACTGCCCAAAAGTCAAAACCTCATTTTAGCTTTAACCTTCTATACCATCAAGATCTTTATTAAAGATACCACCCAGCTAGCAATTTGACTAGGAAACACCACACGTTTTTCTTATCTTCTCTCTAATCCTGTCCACTTTTTTGATAAAAAAGGTAGTAAGTGTGAAGTGGTCAAGATGGGGGGAAAAAGGGTAGTAAGTGTGAAGTGGTCAAGATGGGGGAAAAAAGGAGAGAGACATGAATTTTATTTATTTATTTTTTTAAAAAAGATTTTATTTATTTATTTGACAGAGAGAGACACAGGGAAAGAGGGAACACAAGCAGGGGGAATGGGAGAGGGAGAAGCAGGCTTCCGCCGAGCAGGGAGCCTGATGCGGGGCTCGATCCCAGGACCCTGGGATCATGACCTGAGCCGAAGGCAGATACTTAACGACTGAGCCACCCAGGCGCCCCGAGAGACAAGAATTTTAGAACTGGAGATTCCATCTGAGATGATCTTATTTCACACTTGAGAAGACTGAGACTAGTCTTTAAATTAGCTCTACAACTAATTAGGATATAGGTCTGTATAACCTTCCACTAAAATCAGAAAGAAAATGGGTATGGCCTTAATTTGAGGAGGAAGACTTAAAACAGCCTCTAGACTAAACGGAAGTGTTTTAGCACATTACCTAACCGTCTTTGGGCTTTCCTTTCTGTGTATTTGTGACAGAAACACAGCTACCCAACAGACATGCTAACAGAATCCCAATTTCTCCTGGGCTACACTCAGTGTGCCGAACCCTAGGAAATGATAATCCCACTCCCCTCAGCCATAAACATTTCCCCAGTCTCTCCTGTGACTGGGGGCAGTCTTGTAATACAGTTCAAACAAATGAGACTTAAGAGAAAGTGGGATGGATGCTTCTGGAAAAGATTTTGTTCTCTGTTAGGCAAGCACAGGAGGAGGGACTGCTTGCTTGGTCCCCTTCCTCCTTCTTGCCTCAGAAAGGAATGTGATGCCTAGAGCTGAGGCAGCCATTTTGTGACCTGGCAGCAGTAAATGAACACAGAAGAAGTGGCAAAGTCAAAGACCACAGCGAACCAGGGGCCTTGAGGACACTGCTGAGCAACTAAACCGACAGACCACCTACCTCTGAACTGCATGAACTGCATAATAACAAACAGCTTATGGTGTGAACCTCTGCTAGTGGATTTCTATTAACTACAGCTGAAAGCAGTTCTGAATTTTTTTTTTTTTTTAGATTTTATTTATTTGATAGAGAGCGCGCACAAGCAGGGGGAGAAGCAGAGGGAGAGAGAGAAGCAGGCTCCCTTAAGGGAGCCCAACGCAGGGCTCCATCCCAGGAACCCGGGATCATGACCTGGGCCTGGGCCGAAAGCAGACGCGCAACTAACCGAACCACCCAGGTGCCCCAGTTCTAAAATTTTTCTCTAGCATGCTATCCTGCCCAATCTCACTCCCATTGCAATATATTCTGCTTACACTACATGCAACTAAGAGGTGACAGGATTATATTTCTCCTGAATAGGTAACAGAGATCAATCTACAGTACCTCAACTACATGACTCTATTAAAATGTCATCAATAGGGACAACATAAGGGAAAAAAACATGATTTAGAATCATGTTTGTTCTTCATTACTGACTTCTGCCATCTCAAATCCTTTTTGGAAATAAGGACCACATATAAAACAAACTGATAAATGGTATCTATTGGAACTAAACTCTTCTGTCGCCGGTTAAAAGCATTACAATTTCACTCTTGAATCTGCAGTCCCAAACCTGGCCCAGCCAATATTTTCATATACTGATGCTCACAACCAAAGCTTAGAGACTTACCAGCACTACACCAAACTCACGGCATTGTTATTTTCTACTATAATGGAATATATATGGGCTATAATAAAAAAACTTAAATGTTGGTAAGACATTAAAAGTCAGACTATCCAGTGCATTGATTTAAATAGTTATTTTAACCATATTTTGATGGAAATCTTTCAAATATATGTTTATCTCCATGACTCTGGCTGTACCCAGCTCTGCACTTCCCCAGGCCCCATCGTCCCTGCGCCCAGGACACGGGAGAACCCACTTCACCCCCCAGCCCTCTCTACCCTCCAGTGCTTATCTCTCCACTCTGTCCACAGCCCAGTCCTGCCTGCAGCTGTTCCCATGATCACCAGTGTCTACACCACTCACTCTCCTTTCATAATTTCTTCTTTCTAACCTCATTTGTCTTCTGTCATCCCTCAGCTTCCTTAGGAGAAAAAAAAAAAGTCAACAGCCTCCCTGGTTGGAAGGAACAAACCACTGCCATCAGCACCGATTCTCCTCTCAATTATGAAACCATCTCTTCTGTTGCCATTCAAGAAGAAAATGAGCAGGTACTCCTAATTTTGAGCACAGATATAAATGAGTATGAACAGATATCTACGTATGTGCATATATGGGGCTCCATGCTTTTCTAGTTTAAAAAGAAAAAAACAGGGAGAACAAATGCTCATTTTTTGTTCAGTTACAGAGTGCTTTTACCGACTCCTCCCTTCTGTCTATCCTTTATCCAACCACTTTCTGGTATTATATGACCTTCCACCCATTATAGTCTCTGGGTCGCATGGCTCATCCCACACACTAGCATATTCCCTTCTTCCTCATAAATTAATCAGTTAAGATGGGAACATTACTTAATTTATATAGATGTCTATGTCAGACTTCTCTAAAAATATGTTAGGACACAGTGGTAGTTTATATCAGTATTGTCCAAGTTTGATCCAGAGACCCCGGGTGGGAGGTCCCTGAGACCCTTTCAGGGGATCCACGCTGGCAAAACTATTTTTGGTAATACAAAGAGGTTATCTGCCTTTTTTGCTCTCACTCTCTCATGAGTGTTACAACAGCAAATCCAGAGGATACATGGTATGTGGTGATAATGTATCATGCTGACAACTAGTGGAACATATGCTCATATATTCTTGTGTTTTCTAGAATTTTCTAAGGTAGTAAGCTTAAGGCATAAATATATACATTTTCAGAAATGAGTTGAGTGTATTCTCAGTACTTTCATGTTCCTAGCAATAGCAATCTTTGGTAATATCTGCTATAATCTCCATAACTTCATTATCATCCAATGAATTCATTTAGTGTTTACAGGAAGAGAAATGGAATGTTTTAAACACTGACAAGATGAGCTCTTTAGAAGCAAAAGACTTGGGGCGCCTAGGTGGCTCAGATGGTTAAGTGTCTGCCTTTGGCTCAGATTATGATCTCAGGGTCCTGGGATTGAGTCCCACCTCGGGCTCCTTGCTTAGCAAGGAGCCTGCTTCTCCCTCTGCCTGCCACTCCCCCTGCTTGTACTCTACCTCTCTCTCTCTGGCAAATAAATAAATAAAATCTTTAAAAAAAAAAAAAAAGCAAAAGACTTTACATATCAGAAATAAACAAGACACTGAAGCATTATACAGGGTAAATAACCAGACTGCACTGGTTGGAACAGTGCACACAATAGCTGAGGAACTAATGAAGCGTGGTATGGTGAACATTGCCGAATGTCTGCTGGATGAAAAGTCAGTAAAAGGAATCACAGCAGTGCCACTTAAAAATGATGCAGGATCTCATCAAATTAAAGATTTAGTTGCAAACATGAGTAAGAAGTTAATATCTCGCCTTAAGGACTGTACTTATGCTTTATAAGTGGACAGATCCGTAGACATGGGTGGACTCACTGTTTTGTTTTCACTATTCCAGTATCCATGCCAACTAATCGAAGAAGGTCTTCTTTTATGTGAATGGTTGCAACAAATAAGAATGCTATTGAATTACTCAAAGTATTAACTTTTTCGAGTCTCATGATTTATCCCGAAACAACTACGTAGATATCTGCTCTGAGGGTACAAAAGATGGGCAAAACTTTTGGTGCTTTAGCATGAATCAAGGCAGAAGTGTAAAACTGTACTAGTAATAATTATATTCTTCACTGTATCAATCATTTAAAAAAAAAAAAGCCAGTTTCACTTCACAATGTCCCTGATAAAACATTAAGTTATTAATTTCATTGCATCTCACTCTTGAGAACTTGGTCTTTTTAATATTCTGTGTGATGAAACGGAGGTACACAAAAAACACTTCTGCATATTTAATACAATGGCAGTCTTAAGGAAAAGGATTTATACAATTGTTGCAGTTGTGAGCTAAACTGTACATTTTCATAGAATACCATTTTTGCTTAAAAGAATGACTGGCAGACAACAGTTACTCAGACTGAGGTATTTGGCAGACATTTTCTCTAAAGTGAATAAAGTGAGACTGACACTTCAAGGAAAAAAGCCGACAATATCTGTTGCCGATGATAAAATTTGAGCTTTCAAAAAAAAATTAGAATTTTGTAAAACTTGAACTCAACAGCAAAATCTTGACCACTTCCCAATTCTCAAAGGCTTTTTTGATGAGAATGATGGTCATATTAATGAATGTGATTTGTTAAATATTGTGTAATCAAATGTGTCAATATTTGAAAGATCTGTATAACTCAGTAAACCATTATTTTTCAAATGACCAATGCATGATGTTACAAAATCACATACAGGTCAAAGATCCATTCAAAGTTCAAGACGGACCAAAAGAATTTTAATGTTATGGAATATAAAAAAAATCACTGGTATGGTTTCAGATTCAACACTGCAACTAAAGGATCTACCACTTGTTGAGTTTTGATGTGACAAAGGATATTCACAATTACAAAAGCTATTAAAACAGTCCACCCTTTTTCAACTATGTATCTGTGTATAGAGGGCTTTCCCCATATAATTCAAACCAAACTATCACAAAAGATTGAAATATAAAAGCAGTTATGAAAATCCAACTGTTTTCTATTAAGCAACACAGTAAAGAAAGTGGCAAAATGCAAATGTCCCACTTCTCACTGTATTTTTTGCTTTGGACTATCTTTTTCATGATACTATGTTATCTATATTATTAATCTTTAATAAGTTTATTTTTAAATGAATAAGCATTTAAACATTTCTCAGTTTCCATTTCTAATATGTTGAATATTGACAGATATATTCCACATAAAAGATCTTCGGGGTCCTCAATAATTTTTAGGAATACAAGGTGTCATGACACCAAAATGTTTGAAAACCAGTGGCTTATAACACCTAAAAAGAATACTTATAAGAATGTGTATATAAGAAAATAAGCACCTGAAAATGAATCAGAAGATCTCGCCTCCAAGTCCAGCACCACTTCTTACTTGCTTTGGGATCTGTATAAATTACTTAGTCTCTCTAAGGTCTTAGTTTCCTCATCTGTAAGATGGATAACTCATATCTTGTTCTGAGGATAAAAGAAAAAATATATCAAAGCAATTTATAAACTACAAGTATGTTATTATTACAAAGTCTCAAAGTTAAGAGTTTTAAATACTTCTAATGACCAAAATTCTCCTTATTTTAAAAAATCCATTACTAAAAGCAGAACTTACAGAAAATGTGAAGGGGAGATTTTTGATTAGTCAATTAGCTCAAATGTCCAACCACAAAATTTTACTGTATTAAATTTCTTCCTCTACGGTTATAATTGGCAATGTATATTTTAATTATTATGGGTATTTCCAAATACAGATAAAAATACAGACAATAATAACAAACCCCAATGTAGCCATCACCCAGCTTCAACAATTATCAAACTTTGCCAATAGTTTTATTTACTTCCCATTTGTGTATGTTTGTGCCTATCCTAAAGTTTTTTAAAAACATATTAGACATCATTTCATTTTGCCTATAAATACTTCCATAGGCCTCTTTAACAGATGAAAAATTTTTAACATAACCACAATACCATTAACATGGATAAAAACTTAATGGCTATAATTCTTATATATCATCTAATATACATTCCATGTTTCCTGATTGTCTCCAAAAAAAAAAAAAAGAAGTCTTGTTAGTTTTTAGTTGCTTCATATCATCAAAAAATCATTTACCAGTTCATTTTCAAGTGAACACAAGATTTTTAGCTAAAGCTAGGAAGAAAAAGGAAATAATACCATGTTTTATAGACCATGTACAGTTTACAAAGCAAAGTCAACAACTATCTTCCTGAGGAATGTGTTTCTCTCCCAACCAAACAACAAAAATAACAAGAGAAACCCACTATAAAATAAGCCAGACTGGCAATACTTCAGTGTCCTGAGAGGTGACCAGAAGAGGACATAGCTCAGCTACTCAGGAAGATAAAAGCTGATAGGAGACAACCACCCACCTCTCTGGAAAAGATGAGGTCAGACCAGCCACAAGCTGGAGGTGAGGTCAGGGTCCAGGTTCTCAGAGTGAGCAACACTGCCCAAACAAGTCAGGTGCCCAAGGCTATAAGGCAACCCCCTGCAGGTTTCATCTCAAAGCTCAAAAAACAATGCTCTAAGCTAGAGACTTAATGGAACCATGGTCAAAAGTAACAGTTGTGAGAATTTATTCAATTTATTCAGCAAATATTTATCAAAAGACAACTCTACTAGGCACCACCTAGGATATGAGTGGTATTTTTTAATTTACACAATGCAAACAATAAGCAGCACATACCTCTCTACACGTCTTTCCCCATTGATTTTAAGGGGAAGAATGGAAATTATTTAATATTAATGACCTTGCCATTTACCATTACAATTCATAGTGCATCTTTTTTCTGTAAACTGCAGTCTGCCCCACTCCTCATGCAGTCACTGAAACAAATCTGAGTTCTATCGTCCTTCTCACACACACCACAGACCCCTAGCGTTTATATCTACAATTCTTCCCTGAATATTTAGTTTAGAAGGAAACCAAGGGAATGCTAAAGAATTTCCCACCTCCTCTGAAAATTGTTTTCTCTTCCATAGGCTTAGCCCAAGTACGTCAGAATGTACTGTAGAAGCACATGTAATATACAATTAATATAAAACCTTTTTAGAATCCTTTACCTCAATTTCACCTATAGATTTTTTTTTTAATTTAAAAGTGCAGACAAGAGGAGGGAACATATTTCTTACAGAACGCTTGAGAAGTACTTTATAAATGTGTCTAAAAACATGTAATAGTTACTAAAAAAATTTTAGTTGACACGATGAAGAACATCTCAACAATAACAAAACCTGGTGGTCAGATAACTATAGCGAGTCTAGACTTTCCCGTTTCGGAACTGACATTTTGCTTCAAGTTTCTACTATTTGTAGAAAAACAGTATAGGGGCACCTGGGTGGCTCAGTCAGTTAGGCGTCTGCCTTCAGCTCAGGTCATGATCCCAAGAGGATCGAGCCCCACATCGGGCTCTCTGCTTGGTGGGGAGTCTGCTTCTCCCTCTCACTCTGTGCTCTCTCTCTCTCTAATAAAATCTTAAAAATAAATACATAGTTGCATCATTTACATTCATCAGAATATTATACACAAAACAGAGTTAAGTGGGACCATAACTAGCCCTCTGTAATTTCCTTGACCCTGCACATTATCTTCATTAGACATCACAATTTGTCATCAGGTTTTCCATGTAGTGTTTACTTGTTTACTATCCCTCCATCTTCTCCCACTAGAATATAGGGCCCATAAGGACAAAAACTTTATCTTATTTTCCACTGTATGCCCAGTTCCTAGAACAGTGTCTAACACACAGTAAAGGCTCCAAATAAATTAGCTGAATGAAGAGATGGATGAATGACCTCCCCCATTTCCCTTCCTCCATACACATGTTAACCATCCTTTAAGGCCAAGGTCAAATTCTGTTATCTCTATGAAGATTACCTCCCCATTACCTCCCCCAATGCTCCAATCTCTTTCTCCCTTATACCATGAATTTGGCACTTCCCAGCTGTCTGAAAATTGTTTATCTTTACAAATGTACATACTTTGCTTAAAATTCTTATAATCCTCCTCTCCTTATTAAGAGCATGGATCCATGTCTCCAGCTTTTGGTATCCACTTCAGTATATATAAACAGCATATCATTAATAAATGTTTTGCTTGATCTATATCCATAGTTAATCTAGAAATCAAGTCAATAGTTCCAACTTTTTAAACCTATCCCTCCCTTTCTCAGTTGAAATTACAGTGGGTCTCTATATTTGGCAATTTCAAGTTCTACATTCTCATATAACTTATGCTCATAATTTACTTTATCCATCCCTTCTCCCAAGATTAAATCTTTTATGTCATGAAAAATCTCGTGACTTTTTGATGATACCTATAATGAGGTATCTAATCCCATTCGAGGAGGTGAAGTTTCATTATCCCCTTCTTGTTGCTAAAGTATTGAAGAGTATTTTTTCCCTTTATCCCTTTTTTCTTTCATGCCAAGATATATCCCATTTCCTTCTTTATTGATCATACCCCTGGCAAGCTTTTATTTCTTTGTACCTGTCCTTAATAATCTGCCTTAGATCCTTCCTTTTGAGACACTTCTGTATTTATTTGATTAAATTTCAAACTCTTTCTCAGTGTAGGAGAATGGCCTATTCTTAAAGCCTGAGCTTACTTCTTTAAATCCAGCCAACCTTTATGAACCTCATCCCTTCACATAGCCAACCCTTGATCATGGGCTAATGAAATACACAAAAATATGAGATTATCCACAAGAAAATTTTAAAAAATTGACATCTGGCTTTGAAATATATCATGTGGCTTTGGGCAAGACTTTCTTAATTATGCTTTTGCTTAGGCCAACATTAGTAATATTTTCTTTTATAATGGTGGATATCTGTCTTGGTTTTCGATTTTGATACAATTTTTAAAAAGCCAATCAAGCATCAATTGTGGTTTTTCCTATGAAGTCTTTTAACTAGTTTTTTCAATCTGTTGAAGTCTGTCATAAAATCTGGTTTCTGTTTCCCCTGATTTCTTTCCTCCCTTTTCTTAGAATTCTGATCCAAATTAACTTACTCTATATTAATTTACTTCTTCAACTTAAAATAGCATTTACTTGAAAATGCAAAGCATTTTAAAAACAATTAAACATTCAGTGAAATTTTTAGTCCAAGTAACACAGGATAGAAAATCCCACTTTTTTAGATAATCCAGGAAAAGTCTGGGGAAAATCACACCGGTAATTCTAGCAAAATATATTTAGTAGGATATTGTGATTGGTTGAAAATAGGAAAACATTAATATTGGACAGCTATGTAAATCAGCTTCATCAGTATATAATCTCATAGACCAAAACCTCTGTGGAATCAAATTCCCGATAAAAGCATTTATAGAAAATAGCATCAACCCCGGCCCTTCTCCTGGCCCCAGACTAAACTCCGCACCCATCACAGACCTGATCTCAGCTTCGCTTCTACAAATAAGTTTTAAAATGTGTAAGAAAAAGGAAAAGAACTGGGTTAACAGGATCTTCTCTTTTGCCCCCTTTTCAGTTACTGCCATTAAGTTTTTGGCCAGAGAGACTCCTAATCCTCAATTTTACAGGACTATTTTTACTTTATAGCTATTCAATTATTTTACATATGAATGTAGGGCTACAGTGCTTGAACTCACTTTCCTTCATACACTATTCGCCATATTACCAGCAGAATTAATAAACCATTTTTAATTTTCCCCCATGTGGAACTTTGATAAGTATGTATTATTTTATCCAAAAACCAACTTTTGGGCTGGTGAATTTGGCCCAAGTTTTTGTATGAGATGTTCAATGTTAACTGCCCCCCCATTTTTTTTTAACAGCAACCTTCTATACAGTCCTCAGACTCAGTAAATTCTACAACTTTTAAAAAACAAAGACCAAAAATTTTCACGGTGCCTAGTCATATTCTGATGAAAAGACCTATACAAAGCCACAAATTCCTAGTTTTTCGATTCACTTTCTTCACCAAATAAGAGAACTTTCTGCCTTCACCAAATAAGAGAACTCCACAAGTCTCAATTATGGCCTCCCAAGCTGTGTGTCCACCAATAGACAGGATTCTCAAGGGAAAGTAAATCATTAAAAGTAACTAAACTGGTAAGAATTCTTTTTTTCCTTTAAAAATTTACCTTACCTTTAAAAAAAATCTCTTTTTTATGGAGTTTGAAATAGTATACAACCTTTGAGGAAAGAGTTGTCACCTCTGTGCACTCTGAATCAGCCCCACGAAATAAGTGGCATAAAGAGGCATTTTTCTGACAGCCTAAGTTCCCCAAATAGTAGTTAGAAGGTCTTTCACGGATGGTACATTTCTCACACACACACACACACACCACACACACACACACACACCGGAAGAAAGAAAAGAAACATACCTGGTCATTTTCTAAACAGGTTTGATAGGTTTGGTTGACTTGTAAGAGCAGAGTATTTACTTATAATTTTTTTAAAGCAGAAGTGGCAGCCAGAGCACTGGGTAAATAAAAACTTCAGAGAGTTTTAAAAACCCTGCATCTTAACTCACTTCCCCTTGGTTCAAGGGGACGGCACAGCAAACCCCACGGCAAGTGAGCTTATGCAACAGGTTTTTCCTCTCCACTTTATTCATCACGGGCTGGTTAGAGGTGTGCTTTCTCCAAACAATTTCAAACACCCAAGGCCTGATCTTTGCAGCTGGCGTTTCATAAACTCCTTTAGGATTTTGCAGTATTCATTCATTTTCAGATCTACTCATATTTTCTCAAGTTAGTCACCGGGGTTTTGTTTTAGGAAATTAACCCATTACCTGAAAGCTTCAATTCTGCATAAATATTCTCCTTCCTGGTGTTTTATTACACGATACCACACATGATAAACAGATTCTCGGCTGTCCCCTTGGGCTTTTTTATTTCTCAGGTTTTACGGCTAGCGTAAATAAAGAAGTCACGGACGCGCTGGGCCCCCCAACACCGTGACTCGGGCCCCAGCATGAAAACGGGAGTTTTTGGTTGGTCGGTTGGGTTTAAGAACGCAGCACCGTCACCACCCAGGTGGCCTCGCTGCTTACACCAAAGGCGAATTTGGGATAATGGGAACAGTCAGGCCGGGGCCCCACTTGGCAGGCGTGTTGTTTAACAGTCGCGCCTGCAAGTGAGCAGCTTCGCCCGCGAAGGTACCGCGTCCCGCGGCGGTGGCTCCTTGCGGCGGGATCCGCCGGCCGGGCCCGCTTGCCGCGGCGCGGCCGGGGGGCGCACGGACCGAGACCCCGCGCCCGGCCGCCCGCCCCCTTCCCGCTCGGCCCGGTCCCCAGCAAGGCCTATACCTCCCCCCCCCCAAACGCTCGTGCGGCTCCGCGCCGCGGTCACCCCCACCCCGCCTCCCGGAAAGGTGGCCCGGACGCCCGGGAAGGCAGAGCCGGCGGGGCGAGAGCGCGGCGCCCGGCACCCGGAGTCCAGGCGCGCCGCGTAGCGTCCATGCTGCCGGCGCGGGCGGGCGCCCCGAGCCCCGCACCCTCCCGCCCGCACGGTGCGCGCGGCCGGCCGGAGGCCACTTACTCTTGGGGCCGCCGACCTCCCGACTCCCTCCGGGGGAAATGAAAGTTGTCACGGCGTCTCCCCTCGGGCCCCCCTCGCCTGCCCGGCTTGAGAGGCGCCGCCGCGGAGCCGGGAGGGCGGCTGCGCTCCAGCTCGCGTCCGTCCCGTCGCGCTCTCCTCCTCCTCTTCTTTTCACTATATTATCTTCTCCTTCTCTGAGGGGTGGATGGGGGCGGGAAGCTTAGAAAGAGAGGAGACGTTTGCAACTTTTCTTCACTCTTTCTCTTCCACCCCCCCCCCCCGTCAGCCTTGAAAAAACAATGTTGAAAGGGGTGAAGAACTTGGGGAGGTAAAGGTGGGGGGCCGCGTGGGGAAAGCGGAGGGGGGGAAGGAGAAGTGCTAATAATCGTTTAAAAACTGATTAAAGCCCCCCAAACAGTGATACACAGAGGGGGAAAGGCGGGGGGGTGGGGTGGGGGGTTGGGGGGAAAGAGAAAGAGTCGCTGGTCAGGAAACTTCAAGCGCGGATGAGGTCATTGGTTTAAAAATAAAGAGATGGCGTCACTTGAAACCAATCCCAGTGAATGAACTCAGCGGAGCCCCGGGGAAAGGAGGAGACAGGCGAGGGCAGGGCGGTGGGCGCCGGGCGGGGCCGCGCGCCCGCCCGCCCATCCCGCGGCCGCCCGGGTCCGCCGCGCCGCTCCGCGCCTCGCGGCGGCCGCTCGGGGAGGGGTCGGGTCACGTTCCGTTCCGGAGTTCGGCGACTCGCAGGCAGGTTCCGCAGGCGCCGCTGGGAGGAGCCGGGGCTGCCCGAGGAGGCGGCCCCGCGGCCTCCTCCTTCCGCGCCCGCGCGCCCGCCGGCCGCGACCCCGGGCCCGGGGCTGCGCCCCAACAGGTATTTAAGGGTGTCCCCCCCACGCCCCCCGCTCACCCCCCCGCCCCGACCTAGACGCGGAGCTCTTTCCTCCTGGTTGCGCTGTTTCCAGCTGCCTCACCAGCGTGAAGAAACGCAAACAATGATTTGAGAGAATTGCAATCACTCCTTCAAAAGTCTGATGAATCCCTAATGCAGGGCACTGCCGTCCTTGTGAAAGGGACGTTACAGGTACTTCGAGAAAAATCACCGTAGTGCTGTCAGGCATTCAGCGATCTACACGTGTTTGTCGTTGAGAGACCCCACATGAATGTCCCTTTCATTATTTGACTTTGTTTACTTATTTACGTTCACAAATTTAATGAGTATGAGCAGCATGAAATTCTCTTCTAAAATTTCTACAACGGGCAGTACAGAATCATTTTTAAATCAGACCAGAGGTTCACTGCCTCTTGAGAGGTGCAAGTCCCTGTTGCTTTAACTTTACACATTTCGTGCATTTTCTATGTGCATTAATCAAAATAGCTCTGTTTTGAGATTGCATTACACTCTTTGGAAAACTAGAGACCTGAGGTGGCGACAAACCAGGACTTGGAATCAGTGAATAGGACAATCGGAGCTTTATTCTAGTGTTCTTTGACCATTTGAGCATGAAGCTGCTTCTACTGAGAAGTACTCACGTGGATATCACATAACAAAGATGTGATTAACGACGGAAAAGCCTACTGCGAGTGGACTGCTCCATGAGCCAGAATTTATGTGTAGGAATAATCTGGCTCCTAAAATACTCCATTTGCAATGCCCTGGATTTGGGACATTGGTCCCTAAAGGCATCTTTGTTGTGGAATGTCCATTTGGACACTGCCTGGGGGACTTTTTTTTTAACTGGCCAAAGAACTGAGAGGTTTGCGGTGGGTTAGAAAGATAAAACATCTCTGTACTCCTTTTCTGCCTTTAAGTCCTGCAACTAAAGTGCATTGGTTCCTACTGATAATCACTTAAGGTTAGTATTGGGGTAAGCCTCTGGGAACCTCCAGCTCATCTTTCAGAGGAGGAAAAGGAGCTCATCTGGAGATGAGAGACTGCTGAGCACTTGGGGCAGTAAATTAAGCCTGAAGGCCACAGATGCAGAGTCCACGTTCTGCCTCTGCCTTTGACCTCTGAGACTTGGGCTGGGAGGAAGCAATCTCTCCCCCTGTTCCCCGTCCTCTGGTGGCCAGGAGATGTTACTGCAGCTTTCATGGGACTACCTGTGCTGTTCAAGTAAACCTCCAAAAATCTACTGATTATAGACCTGCTGTTTTTAGAACATTTTGGAAGCGGTAGTTTAAAATGATCTGCATCTCAAGTCTGCTTAGTTGGAAAAGAGAGAATCCTTGTCCTACAGGTGAAGAGCACAGATCTTGCCTAGATGAAAGATTCAGCAAGAATGTATGGAATAGGGGCGCCTGGGTGGCTCAGTCGTTAAGCGTCTGCCTTCGGCTCAGGTCATGATCTCAGGGTCCTGGGATCGAGCCCCACATCAGGCTCTCTGCTCCATGGGGAGCCTGCTTCTCCCTCTCCCACGCCCCCTGCTTGTGTTCCCTCTCTCGCTGTCTCTCTCTCTGTCAAATAAATAAATAAAATCTTTAAAAAAAAAAATGTATGGAATACCCTTTACTTACTGCACATCTTGAAACTTCTCTCTCCTTTATGTGCCTTCCATGCAGGTGGTACCATGATAGCTATTATGGGAGCCTCCCCAGTATATAGCATCCAATAAGGGAAACAAGACATAGATTAAAACTAATTAAAAACTAAATTAGTGATTGAGGGGCACACAATATTGGTTAAGAGAGTCCAGCAGAAAAAAGGAGCAATGTAGGCTGGGGCTGTCAAGGAAGGCATCTTCCGAAGAGCTTTGACCTCATCCTTGAAGGAGAATTGAGATTTAGTTTGGGTTAAAAGGGCTCAGTGGGAGGACTATTCCTGAGGGGAAATGGTATGAACAAAGACATGGAGGTAGAATGAATAAGGTGTATTCAGGTGAGGGACAAGAAGACCCTTCAATAGCAGTAGAGATTGGTGTGTAGCAATTAAGAACTGGGCTAATATTAAGAAATTTAGAGGCACATTATGAGGTACTTGAATGTTAGGATAAATAGCTTGTTATTAGTCCAACAGGTTGATGCTGAACAAGTTTACCTCATTAAAGAGCACATTTCTCTTTGTTCTACTAAAAGCTTCTATATATGCTAACAACAAACTTGTGGAAACAAATTAAAAACTAAATGCCACTTATAATTGCTCCAAAGAATATGAAATCTTTAGGTATAAATCTAACAAACCATGTATGGGATCTGTATGCTGAAAAATATAAAATGCTGGTGAAATTAAAGAAGGCCTAATTAATTGGAGCAACCCACTACATTCATGGATTGGAAGAACCAGTATAATAAATATTGTCAGTTCTTCCCAAATTGATCTATAGATTTTTTTTAAAGATTGTATTTATTTATTTGACAGGGAGAGAGAACACACAAGCAGGCAGAGCATCAAGCAGAGGGAGAGGGAGCAGACTCCCCGCTGAGCAGGGAGCCCGATGAGGGACTTGATCCCAGGACCCTGGGATCACGGCCTGAGCCAAAGGCAGACGCCCAACCAACTGAGCCACCCAGGCGCCCCTTGATTTTTTTTATTTAAATTCAACTAGCCAATATATAGAACATCATTAGTTTCAGATGTAGAGTTCAGTAATTCATCAGATTCATATAACACCCAGTGCTCATCACATCATGTACCCTCCTTAATGCCCATCACCCAGTTACCGCATCCCCCCACCCACCTCCCCTACAGCAACCCTCAATTTCTTTCCCATAGTTAAGAGTCTCACGGTTTGTCTCCCTCTCTGATTTCTTCCCATTCTGTTTTTCTCCTCCCTTCCCCTATTGATCTATAGATTTAACACAATACCTATCAAAATCCTAGCATGGTTTTTTACAGGCACAGACAAGCTGAACCTAAAATTGCTTCTGGCATGTTTAAAGGGATGAATGAGTGCTAGATTCCTCAAAGGCAGATAAAGAGCTCATAAACTTAGGACACCAGCAAAGCAAGGGCTCCATGGCTTACAATTAGACAATCTAGAAGGAAGCTATTTTCATTTCAGTACATGTAAGTGTGCGGTTCAGTCTTGTTTTCAGTCAGAGTTAAATATGGGGGAGGAGCGCCATAATCTTTAGTGCTTAGACCCTGTTAAGTTTTTAATCCACCCTGGCTGAAGCTTAATCATTCATTCAGCTATTGGTTATTGAGTGCCTACCAACCAGCATGTGCCAGGCACTGTGCCTGGCTCTGGGAGTTCGGTTATGAATAAGAGAAGCAAGGCCCCTTCCCTCGTGGAACTAACATTCTAGTGGGGAGAGAAGACAATAAGCAAACAAAAACAACATCCAGGACTGTGAGAGGACTGACTATGTGGAGAGAAAGCTGGATGATGTGAGAGCAAATGATCGAGGGTACGGGCCAAGGTGGCTGAGGAAGGCATTCATGAGGAGGGGACATTTGAACCCATCCTTAAGGATGGCAAACAGAGAAATGGTCTCGGCAGAGGAAAGAGATCATTCTGAAACTTCAGTAGAAGCAGAGTGACTTGGGGGCGCCTGGGTGGCTCAGTCGTTAAGCGTCTGCCTTCGGCTCAGGTCATGATCTCAGGGTCCTGGGATCGAGCCCCGCATCGGGCTCCCTGCTTGATGGGAAGCCTGCTTCTCCCTCTCCCACTCCCCCTGCTTGTGTTCCCTCTCTCGCTATGTCTCTCTCTGTCAAATAAATAAAATCTTAAAAAAAAAAAAAAAAGAAGCAGTGACTTGGAGGGAGTTGGTGTGTTTCCAGAGCAGAAGAAAGGCCCGTGGGGCTCAAAAGTGTAAAACGAGGTCAGGGAAGAGCCAGACTGTGTAGGACCTTGTAATGCATGGTAAGCAGTTCTCATTCTATCCTAAAAGATTTAAGCCAGTTAGTACATGATCTGATTTATGAAGAGGGTATTTGTAAGTAATCATGAGTTTAGTTTTGAAAAGAGAGTTTGAGGGCGCCTGGGTGGCTCAGTTGGTTGAGCGACTGCCTTCGGCTCAGGTCATGGTCCTGGAGTCCCTGGATCGAGTCCCGCATCGGGCTCCCTGCTCAGCAGGGAGTCTGCTTCTCCGTCTGACCCTCCCCCCTCATGTGCTCTCTCTCATTCTCTCTCTCTCAAATAAATAAATAAAATCTTTAAAAAAAAAAAAAGAAAAGAGAGTTTGAATAATATTCTATAAATATTTATTTAATCTGGCAGCTCCCTTTTCCAATAGGAAGCATTTTTGATCATTTAGTTCATCTCCAGGGATCCCTTTAGTGTCCCCAAATCAAATGTTCTTGCCCTAGGATTCATGTATTCCTAGGGAGTATATGGATGGGCTTCTGAGGGTCTAGGAGGCCCCTAAAATTTTGTGCATGTATCCTTATGTGGGTTTTTCTGTGTCCCTAGCTTTCAACAGATTTTCAAAGGACTGTCACACACACACACACACACACACACACACACACACCAAATAAGACCTATTTTATATTTAAGTCTTGGCTGTGACTTTTGGATGGTGGTGGCTGCTATTGTCCTAGGGCTCATGGCACTATACAAATGAATCACAGTTCTGTAAAGCAGCAAGTTTTGCCTCCAAGAGATGACACCGTATTGGAGGAGAACACTATTTGTGGTAGAGGAGAAGGGAATATTCCAAAAGTTTGCCTCCAAAGAAACCTCATGAAAGAAAAATCTTACCTGTGTGATGTGAAAACTAGAAGATACCTGAGATAGTACCATCCCGCTCATGTTACATATAAGAAAGCAAAGGTCCAGAGAGGTGAAGTGGCTTGCCCAAGGATGCACAGCTAATCAGGGACTAAACTGGGATTAGAAACAGGTCTTCCAACTCTCAGGACAGAACTCTGAGCTCCTCATTTTAAAAAACAAAAACACCTGACCAAATATAGTATACAGGGGCGCCTGGGTGGCTCAGTCGTTAAGCATCTGCCTTCGGCTCAGGTCATGATCCCAGGGTCCCGGGATCGAGCCCCACAACCGGCTCCCTGCTCAGCGGGAAGCCTGTTTCTCCCTCTCCCACTCACCCTGCATGTGTTCCCTCTCTCGCTGTCTCTCTCTCTGTCAAAAAATAAATGAAATCTTAAAAAAAAAAAAACATAGTATACATAAAAGTCTTAATAGGAATTAAGTGTTCAATTTCATTCAATTAAATTAAGCAAACACATGCTCATTACTAAGGAAATGGAAGGAAAGAAGGAAGTAAAGGAGTTCAAAAACATAAAATCCCAGCTCTGAAAGTGATAGAAAAAAAAACCTCAATGTCAAATTAAGACGTACAACCAAGAAAGAGTAAATAGCAGTTACACTGTTATCAGTGTATAGCTGATCTTTCTGTAAGAAAAATGTAAATAGACATAATAAGTTATAAGAACTGGATGACTTTTCACTTATCAATTCAACAAAGGTTTTTTAAATGGGTAATCCCAGGATTAGGTCAAGAGTGTGGTAAAATAGGCCTCCTCAATGCTGCTGGTGAGAGTATAAATTGGTGTAACTATTCTACAGAGCAATTTGGCAATATGCTTTCCAAAATGCATACCTAGCAATCCTCCTTTAAGAATTTGTCTTAAGGAAATGAGAGTACTATTCTCCGAAAACTTACAAATAAGGATGTTAATTGTAATTTTAAGTAATAGCTAACACTTCTTGCAAATGATCTCATTTAATCCTCACAATTACTATTACCTCCATTTTACAGTGAACTTGTTCAATCACACAGCCAGTGGAAGAACTGCGATCTGAATAACATGTCCTACACATCTAAGCAGAAACAAGATCATAGAGGCCGTATAAGCTATGCCAAAGGGCTTGGACTTTGTTCAAGGCAAGCGGTGAGGAAGCTGCTGGAAGATTTTAAGCAGGAGAAATGACAAGATCAGGTGTGTATTTTGCTGTGTAAACAATGGTTGGGGAAGGAAGACATAAAGCAAGATGAGAGGTGCTTGTACACGCTAGAGAACTAAATATAAATGGAGAGAAGATACATCCAAAAGATGTTACAAAACTAGAATTAAAAGAACCAGTCACCAGTTAGATCTGAACTGTTAAGGGGGAAGGCAGGATCAAGGATGACTCTTGGGACGCCTGGGTGGCTCAGTTGGTTAAGCGTCTGCCTTCAGCTCAGATCGGGCCCCGCATCAGGCTCCCTGCTCAACGTGGAGCCTGCCCCTCCCTCTCCTCTGCCTGCTTCTCCCCCTGCTTGTGCGCTCTCTCTCTCTGTCAAACAAATAAATAAAATCTTAAAAAAAAAAAAAAAGATAACTCTTAAGTTTCTGACTCTAGCAAATGGGTGATGATAATGCTACTTATTTACATCACCAGGGGAAAGATAAGTTGAATTTTAAGCATGTTGAGTTCCAGGTGCCTATGGAACCTCGAGAGGAATAGACTGTTACATTCATGAGTCTGAAGCTCAGAGGCCACGTCTGGGCAGGAGAGAAAGATTTGGGATTCATTAGCCATATTTAGTTTAGTCATGGCCAATGGATGAGGTCATGCAGGGAGAGTGAGAGAAAAAAGATGTTGGGAATCAAGGGAATTACTGATGTTTTAGGAAGAGACAGTCCAAAAGAAGCTCTAGGAAGGCTGAGAAGGAGAAACTAGAAAAGCAGCAAGAAAAGCAGTGGACATAGCTGTTACCAAAAGTCGAGAAAAAAAAAGCACAGAAAGAACTCCACTGAGTTCATGCTCAGAGAAGCCCCGATGGTAAGGTCTAAAAAGTCTTTCTTTGACTTAGCAATAAAGTGACCGTGGATGGGATGGTTTCACTGATGACAGTCTTGCAAAGGCAAGATTGCAGTGAGTTGAAAAGGGAATGAGAAGGAAGAAAATAGAAACAGTGGAACAGAAACTACTCTTTCAAGAAGCTTGACTGTTTTTTGTTTTGCTTTGTTTTGTTTTTTAAGATTTTATTTATTCATTAGAGGAGAGAGAGAACGCAAGCAGAGAAGAGGGAGAAGCAGGCTCCCCATTCAGCAGGGACCCTGATGCGGGATTTGATCCCAGGACTCTGGGATCATGACCTGAGCTGAAGGCTGATGCTTAACCTAATCAGATACCCAGTCGCCCCAAGAAGCTTGACTGTTAAGGAAAAAAGGATCATACCTCGCTACAGACAGACGTAAGACACTTAAAACCTAAAAGATCCTAATGATTTCATAACCAGACTGTTTTGTTTAATCAAACAGTTCATAACAAGCAGGTATTAGAGGAGTGCCCTGAGAAATAAGAATTTCTCTGTTGCAAGCTTGGGGAAGTTGCAGGTGGACTTTTGCTATTCACAGCCCAAACTTTATTTTCAACTTATATAGAGCACGCATTTGGGGGTTTTGTCAGGGCTGTTTGACAAGTCTTTTAATAACTGTGAAATCCAATTTTAAGAATAAAGGAATTTGTGAATTCTGCTTCTTTTCATCTGGTCCTAAAGAAAAATAATTGGAATAAATACAGTGATGTCCTTTTTCTCTGATATAAAGAATAATTTAAAAAATGATGTTTGTTTTTGAAGGCCAGCAATCTTTAAATGGCTTTCCCATTTTCTGAGTAAATACAGGACTCAATGTGCTCCATTTTAAAATTCACAGTGGGGGCGCCTGGGTGGCTCAGTTGGTTAGGTGACTGCCTTCGGCTCAGGTCATGATCCTGGAGTCTCAGGATCGAGTCCCACATCGGGCTCCCTGCTCGGCAGGGAGTCTGCTTCTCCCTCTGACCCTCCCCCGTCTCGTGTTCTCTCTCTCATTCTCTCTCTCTCAAATAAATAAATAAAATCTTTTAAAAAAATAAATAAATAAAATAAAATTCACAGTGGCTTTCTGGACTAAAAATGACAACATTCAATAATAATAACAGTCATGTTTATAAATGTAAACATTTACCTTTAGGAACAATCTTTAACCAGTAACTGAACCTCTTGTTCAATGTTAGCTAAGCTAAACAGCAAGATAGGATATATTGACCAAATAGCAAAATGCTATTTTAACTGAAAAATGCTTTTTAAATTTGTGCAGGGGCACCTGGGTGGCTCAGCATGTTAAACGCCCGACTCTTGATTGCGGCTCATGTCATGATCTCAGGGTCGTAAGATCAAGCCTCACACCCAGGCTCCCGCGGCACTAGGTATGGAGCCTCCTTGAGGTTCTCTCTTCCTCTCCCTGTGCCCCTCCCCCACACACCCATGTGCACCCCTGCTCAAATACACACATTCATACATAAACAAACAAACAAATAAATAAGTTTATTTATTTATTTATGTAAAGCCAGTGTTTGTATTGAAGAAAAAGTTCTAGTCCTCTTTAGGACACCACATCTTAGGAATATCTCAAACCACTACTATAAAGAAACTAGAAATTAAATGGAATTTGAAAATTAATTAATATCACTGTGTTAAGTCAAATGCACAACAATCAACTCTTTTGTACAAGATATATGTTGGGATTTTAATTCTCATGACAACCCTAAGAGTTAGGTATTATTATTACCTGACTTGAGACTGAGAAAGGTTAAGGAGTTGACTCAAAGATACGTAACTAGGAAATGGCAAGTGAGAACACACACCCAAGTTTTCTCACAGGAAGTTTCGTTGAGAAGATAAAAATGCAAAATATAAGTACTTCAAAATAATGGTATAAGCAATGCCACTATCTTAGAATGCTCTTCTGTGATTATTGGTCAAACTTACACAGATACGTGCTTCAAAAGTTGGAACAAATGAGAGCTCTCTGAGCTGGGGAACAGCCAGCCAGCGGCAAATTTCAGCTCTGCCACATACTGGCTATGTGACTTGAAGGAAACTTAGTTTCCTCATCTGTAAAAAGAAGGTAATTAATGCCAACCATCAAGAGCTGTTGTGAAGCTCAAATGAATACCATGTAAAGCACCAAATATAGTGCGTAGCCCACATGGTGAATACTGACTACACACTGATTCCTTCCTCTTTAGGAAAAGCTGTAAGTAGAACTCACTTAGATCTTGAACAATAGATTGAATTGGGATATTAAAAGAGAATGGGGAAGCTCATTCCAGGAAGAGAAAACACACAGTAGGAGACACAGCAGGGAAAATGTGTTTAAAATAGTTTAACTGAAGCAGAACATTTGTATTGAATAGTATATAATAAGCCTGGAAAGCAGTTTGGGACCAGATTACATAGGGCCTCAGCCAAAGAATTTAGCTTTTATATTATAAGTAGCAGGGAATGATGGAAAATGTGGTTCCTTTTTAAAATTATGCTTTATTAGCTTTATTTTCTATTCTAAAGCAATACCTATGCATTACTAAAAGTCTGTAAACTACAGAAATGTGTAAAGAAGAAAGTACAAATCACCTTATTCAATCTTGGGAGAGAGAAATTTTTCTATTGTTATTTTTTTTTTTTAATTTTTTTTTTTATTTATTTGCGAGAGAGAGAATGAGAGACAGAGAGCATGAGAGGGAGGAGGGTCAGAGGGAGAAGCAGACTCCCTGCTGAGCAGGGACCCTGATGCGGGACTCGATCCCGGGACTCCGGGATCATGACCTGAGCCGAAGGCAGTCGCCCAACCAACTGAGCCACCCAGGCGCCCTCTATTGTTATTCTATTATTATATCCTTTGGTGGTATTTTGATTCAGTTTTTCTTTTACTGTGTACATTTGTTATTTTAATACTAATAATGACGTTTATAAATATGCAGGCACGTATTGGAAAACACTAAGCACGTTTACAAAACTCCTTTTTTTATGCAAAGGCTTGCCTCTAAAAAACGTAACTGCATATTTAGGATGGTCAGATGACCAGTATGAGCTCCCTAATGCTGGAAAAAATGAAGTTTCAGTGACACATTTATTGGGTACAGTGTTTGCTTATCTTTATGATGTGTCTTGTCCTATAATTTCAACCTAAGGCTGTAACATTTTTTCCTTTTAATTATAATCTAATGAAGTTATTTAATTTTTCAAAAAATGATTGCTACCATCACACTAAGGATCGCCTCCGGGGGTATTTGGATATCTCTCCTCCAGTTTAAAGATTTGAGCTTGGAAATGGGTGGGATAAGAGTGGGCTTTTAGGTGGCTTAGTCCGACCAAAGCATATCAGAAAGATCTAAGGAAGGGAATCATGGAACAAGAGAGACTATGTTGGGCACTGGCTATAGGTGAGACATACGTCAAAAAGGGCTAAGACTGGTGCGGTGGCAACAGACACAGAACGAAAGCAACAAATACAAGAAATAGTACAGAGAGAGAATTGAGAGGACTTGGTGATTCATGAGCTATGGAGGGTGGAGATGAGTAATGAAAGATGATGCTGAGGTGTCACCTTTGGCAATTTACATAAGATTTCATTGCCACATCTATAAAATGGGGTTAATAAGTGTGCCTTCCTCATAGGGTTGTTGAGAGGATTAAATGGATGACGTCTAAGATGCTTAGCACAATAACTGGAATGTGTTCTCAGAAGTGTTAGCTATTACTGTTTATATAGCTGTTGAGTATAGATGACTGGGTTAATGATGACATTTTTTTTTTTTAAATAGGCTCCACACCCAGCATGGAACCCAACGTGGGGCTTGAACTCATGACCCTGAGCTCAAGACCTGAGCTGAAATCAAGAGTTTGATGCTTAACCGACTGAACCACCCAGGCTCCCTAATAGTGACATTCTTAAAAGAAATAGCAAAGTCAAAGTTGGAGGTCTGATTGGGGTGGGGGAGGTGGATTGAGCTACATTTTAGACATGTCATATTTAGGTTTATGATGGACAGTGAATTAAAAATATTCACAAGAAACGACTGCTGGCCAGTGATATTTTCGACAAGAGGCACATTCTAGGAAGATTTGTGAAAAGCAGACATCTGGAGGATGGATGCCCACCACGAAGTATTACCTGCACCTCTCCCCACAACCTCTATTTATTAGTAGAAATTACCCTAACAATGCACAGCCCCTAAATGGGTTGACTTCCCGGCTGAGCAGCTCTCCAGGCAGGACAAATATGAAAGTAGTGAAGTGCGGAGGCTCTGGGGCCAGATCTGTTTGCTTCCCACCTCTGCCACTTACTACTATCTGATTTCAAGAAAACTAGCACACTAAACTTCTGTTCTCTTATTTACAAAACGGAATAATACAAATTTCCATCTCATTGGATTGATGAGAGGATTACATGAGACTCTTTAAGTGTAGCCCTTTATAAAAGGTTTATAAGATGTGATATAAATATCAAGGATGGCTATTAATCCTGTCTCTCCTAGAGGTTATGAGTTATATTTATATTTCTTATCCATCCATTACGGTGCCAAACACAAGAAGCACTCTCTTCTAACTGCTGATCACTTTGCCCCCTTAACAGTGGTCTTCTGCCTCTCCCCGTGTCTTAGTCCCTTTGGGAACTTTGTTACCTTTGATTGTGTGAAGGCCTTGAATGTCAGGCAGCATCTCTGGGGCAAGATAGTCTGTCCACCTCGGGAGAAACCCACTGTATTAGTTTTCTATTGCTGCTCTAAACAAATTACCACATGCCTTAGTAGCTAAAAACCACAGAGTTGGGTGCTCAACTGACTGAGCCACCCAGGCGCCCCCTACATTTATTTCTTTACCAGAACCTCAACAGCCGTGTTTTCATTTTAGCTCCAATTGATGATTAATGGACAGCAGAGTATGTCTTAAGAAAGACAGGTGAAAAATATCTGGTTGCAAGGCAAAGCATGTAAATATATCAGAGAATGGAATTTTTTTTAAGGGGTAAAAGGCCATCAGTACTATTTTAAGAGTACCAGGAGCTCAAACACTTGTAGCTGAAAAATGGGTAAAACCTCAATACCTTTGAGTTTCCCTCTGAAATTCAGTATTCCTGTCTTTTAAACTCTTTCACCTCCAACACATATAAATGTGCTCAAAATTAATCGTCCAAATGCTCAGTGAAGATAATTTTAAAAAATTTTTCATCATTGATCCTAATTTTCCAGCAGATAGGAGGCTAGCCTTAGTATGGGATTGGCAAAATACTTAACTTGAAAAATGGGATAGGCTAGCACTTTAGCTTTGGGCAGGACACTCAAGAGAAAGCAAGGAGAGAGAGCCAACAAGTATTAAACACCTCTTATTGCCAAACACTGCATTTACATGTATTGTCTCAATTAATTCTCACAACTCCAGTAGGTAGGCATTGTTATCCCCACTTCAAAGATAAAGGAATTGAGGCTTCAAGATGTGAAGAGACTCTTCCACAATCACACGGCTAGAAAGTGGCAGAACTGGGATTACTGTCCAATTCTACATGAGTCAACACCCATTCATCCTCTTCCCACGGCCCTCAACTCCGCTTCCCTGAGTCCCAGTTTCCTCATCTACAAAATGAGAGAGTTGAGTCAGATAATCTCCCAAGGTCCCTCACACTCTTACCGCAGGGCCTCGGTGCTTGGGAGGGGAACGAGGAATTGGGAAGAGGGCTCCGGCACCAGGCCGAATGTCTTTCTCTCTTAAGTGGGAAAGTACTGGGACTCTGTCCTCCTGTACATCTTGATTCCCTGACTTCTGAAAGGAGGCTGTCACTGAGGACCACACTACAAATGATGAGGGGGACTCCCAATGCCCACCACTTAAAAAAAGAAACAAGCTCTCCTTAGTGGAGCTGCTTTTTATGAATTTACATTTTCAAAAGCAAATCCATCAACACTTATTGTTGAGAATCTTACTGTGCCCAACACTGAGTTAAACTGTATGGAGAGGCTCCATAGGGGACAGCAAGGACGTGTAGAGGTAGTCTGTATTCTCAAGAAACTTACAACTAAAAAAGAAAGAAACAACTAGCTGGGGGGGACACAACTCATAAAGCGATTTTCAGAAGACAATGTATAATACAGGACTGAACTGTGTGGTCAAGACAGTATGTACTATAGGAGTCCGGAAACCAGGAGATCAACACAGGCTGCAGTCCTCAGAGAAGGCTCCATGAGAACTGCGGCAAAGACAATGTTCTTTACCTTGCATTCTGCACTAGTCTTCCTTGGCCTTCTCTGTAATTGTGAAATCCTGGTATAAACCTTTCGCATAGTTCAAACATTCTCAGTTTTGGAGGCTACAGTGATGTCCTTCATACCATGTCATCTGAATGTCACTTCATCTTTATTGGCACATTTGGGGGGGTAAAACCCCAAAGGTATGCAAACACCGTCATGGATACTTGCTTCAAGCCATGGGAAGTTTCATGCAAAACCAGTTTCTCAATAGGGCAAATGTTGTGTAAGGTGTAAGAAGCTTGAGAAACCAGTTAAAGGCAAAGCCTGTCACAGCAAGAACCAGATTTGAATGGGGACACTTGCCTGTCTTAGTCACCTCTTAGTCTGCCTCTGGCCCCTTACCTGCGGAGACCCCATGCTTAAACATTTCTTCAACACTTTGGCCCAGAGGTCATAGGACTTTGTCCCATTTGGTAGGAACCTCTTATCTCTATAACAACCACCCCCAATCTGCCCACTCTCATGTGCACTCTACTGATAAGAGACTCTAGGTCTGGGGCGCCTGGGTGGCTCAGTCGTTGAGCGTCTGCCTTCGGCTCAGGTCATGATCCCAGGGTCCTGGGATCGAGTCCCACATCGGGCTCCTTGCTCGGCAGGAAGCCTGCTTCTCCCTCTCCCACTCCCCCTGCTTGTGTTCCTGCTCTCGCTATCTCTCTGTCAAATAAATAAATAAAAATCTTTAAAAAAAAGAGAGACTCTAGGTCTGAAAAATTGGTTCAAAATTCTGGATCCGTCCTCACCCTCGGACAACTAAGTGTGTGTCCCTTTCTCCGAATTCTACCCTAAATATAATCAGGGACTGTGATCCCAAGAGATGGTCTGAGTTGATACAGTAGTCCAGTAGATTAAATATTCACTATATTTACTGTGTATTCCAAAACAATGCTAGACTGAGGGATATTTTCCAAACTAGCTGAAGACACAAAACGAATATACAGGAAATAGTATCTAAGCATACCATATGCTAAATCAAGGGTAACTGTTTCAGAAATGAGAGGAATTAATGAATACAGAAGTAATAAGAGAAAGATATATTGAGGCAGGGTTTAGGACTGACCTTAAATAATGGGAAGAATTTGGATAGTCAGGGAAGATAAATTATGACATTCTAGAAAAGAAAAGTACTCTAACCAAAGGCAAGAGAAGTGGAAGATGTCTTCATGGAAAGCCAAGGTGGTCACTCTGTGCGGAGGAAGGGTGGCAAGAATATGCATAGCAGGAATTCGTGGGAAATGAGATCAGATGGATATGATGAACTCATCAACAGAGTTAGCAAACATTTGTTAAGTGCTGATTAGGTGTCCAGGACTGTACTAGATCTCTTGCACATAATAATAATAGCTTACACCTACTAGAGTTTATAGGGTACCAGGCACTATGTTAAGCACTTTACATATATTATTCAACTTAACCATCACTACAGACCTATGACATACACACTGTTATTATCTCCATTTTACAAAGAAGATGAAGCCCTGAGAGGTTAAGGAACTTGCTCCAGGCCATATGGTTCTTGAGTGAAAAGGCCTGGATTCAAACCAAGGGAGTCAGCTCAAATGTGGGTTCTAAGCACAATACTAACTCGCTTCCACACATATTATCTCATTAAATCCCCATAAAGTTCCCTATGACATAAGCATTATCCCCATTTTACAAATGGGGATCCAAGGCTCCAAGAGTCAGTGAATTATTGACCAAGGTGGTTCTGCTGAGTACAGAGGTGGCATTTGAAAGCAGGCCCACTAATTCCAAGTCCTTTAAACTTTCCATTACAACATAGCTGCCTGGCAGAAAGTTTGTCTAGAATGGGATCAAATTAGGGGAAACTCTAATAGCCAAAAAGGGCAAGAAGCCTCTATGATGGGACAAGTTAAGAACTTCAGGGTTTTTTGTTTTTGTTTTTTTTAAAAGATTTTATTTATTTATTTGACACAGAGAGAGCAAGAGAGGGAACATAAGCAGGGGGAGTGGGAAAGGGAGAAGCAGGCTTCCCACAGAGCGGAGAGCCCGATTGGGGGCTTGATCCCAGGATCCTAGGATCATGACCTGAGCCAAAGGCAGACACTCAACGACTGAGCCACCCAGGGGCTCCAAGAACTTCAGGGTTTTAAACAGACAAGACTTGTTGAATAAAGATAGGTGTAGGCCTGGCACAGGAAACTGAATTGGGGAAAGAGTGGATTTGAGCACTGGATGATAGTAGAGGTGGTAAGGGCCTAAAAATGGGCGTAGGGGAGAGGGGGAGAAGGACAGAAACAATGACCAATATTTGAAGGAAAATCTGATGGTTCTTAGGCAATGAATGGCTGAGGGCCAATGAAAGGAGATTAAGTCAAAGAGGACTTTGCTTCTGGTCTCAATGACTCACTGGACTCTTGACATGGAACCAGAGGTTATAAAAGCAGCTGGTTTGTGGCAAAAAATGAAGGTTGTTTTTGAACATGTTGCAATCTGCTCGGCAGAACAAACGACTGGCACATTCCGGAGAAAATGACCAGTAGACAGTCAGAGAGGTGGGATTGGAGCTCAGGTAGAGAGCCAAAGCTGTCAATCACATTTGACAAATAAGCTATGCAGGACCGCTGAAAGGGCAGACAAGTCAGATTGCAAGGAAAATAGGGTTTTCATAGTCAGAATAAACCAGGAGTCCAGGAGTTGGCAGAGAACAAAAATGCAGCATAACAAAAGAAAGTAGGCCCAAGGGCAAGCAAGCCACAGGTCTGCACAAGTTGTTAGGGCCAAGGCAGAGAGATAAAAGAATTAAAGGGACACAGCAACAAATGAGATCTCACTCCTATCAAGGAGAAATGACCGCTGAATAATTTCCTGTCCTGTTGCTGCTATTTGGGAGTGTTTCCCTATTGCAGGAGCCAACCCAGCCTAACCAAGGGGTGCTTGCAATCCGACCCAGCAGAATAATCAGGAACTTTGCAACAGGGAATATACAATCGACATCAGTATAGGGAGAGAACCAAAGTCACCAAAAAAAGTCCTCTCCACTGGAACGGATGCTTAAAACCGATCACTATGGTAAAATTTAGATTATATATCTTGTACCACAGTAAAAATAGAGGAAGGCGTCTCTCCCGAAAACATAAATGTCTATGGATCCCCCCACCACACACAATTTCCGAAAGCCCATTTAATTTAGCAGCTCTTGGACTTACCCTTCTTTGTCCACGATCTTGATTTCCTTGCCCAAGTTGGTGGCTGTGCTGCTGAGGGAATGAAGGTACTGAAACCAGGAATGTCACAGCTATGCGGCTCTCATGTCCCTTCCGATCTGGAAAGAGAAGGGGAGAGTCAATTATGGTCAGTTTTCAGTGGAAACTCCTCTTCTGGCCTTTCTGCTACCTCTGTCCTTTTTCCAGAACGTGGAGAGCATGATCCATTGGCCATAGCCCCACCCTCTGTGACCTCTTCAGCCTGACAGAATTAAGAAAGTGAGACATAGAGCAACTCAGCCAATACCTGGGAGGGACTGAAGTAAGACAAGAACCCGGGAGTCCCGTGATTTCAGTTCTTGCTTGTTGCTTTTCGGACACTTCCTTTTAAAGTTCTAGGTCCTTTTTAATTGGCTTCACAGACATCACCTCCAAGCCTACACACAATTCCTTTCCTGCGCAGGA
Organism: Leptonychotes weddellii; assembly: GCF_054177405.1. NCBI lineage: Eukaryota > Metazoa > Chordata > Mammalia > Carnivora > Phocidae > Leptonychotes > Leptonychotes weddellii. Next base: position 76,236,782 of record NC_138373.1, read on the forward strand.
TACAACCTGGTCCTAGTTTAGGGGTCATCCATAAACCTATATACTCTTGGAAGTAGCTACACAGGGTTCCTCCCCATTTACAAGTAAGGACACAGGGCCCAAGGTTATGGAGTGGCTTGCCCAAGGGCATACACCTGGTTAATTGCAGAACAAGAAGGAGATACTGGCTTTCTAATCCACTCTCTAAATCTCTTTTAGCTAGACAAAGAGGTCCCCGCTGAAATATTTGGAATTCTATTTTTATTAAAGCTTTGCTTTCCCCATGATGAGTCTCCTCTGTTGCCTTTTTCTCAAAAGATGTTTGAAATGCCTGATAATGCCAGATTAGGGGTTCTGAAGAGAATGGTAGCAGCAGGGGTGGAGTGGGGGAGTGCACTGGTTACCCACAAAACCATCTCAGACTACCTACTATGTTGTGGCTAAAACTCAGATCCCTGCCCTCCCTCAGCCCTCGTACCGCAGAGCCTCGGAAGCGGCCCCTGTGTGCTAGGGCGAAGTCATTTCTGCCATTGCCCCATAGTGACCTTGATCTCTGCCTCTGAAATCCTTGATTACCAAAGTCAACAGGCGGCTGGTTGGCTTGGGAGGGGCCCTCCAAGGCTATGGCAAGATAGAAGAATGACAGTTCAGCTCATCATAAACAGATTTATCAGGCAAACTTCAGGAAAAACTGGTTGCTCGAGCTTGCCACCTCAAGAAAAATAGTTTTGTGTAAAGCTTGACATGACGTGAAATGGACGTACACAAGTTGCTCCATTGCCACACTCATTTTGGGAGTTCTTTGGGAGTCACTTCACACAAAAAGATCTCTTCTCCCTCCCCCGCCCCCCACCCCCGGAGATAATTCAAGCTATAAAGTTAACCAGAGAAATGGATTACCTATTTTCATCAAGCCTATAAATCTTGTCTATGGCCATTTCCTGAAAATGCAGGAACTCAAGGTTAGAACTTGAAAGTTACAGTCGTATGTTCATAAAATAATAGAGCTGTATGGGATGTGGAAGTCATCCAATCCAGCCCCTAATTTTGCAGATGAGGAAACTGAAGTTTTCCACTGTTAGGATTTTGTACTTCTACTAGGCAGCCTAAGATCACACTCATGTCTATATAAACCAAAACTGCAGTTGGCTCCAAGGAGCTAGCGGTTGACATAAAACCCATGGTGCTTGTCATGTACACACTACTCAGCTAGATTTTCCCCACCCCAACTTTATACCATAAATTTCCTAAAATTTTGTTCAGGAGTTTACATTTTCCCTTTCCATTCCTTTTTAAAATTTATTTATTTTTATTTATTTATTTATTCTTTCAGTTTTAACTCCATATTCCAGCCTATGGTTTGAATTTTGGTTCTGTCCTGAGTTTCCTAAGGGTGTTTGGGAAAGGGGAAGATCATTTGCTAATATGCACTTTGCAGTGTGCTTGCCATCTCATATTTAATAGCTAAATTGTTCTAAATAAAACTATAAAAAGCATTTAATTTGGAATTCTCCCACCTTGTTTTTTTAGATCCTCAAGGAAGATGGACAATTTTTCTCCCTTATTTCTTGAAGGAGCTCTAGAATGGGCCTTTCCTCCACAGGGCAGAAGAACATTCTCACAGCTTATATCTTATCATGAACTGGTGTGCCCAGGGGAATGCAAGGAAAGGCCACCCTCTCAACTCCAGAGTGGAGGAGTCTTTTTTATGTCCAATTTGATGTATCATTTAATGATTTATCTTCCATTAGCCATGAAAGCTGGAGGAGGCAAGAAATTTAGGAGTAGGGAGGAAAGGAAGGATTACCTAATCTCTTCTGTCCTCAAAAGGGTTGTCTGTTGTATGCAAAAGGAGAATTAACTTGAGTGAAATACTGAGATCACTTTATATACTGTAAACAGCCAGAAACCTAAGAATTAGCCCTTACTTCTTCCTCTCCTTCATCCTCCATCTTTAATAATAAGAATGGCTAAGGGCGCCTGGGTGGCTCAGTTGGTTAAGCGACTGCCTTCAGCTCAGGTCATGATCCCAGGGTCCTGGGATCGAGTCCCGCATCGGGCTCCCTGCTCTGCGGGGAGCCTGCTTCTCCCTCTCCCACTCCCCCTGCTTGTGTTCCCTCTCTCGCTGTGTCTCTCTCTGTCAAATAAATAAATAAAAATAAAATCTTTAAAAAAAAAAAAAAAGAATGGCTAAGATTTATCAGGCACTTGCTATGTGCCAGATACTGTGCTAAGTATTTTGCAAGCCTGACTAATTTAATCTTCACAACAGTTATCATGATTTTTTTTTAAGATTTTATTTATTTATTTGACAGAGAAAGAGAGAGCACAAGCAGGGTGAGTGGCAGGCAGAGGGAGAGGGAGAAGCAGGCTCCCCGCTGAGCAGAGAGCCCAATGTGGGGCTCGATCCCAGGACCCTGGGACCATGACCTGAGCTGAAGGCAGACACTTAACTGACTGAGCCACCCAGACGCCCCAACAGTTATCATGATTTAACAGACCACTCACTTGAACTCACATATTTAGCAATGGTAGGGCCAGATTCATACCCAGGTTATTGTGACTCCAGATCCCCAAAGCTTACCCACTATAAGTTTAGTCCAGGTTCTCTGGGAGAGCCATCAAACTATAATGTAGGTTTGACCCTATGAATCATGGAGGAAGGAAGGAAGGAAGGAAGGAAGGAAGGAAGGAAGGAAGGAAGGAAGGAAGGAAGGGAGGGAGGGAGGGAGGGAGTGGGGAGGGAGGGAGGAAGAGGTGAGAGAAGGAAGGTTAGTTAGGTGGAAAAATCTTAGACTGCGGTTCAGTTCTAAGAAAGTTCAGCAAAGCTGATGGAACATCTGGAGCTAAAATGTCTTACAGAAAAGTCCCACATTTCCCAGGAATGGGCCTGCCTTAGTATCCCTCCCATACTCAGTAATAAAGCAGCCTGCCTGGAAGCATGACCTCGGCAAGAAGCAGTGATGGACTTCAGAGCACAGAAGCTGGGTTTCTCAGTCAATTTTGATTCTTTCTGAGAGGTGCATTTTCTTTTTTAAAAAAGATTTATTTATTTTTTATTATTTTAGAGGAGGGAGGGGGCGGGGGGGGAGAAAATCTCAAGCAGACCCCCCAATGAGCACAGAGCCCAAAGTGGGGCTCAATCTCATGCCCCTGAGATCATGGCCCTGAGATCATGACCTGAACCGAAATCAAGAGTCGGATGCTTAACCACCTGAGCCCCCCAGGCACCCCTGAGGGTACATTCTCATTGTTACCTTATTATGTGACACTATCTCTTCAAGCAAATCTGCTGATTTTGTCTTCAACAGATGTCTCTACCTACTTCCTTAGTTCAGGCTTCTGTCATTGCTTACCTAGACAATTCCAGGAATGCTTTAAATTATTTCCCTACCTCCAGTCTCAATACCCTTAAAACATTTTTCTGCAAGGCTACCAGGATGATCCATTATATAAATGCAGCTATGTCAAAACCTAGTTCAAGAAGCTAGGTAGAAACTTCTTTTTGTTAATCTTAGGATAGGTATGATGATCCTCTAACATATAAATGACAAGAATCCCACCAGCTTTCATTAATTAGGCTAATTTCAAAATTGTCTTATATTTTTTGGTTAAGGTCATTATCGTGATATTTATATATAGGGCTATTCCAGTTACCATATATCATTCATCTGTTTAAAAACTCTTCAAACATTTTTAAGATAAAACCCAAGTTTTTGATGATGGTGTACCAGGACCCCCAGGACCTGGCCAGTCCTTACTTCTCCAACATCATTCCAGCCATTCCTTACCTGGAATTCAGTGCTCCAAAAATAGAGTACTGAATTATTTTTTAAGATTTTATTTATTGGGGCGCCTGGGTGGTTCAGTCATTGGGCGTCTGCCTTCGGCTCAGGTCATGATCCCAGGGTCCTGGGATCGAGCCCCACATTGGGCTCCCTGCTCAGTGGGGAATCTGCTTCTCCCTCTCCCACCTCCCCTGCTTGTGTTCCTTCTCTCACTGAGTCTCTCTCTGTCAAATAAATCTTAAAAAAAAAAAAAAGATTTATTTATTAGAGAGAGAGAGAGCACCAGCAGGGGGAGGAGCAGAGGGAGAGGGAGAAGCAGACTCCCCGCTGAGCAGGGAGCCCTATGCTGAGGCTTGATCCAGGGACTCTGGGATCATGACCTGAGCTGAAGACAGATGCTTAACCGACTGAGCCACAAAGGCACCCCAAACTACTGAATTTTTTGTAGCTCCTGCTATTCTGTATCACATATCCATGCCTTTGCTTATACTCTTCCCTCCATCTAGGATGCTATTCTCTCTTCTCCTCCTCTCCCTTTTGTGCCTATTTGAATCCCATTCTAGATTTGGCTCAGCTGCCATCTCCTTGGGGGAGCTTTCCATGGCTCATACACACCCCAACTCAAAGATCATTTGGTCCAATTTCTAGCCCAATTCAGGAATTTTATCTAAGGCATCCAGGCAGAGAAAGTCATCAGAGGGAGAGCTCATGGCTTCCCAAGGCAATTGGCTTTGGCCCGCACTCATGGTCACATAAACCAGTCAAAGCCACCTCTTGTTTTGTTTCATGAGGCAGTCTGTTCCTGCTTCCCTAGTTCTTGTGTGAATGGTGGTTAAAATAGGACCCACCTGAAGTTTCAAGATGAATGGCAGTCAGATTTTGGAAGCCTAACTGGGAAATTCTCTTGGCAGGTCCTGTAGAGGTGATCTCTAGCTTTGAATTTCCAGATCTTGTTGAGGGGGGCGGGCAGAGGGGTGGTGGAAATGATGAGGAAGAAAGACAACTCTTGCCAACATGCCATTTGTCATTTCCTTCTGGTTGTAATTTCTGAACTTTCTGGCTTTGTATTTCTGAACCCCCTATCTGTAACTCACAGGTGTTTCAAGAGACCTTCAGAATGTCTGTGGCCTTCAAGAGGGAGGATGTAGCCTATGGTAAACCACATAAGAGATAGAATTCGACCATAGTGACTGCAGTTGCTAAGTTTTCAAATGTTGCCTTAGTGCTTTTTGGTAAATCTCTCTTCTTCCAAGACTGAAAAGTTGCATCTCTAAATACTTAGAAGGGAGATATCCTGGTATGGAGGAGAAGATAGTGAACAACGGCTGATTCTGGGACCCTACAATTATTGGGATTGTGGGGTGAGAAGCATGATGAACATGAGCTTTCTTTATCCACATTCTAGCACAGACCTAGTGTTTCCAATCTGCAATAGGTACTGCCTGATGTCATGCATTTTAGAGGGTTCAGTATGGTGGCTGAGTAAACACCGGGATATCGTTAAGTAGTTTCAGCCGAAAGTTTATTTATACAAGAAAAGATATAATATATATGATCAAATCAGAAAAATTGATATGAATCAATGTTGTTTACACTGCAATATTAGAAATGAAAACAATAAAAATCATACGGGCTATTAAGAATCATTAGATTATCTTACCAGCCATTGTTACTCAGTACAGAGCATACAGTTACACTTCTTTTTTTCTTTTTCTTTTTTTTTAAGATTTTATTTTTTCATTTGACAGAGAGAGAGAGCACAAGCAGGAGGAGCAGAAGAGGGAGAGGGAGAAGCAGACTCCCTGCTGAGCAGGGAGCCCAATGTGGGGCTTGATCCCAGGACCCTGGGATCATGACCTGAGCCAAAGGCAGACGCTTAACTGACTGAGCCACCCAGGCACCCCTACAGTTACATTTCTTATTGGCACTTGAGTGTAGATCATCTGGAAATATAAATATGAAAATAGAGTGATGAAAGGAAATTGGTTCTGTTAGAATTTTAAAATTTTAATTTAACTTAACTTTTTTAAAAGACTTTCTTGGGGCACCTGGGTGGCTCAGATGGTTAAGCGTCTGCCTTCAACTCAGGTCATGATCTCCAGGTCCTGGGATCGAGCCCCACGTCAGGCTCCCAGCTCAGCGGGGAGTCTGCTTCTCCCTCTCCCTCTGCCTCTCCCCCTCCTTGTGTGCTCTCTCCCTCTCTCTCTAATGAATAAATAAAATCTTTAAATAAAAAAAAAAACTTTCTTTTTCTACAGCAGTTTTAGATTTACAACAAAATTGAGAGGAAGGTACAGAGATTTCCCATATATTCCCAGCCCTCACACATTCATTACTTCTCCCATTATCATCACTCACCAGAACGGTTCATTTTTCACCAAGGACAAATGTACTTGACACATCATAATCACCTAACTGCCATACTTTACCTCAGGGTTCACTCTTGGTATTGTACAGTCTATGAGTTTTGACAAATGTTTAATGACATATATCAATCATTATAATATCATACAGAGTATTTGCACTGCGTTAAAGCCATTAGGTTTTTAAAATGTATTCTAAAGCTACTACTAAAACCATTGATATACTGCTGAAATAGGCAGATCAATGGAAAGAGGTAGATGGTCTGGAAATGGACCCAAGCGCAAACAAAATAAGTTTTATGATAAAAGGAACATTCCAAATCAATAGGAAAAATATTCCATAAATGCTGTTGGGATAAGTGGTTAGTTTTTTATTTATTTTTTTAAAAGATTTTATTTTTTATTTAACTGAGAGAGAGACAGAGCACAAGCAGGGGGAGCAGGAGAGGGAGAAGCAGGCTCCCCACTGAGCAGGGAGCCTGATGTGGGGCTCAATCCCAGGACCCCGGGATCATGACCAGAGCCAAAGGTAGACGCTTAACCAACTGAGCCACCCAGGCACCCCAAGTGGTTAGTTTTTTAGAAAAAATAAAAATAGAGCTGTATTTTTCTCTGAACATCCAAAATAAATCTCAGGTGGACTAAAGACTTAAATATAAAAATGAAACCATAAAAGTACTAGAAAAAAACAATGAATTTTTGTAATAATCTTGTCATGGAGAAGGCTTTTTCTAAGTATGACATAAAATCCAGGAGTCATAAAGAAAAGATCAATAAATATGACTACTTAAAAATGGAATCTTCCTGGGAACCTGGGTGGCTCAGTCACTGGGCGTCTGACTTCGGCTCAGGTCATGATCCCAGGGTTCTGGGATCGAGCCCTACATCGGGCTCCCTGCTCGGTGGGAAGCCTGCTTCTCCCTCTCCTGCTCCCCCTGCTTGTGTTCCCTCTCTCGCTGTGTCTCTCTCTCTCTCTGTCAAATACATAAATAAAATCTTAAAAAAAAAAAATGGAATCTTCCAAATAAAACATCACAATCAACAAAGTCAAAGACAAACAACAGTCTGGGCAAAAAAAATTGGTTAACACGTAAGATATCAGTACCAATTCCTTTAATATAGAGAGAGCTTTTAGAAATCTATAAGGAAAAGAGCAATCACCCATAAAAGAACAAGCAAAAAACATGAACTGGTAGTCCTCAGAAAAAGAACTACAAAAGCACACACACACACACACACACAAAGAATACCCAACTTCACTGCCAATTCAATACATGCAAATTAAAATAGCGCTAAGATACCATGCTTTAACATATGAAGTTAGCAAAGGTTTAAAAGTTGGGTAACAAAACATGTCTGGCGAGTGGGGAGACATGCACTACTGGTAGAAGAATATATTTCATTGCCCTTTTGGAAGAAAACTTGGCAATTTCTGCCAAAATTCAAGTGCACATATACTTGACCTAGGGGCCCTTCCTCTAGAAATCTGCCCTACAGATAAATTCACACGACAACAGAAAGATCTATAGACAATGTTGTGTATTTCTGCATGGCCTAACTAGTAAAAATAGAAACTGGAACAAGAAGTAAATTCTGAAGGGAAAGAAAACATCGCTGAAGGAAGAGGATCGTGTCTCATATACAGTGATATGGAATAATATCCAATGCATGTTGTTCGTTGAAATATGCACAACAGCATGTTTTCTGTAATTCCATTTGTATAAAAATGAAAGGGAGATACCTATACTTTTTGTAGTACATGGAAACTTTGTGGAGGATATACAGTGGTTGACTCTGGAGAGTGAGTCAGAGAGATGGGGTAGAGGTTTTCTCCTTTGACCTTATAACCTTCTTTACTGCTTGAATGTTTTATCAAGGGAACATACTCGTTATGAAATAAAAAGCTATCTTTTTTTTTACTTTTACAAATGAAAAATAGAAATTTCATCTGGTTAAGGAAAATTCCTGTGGAGAACATTGGGTTTTCTTTAATTTTGTCACCTTTCTTAATATATTTTCAACTCTTTTGGGTAAATGGAAGATTCTAAATTCAGTCTCTCTTATCTATCATCTCTTCTATCTGCCCATCCATCACTTCTTCTTAATACTTGTTACAGGCGCAGCATGGGGGAAATGAAGGGCACTGAGAATTTTTAGTCTGTCTTCTCTATATCCATTGTAGGTATCACTCGCCTTGCAAGATGGACATAGTTCAGCAAAGTTGGAAATAGAAGGTTTCTCTGGAGTGAATTCCGTGACTTCCTAACATGTTAAAACTTACTGTCCTTTCCCAGAGATATTACAATAAGCTGAATTAAAATTCTGGGTGATGGAGGGGTTAAAATAATCTCTGGCATTGTCATGTAGCTACAGTGTTATACCTATGGAGACATTCCAACTTGTTGCTTGTGCATGATAGAAAAAGTCCTTCAGGTGGGGAGGTTTGGCCTGTGGTTTTGCCAATACCAGCAACATCTGACCAAGGGTGAGAGACTTATGATGTCTGAGTCTTCATTCAGTTATCAGATATTCAGTAAGAGCTTAATATAGGCCGGGCCCTTATGCTATAATAGTAAATTCTATATGCCATAGATCATGCCATCATATAGCATAGACTACAAGTGTGGCATGATATGGTATAATAAAATGTTTTAAAATAACATAAAAAGTACTGAGGAGGTGCCCGCTGCATGTGAAAGAGCCAAGTTCCCCCCAAATTTAATTATTACTCTCCTACTTAAAGTCTCAGGGGTTCCCATATGCCCTCAAATTAAGTCGCACTCCTAAGCTTAACATTCAACAGGCTTCATCCTCTGTCTCCCGACTACTTCTTTGGCCCTAGCTCTTGACACTGTTCTTCCCATCTCTTGAGACTGCCTGTGTTACGAGGAAACCGAATTGTTTGCAGTCCCCTATTGTTATTTCACACTAGTATGCCTTTGCAAATGTTTCTTTTCTTGCCTGCTTGAACAACTTATACTCATCCTTTGAGACCTGGCTCAGAAATCAACCAATCAGCAGTCTTCCCCTAGATCCTCTCTATATTTTATGGTATACCTTTATTATCACACTTAACACATTGCCATGCAGTTATTCATTTACATACTTAGAGAAGGATGCAAATGAATCCCCCCTCTGGTGTGTAAACTTCTAGAGGGCAGAGACCCTGTCTCATTAATCTTTGTGGATCTAGCAAATGGCATAATGCCTGGTGAGAAGGAGCTGCCCAGTATGTTTATAAATGAACGGATAAAAAAAAAAAAAAGAATCACAGTACAACTGAAGGACTTCTTTGTAGTTGACACTCTTAATAGTATAATAACAAATCTAGTAAAGTTGCATCCATCTTATCTCTACCTCAATCCCAATGGAACAGGCGCCACCCAGGCCATTGTGGTGAGGTTCTTGTTACAATTGCTTGTCAATTGTAATGCTGGTGCAATCTTGCATAGGGAAAGGTTAGCTTAAACACACAAGTCACCGAGTATATATCATTTTAATCTTGACAGTGTACTTTTAAGCGGATGCCTGAGTTTTTCTTCCTTCACATAACTAGCATCTCTCCAAACAAGCTTAGATAGCAACCTGTTTTCTTTGGCAAATTGATTAATGGGAGCATTACTCATATGCCTGGCTGTATGACATGTCCAATAACATTGTCATTTTGTTTATGGGGTGTTGGGTAAAAATATCCAGGAATTCACCTCTAGTGGAGTGACCACCTGTTGGCTGGAAACAGTTGAAGAGGGAACTCTGGGGAGGCAGCCCCCTTGAAGAATGCCGAAGGGGGTCTAATTCCATCACCAGCCTCCCCCACAACAAACTGCCCCCTCCAAGCTTAGCAGTAGGACCTGTGGAAACAAGAGAAGAGCCTCGCTGGGTACCTTAGCACTTTGGTTGGCTGGGAATTGAGCTGCCCGGCAGGCACCTGGAGGAACTGCTGAAGTTGCTGCTCTTCCCAAGCCCCAAAGGATGGCAAAGCTGGGGAGCTGTCAAGCGCCATGCGCATCAGTGGCCAGGAGAGAAGTCCATCTTGATTTAGGAGTAGAAACAAGGGAGCAAAATGTGAATGAGAGAAGGCACTGGAAATGGGGAGGGAACACAACTGTAGGGCAGAACACTGGGCCAGTACTCCTTCCACCTTGCCCCGGGGGAATCCTACAGTGTCGGTGGGGGAGGGGTCAGGAGGATAGGGGTTACCATGCACAGGAGGTGTGACCTTGCCCTCTGGAAGCTTATGAGCAGGCAGAAAGGGAGCAAGCATGGATTCGGGCCTCACCTGCAGCAGCCAGAACTGAGCAGATCAACAGACAAATTCCATGCCAAGTGGGAAAGGAGGCTATCTAAGGGAAACAGAAAGCCTGAAGTTTTCCAGACAAAACAAACTGGAGAAAATCTTACAGGATTAGGGAAAGGATAACCCACTTCCAGGACCTGCTGTCTGCAAACACAGAAGGGCAAAAACAACAGAGCACAAGAACCATGTGGGGAACAAAAAAAGGGAAAGGGCGAAGAGCAGAGAGGGTAAGAGTCCAGGCTGACAACTGAGGTCCAAACACACCATAGCAAAAGATCGTCTTCTCCCATCCCAAGCCTGGTGTGCATCAGCCACCACGAGGCCATCTTGAACTGGCCTCAGTGCAACTCAAGAAGCTTATTTGAGGGGTGCCTGGGTGGCTAAGTTGGTTGAGCCTCTGCCTTCGGCTGGGGTCATAATCTCAGGGTCCTGGGATTGAGCCCTGTGTCGGGCTCCCTGTTCAGTGGGGAACCTGTTTCTCCCTCTCCCTCTGCTGTTCCCCCTGCTTGTGCGCTCTCTCAAATAAATAAAATCTTAAAAAAAAAAAAAAGAAGAAGCTTATTCGAGGAAGGCAGCATCACTTAAGACACAGTGACTTTCTATTCTAGTTTAGAAAACCATCTACAGGCCACAGCTTAAATGTAAAGTAAATCTATAAAATTTGCAAAGACATGTATGTACTCCTGGTAAAAAGTGTTAGGAGGGTGTTTCGTGTTTTGAGTCTCATTACTGGGCACCAGGAGTGCCAGGAGAGACTGTAGCACCAAACTCTTTTTTTTTTTTTTTTAAAGATTTTATTTATTTATTTGAGAGAGAGAGAATGAGAGACAGAGAACATGAGAGGGAGGAGGGTCAGAGGGAGAAGCAGACTCCCCGCCGAGCTGGGAGCCCGATGTGGGACTCAATCCCGGGACTCCAGGATCATGACCCGAGCCAAAGGCAGTCGCTTAACCGACTGAGCCACCCAGGCGCCCCTGTAGCACCAAACTCTTAAGACTTCTACATTCCTGGGGCACCTTCGTGCCTCAGTCTGTTGGGCGTCTGCCTTTGGCTCAGGTCATGATCCCAGGGTCCTGGGACTGAGCCCTGCATTGGGCTCCCTGCTCAGTGGGGAGCCTGCTTCTCCCTCTCCTTCCCGCTCCTGCTCTCTCTCACTATCTGTATCTCTCTCAAATAAATAAATAAAATATTTTTTAAAAAGTTTTACATTCCTAAAATGAGGAATGAGAATTATAAAATGAGAATAGCTAGCTGTATAAACTCTCAGTTCTGAAAATACTATCTTGTCTAAAGATCTAATTTAAAGGGGAAAAAAATGAAAGGAACGGGCGCCTGGGTGGCTCAGTTGGTTAAGCGACTGCCTTTGGCTCAGGTCATGATCCTGGAGTCCCGGGATCGAGTCCCACATCGGGCTCCCTGCTCGGCAGGGAGTCTGCTTCTCCCTCTGACCCTCCTCCCTCTCATGCTCTCCGTATCTCATTCTCTCTGTCTCAAATAAATAAATAAAATCTTAAAAAAAAAAAAATGAAAGGAACAAAGAGCTTATTATTTGCATAGAAAATATGTATATACCTATGCAAATTTCCTATAGATCCCTGCGGTTATGTGGTTACGTGTCCCAAAAGTTCTAGTAGAAGGCCCCAGAACATGTCAGGCAGCACTAAGTCCAGAACAGAAATGAAAACAGAATAATGATTTCAATCAGATTAAAACACGAATGAACAAAGAAGCAAAACTATGGTTCTTTCACACACATCCACACACGTGGGATGTTACTGATATCTTGCCCCTGGAAGGAGAGGTGATGGCGTCAGAAGCTGCTCAGAAGTCAGGCATGGGGAAAGACTTTCATCTTGGATAGGTAAAGACTGAGAAATAGCACAGTGTGAATCTGTGAAAATCATAAACAGTGTGGGTAGAGTCAACTCAGACTTGTTTACGAGGATCAAGGTGAAACTTGGTTGAGATAAACTTAGAATACATCTTTTAAAGTTTGTTTGTTTGTTTACATAATCTCTATATCCAGTGTGGAGCTCAAATTCACAACCGCAAGATCAAGAGTCATATGCTCATGCTCTTCTGACTGAGCCAGACTGGTGCCCCTACAATACATATTTTATTTTATTTATTTTAATTTTTTTAGTTTTTAAAAGATTTTATTTTATTTGAGAGAGAGAAAGATTGAGAGAACTGAGTGGGAGGAGGGGCAGAGGGTGAAGCAGACCCCTGGGATCATGACCTGAGCCGAAGGCAGATGCTTAACCAACTGAGCCACCCAGGCGCCCCTAGAATATATATTTTAAAAGGACTATTTCATATAACACAAAAAAAAAATCTTTAAATGATTTGGACACATTTATGAATGACAGAGACAGAAATAGCTACTCAGCAGAACTATGCTATCTAACTTTTTTTTTTTAATATTTTATTTATTTATTTGAGAGAGAGAGAGAGAGAAATCATAGAGGGGAGAGTGTCAGAGGAAGAAGCAGACTCCCCGCTGAGCCAGGAGCCTGATGCGGGACTCAATCCTGGGACTCCAGGATCATGACCTGAGCTGAAGGCAGTTGCTTAACCAACTGAGCCACCCAGGCACCCCTAACTTTTAAGGATAACCTTAGCTAGAACAACCATGCCATTCTACCAAAGGATTCTGTTGGTGACAGAAATACTGGTAGCATGATTGGTTGGATTCCATGTGGCAATACTTTCACTCCTATGAGATAATATTCACACAATCATTTTTGGAAACTGTCAAGTGATACTACTACTACGGGTATTATATGTTATCACACAAAATATCAGGTGCTATACCATTCAGGTAACATTGTATATTGACCCAAGAAGGTTCACATTAACCACCTTCAGACTTAAATGTCTTTGAAAATAATCCTATGTATAAGCAAAAAAGGTTTAAAGCTATATCCTGGAATAGAAGTCTTCTTATATAGATGAGAGAAGCCTTTCAAGTCAAAGGAATTGAAAATATGCTTTACAAAACTTCTTAACCTAAATACATAAATGAATCAAAAGATAAATTAAGATATGTGATACCAAGCAGAAAAATCAGAGTATCTATAATATTAAAAGATAATAGCAGAAAGAAGGAATCAAAGGTATTTTACATTAGCAATAGGTATTTACATTAGCAATAGACAGCACCTAAGCAGATGTCCAAAATATTGCTAACACTTACATACTCATAAATATTGTTTGTGCCTTTTTGAAAATATCATTAGGGTCATCAGTAGGTCTGATAGGGTCCCAAAAATAAATTTTAGGTTGCGGGGTTTTTTTTTTTTCCTTACAAATGGAGAAGATTAAAGCAAAATTTGGAGCAGTTAAGGCTATTCATAAAACAATAGGTGGGGTGCCTGGGTGGCTCAGTCACTTAAGCGTCTGCCTTGGCTCAGGTCCTGGGATAGAGCCCCACATGGGGCTCTCTGCTCAGCAGGGACTCTGCTTCTCCCTCTCACTCTGTCCCTTCCCCCGCCCCGGCTCATGCTCTCCCGCTCTCTCTCTCAAATAAATAAAATCTTAAAACACACACACACATACAAACCCAAGAAACAAGAGGTAAGTCCCCCCTGTTTCTCTTGTGAGGTATCCAAGTACCAAAACCACACTTTCTCCTGGATAACCCAGGAATCATCTTTTGTTCCTTAAAAACTCAAGATCCTGAAGAAGAGCACTGTCAAATTTCCATTCAGCAAACCACTCTAGGTTTACCAAAGCTTACACTGGAAACAAGAACCTCAAAAGTGAACTTTGATGGAAAAAAGCTGCTTTTTAAAAAAGGTTCTAAGCTTTAAATGTAGGCTGAGTGTTTTCACTTACTCCATAACATGTGCCATAGTAAATTAAACTTCTACAGGTCTGAGTCAATTGAATAAAACGTGCCTGTCTTATGTGTGTGTGTTGGGTAAGCCCTCGGGAGAATTGTGAAAGAAGGTACCTGATGGGTTCTTCATTCTTTTTGGCTCTCCTATCTCCCCCCACCCCAACCCTCCCTAGCTATTTGCTGCTTTTTCAATGCTCAAACCCTCGCCACAGGAATCAGATCTACGCAGATCTCCCCCCATCTTATAACACCTATCCTTCAAAACCATATATTCCTCTTTTCTCCCACACCTCAACCCCATGTTAAACTAACCTTTAGGTAGCACGTAAGAGAGAAAAGAAAGAAGCACATTCATACTAGAGTGTAAATGACTAAGAGTGATGCTTGGCAAACCATCTCTTACAAAGAGTGGTTCACTTTTAAACAGTTGCTTACTGGCCAAATAATTATCCTATTATTTCCTCAAATAAGGGCACACTTGATTCTTTCCTATTGGGTGAGGTATACATTTGGCTTAGGAATAGCTGCAGCATTTGAAGTAGAAATGGAGGTCAGGACAACATTAAGAAAAGCTGTTGCTGAGTTTGAGAGAAGTTCTCTAAGTTGGTGAAGGGGAAGGGGTATGGGAAAGTTTGAACATGGAAGGTTTTGGTTCCGTGAACTTCATTTTCTCTTCCTTATTTTTATGCTGATAAGGGCTTTTTTCCCTTCCTTTTTGACAGACTTGTTTCAGTCCTTCTCAGCCTTATTTATTTATTTTGCTCCTGCTGACAAGCTGGAGGCTGAATTATGGGCTCACTCTTAAAATGTTCCTTTAGGCTCTTGCCCCTGAGCTTTCTAGCCAATGCAGAGAGTCAATAGGTACTGTGCTGTATGCAAATGCAGGCATATTTGTCCGTGTAGGCCAAAGGAGGGGAGGCATTTTGCAAAATGCCTGAAGAACAGAAACAAACTTCTGCAATGGAATATCTGATAGCCTCATGAAAATAAGCTAAACTTTTCAGAAACAAAAAGTACAGAGAAATACTTATCTATAAAATAAGTTGGGGAAAAAAAAAACCTCACACAAAACAAAACATGACTAATACTTGAGCAGTGAGTTCACCTCAAGCATTTCATGAATTTCACATGACCCACCCACTTTTTCTCTGTACCTCTGCGGATTACCATATCAGCAGCAATAATACTCTGTTGTTCCAGCACCAGATTTACATATCAACGTAGCCATGGCATTCTTGAATGTAGAATATTGTACTGTTCCCCTTGTTTGTGGTTTCTAGAATAAGGTTAATTTTTTGTTCCCTTGCCTTCTTCACTTAATCGCATCCACCCCCTACCTCTCTTCAATCAGTGGTTTGTTTTTCCCTTTGAATAGCTATCCTCCTGTCCTCTCTCAGCCTGTGTGTCATAATTTGGACTACCCACAAATTCACTGTACGACCATGCTGCATTTTAAAATCTTTATCACTCAACCACAGATGATCAACTCTCTGAAAAGACAAGGCAGGGACAGAGAAGTCACGATGGGTCACTCCTGGGCTGACTCTGGGATACCTTCTTCCCCAAACGTATGGTGTGTGTTAGGGTGGGTCAGAAGTTATCACGGTAGATTTCATGGCCACCTTTGTTTTCTCTCTTGGTAGGCTTTGTTTTTAATTATGGCTATTTCGAGTTCGGAGATGGGTCTAACCAAAATCTCCATGCCAGGACTGAGGGAAATGGTTTTCATTTCCAAGGAAAGTTTGGAAAGGGCTGGATAATTTTTAAATTCTTAGACTCGTGTGTCAAACATAGTGGGAAGCCAGCTGGAGCCTAACAAGTTATTTTAATGAGCTTCCTTTCTCTCTGATGTTCCCCAGGGAATATGTGCCAAGCAGAGCCATGTGGCCCAGGGAGTAACATGATCATCTCGGCTCTGTTTAGACACCTGTGCTCTTTCAGCCCTAGTGGTAAGGGGAACAGGAGAGAGAGATGAGGGCATGGAAGGCATGCAGACCTAGTGGGAGTGGGTGTGTGCCATGCTGCTTAGGAATTCACTACAAGAAACTCCTCGGCAGGAGCAGAGGCTTGATGCATCCTAGGCCAACAGTGCCTCTACGTGGGGTGTCTGGGAGTCTATGAAACGTGTTTGTGTGTGTTGGGGAGGGAGAAGTGGGGAGGGGAGGGAGGAGAAAATTATATGCATTTTTAGAAGGACTTGCATGCCTAGGAGTTTCCTTTTGAGAAGGAAGAAAAGACTGAAGATCATGAATATAAAGCAGGCTCAGCACCCTGAGAAAATATTCTTCTTCTAAACTTCCACCCACTCCTTTAGAAATAAAAAAGTACATTTGCTGTGTTCACTTTACCTTTCCAGGGATCAGTCTGATGCTTGGCGCTCGCTACCCACTCTGAGCAATCTAGCACATGGGTATTAAGTTCGGTCTATATCGTTTTCACTGGATGCTTTGTTTATTGATTGTTCAGTCTCCTGTATGTATGAATTTCTTCTTGGATTATAAAGTCCTTGAGGATTTACACTTATAGAAACTAATTCTCTTGTTCTTCCTCACCTCTTTGTTACCAATTCTGGGTACTTCTCAGCAAATGTTTAACATATGACTACACAATACTTCTTCATAAGATTTTCTGTCCTTTACAAAGTCTTATTTTATGATGTGATTAAGGTTTATTTTTATAAATTAAATCTAAAAAATATTTAAAGTAGTTCCACAGTTTTTAAAGTGAGCATGTTTGGTTTTTTTTTTTAAAGATTTTATTTATTTATTTGACAGAGAGAGACACAGTGAGAGAGGGAACACAAGCAGGGGGAGTGGGAGAGGGAGAAGTAGGCTTCCCGCAGAGCAGGGAGCCTGATGTGGGGCTCGATCCCAGGACCCTGGGATCATGACCTGAGCCGAAGGCAGACGCTTAACGACTGAGCCACCCAGATGCCCCTAAAGTGAGCATGTTTATAATTCTTATATTTAAATTTCTATTTTAAGGGGTGCCTGGGTGGCTCAGTCTCCCTTGGCTCAGGTCAGGATCCTGGCATCCTGGGATCCAGCTCAGTGGGGAGTCTGCTTCTCTCTCTGCCCCTCCCCCTGCTCATGCTGTCTGTCTCTGCCTCTCTCTCTCACTCTTGCTCTCACTCTGTGCTCTCTCTCTCTCAAATAAAATCTTTAAAAAAAATTTAAAAATAAATTTCTATTTTAATTGTGTAATGTTTCAAATGTACAGAAATACAAAGACAACAATACAACTCCACTTCCAGAGTTAAAATATTTGCTTCATATCTTTAAAAGTTAAATATACAACTAACCACTCCTCACCCCAAGCCTGCCCCCAACCTCCCTTGAGAAAACCACGCTCCTGAAACCGGTGTACCTACTTTCCTGCATGTTTTTAGATTTCCACTTCATAGTTCAAAAGGTCTTAGTTCTCCTTCCTGAAAGGCTGGTGACTGAGTCTGCAAACAGCTCACACACAGCCTCTGTGGAAGGACGAGATGGATAAGTGCCATTGCAGAGGACCCAGGGCACTTTTGTCGGCTGGGATGCAGGAAGGGAGAGAGGTAGAGGATTAACCCAGGGGAAAAGGAGTTGTACCTCAAAGAAGAGGACTTAACGACCAGGGCATAGCTAGGGAAGCAGGACTGAGGCCAGGCTGGGCACAATAGAAGGAAGCTAGAAAGGGGTGGAAAGCAGCCCCTGGAGGTGTAGAACTAAAGGGGCATTAGGGGAGGCTGAGAAAGAGAGCTCCTCCCAGGAGCACACACTTTTGCTCCCCTGATCATCAGAAAGGATGTGGCTAGGTGTCTCTGGGACCTCCATGAATGCAGTTTGGGGGTTACAGGTGCACCCCTCGGTGGGCCCAACTGCTGAAACCCCAGCATGCCAGACCCATTACCAGCCGCAAGGCCTGGCTACGTGGCTTTTACTTGGAGGAAGTGACCTGCTTTAGTTCCTCTGAAGCATTATATAGATCAGTCAGAGATGACTCAACTTTCCTGTTACAGGCATGCCTCAGAGATATTGTGGGTTCAGTTCTCAGGCCACTACAATAAAGCAAGTCAACTGAAATTTTGGTTTCCAAGTGCATGTAAAAGTTAGGTTTACACTAAACTGCAGTCTATTAAGTGTGCAATAGCATTATTTCTAAAAAAAAAAAAGTGTACATACCTTAATGAAAAAATCTTTATTGCTAAAAAATGCTAACCATCATCTGAGCTTTCAGTAAGTCATAATCACTAATCACAGATCACTGTACCAAACATAATAATAATGAAAAAGTTTGAAATATTGTGAGAATTGGGGCATCTCAGTGGCTCAGTCAGTTAAGCGACTGCCTCTTGGTTTCGGCTCAGGTCATGAGAGCAAGACCCACTGCAGACTCCGTGCTCAGCTGGGGGGGGGGGGGGAGGGTCCTGCTTCTCTCCCTCTCCTTCTCCCTCTGCCCCTCCTCCCTGCTCTTTCTCTCTCAAATAAATCTTAAAAAAAAAAAAAAAAGAAAAAAGAAATATTGTGAGAATTACTAAAATGTGACACAGAGATACAAAGGGAGAAAATGATGTTGGGAAAATGGCGTTAATAGACTTGCTCAAGGCAGGGTTGCCACAAACCTTCCATTTGTAAAAAGCACAATAAAGTGAAGTACGATAAAACAAGGTATGCCTCTATTACCCTTCCTCAATTTGGAGTTAAAAGATAAAATAGAAGGTACCCAGTTAAATTTGATTTTCAGATAAACAACAAATGCTTTCTTTTTAGTAAAAGTGTGTCTTAAATATTGTATGGGACATACTTATACTAACAAGTTACTTGTTTATCCTAAAACCAACTGTGAGTGTTTTGTATATTTATCGCTAAATCTGGCAACTCTACCTCAATTGAATTTTGGAAGGGTTTTAGGAGTCTTTGAAAAGGACTGGGTCAACGAGCTCTCCAGAATAACATTAAGGGACATTAATGAATCTTTATCAAATGCTCAATGGTTTAATTTAGGCTGAAACAACAAAAAACCACTGACTTTATTAAATCAGCGGTATGCAAAGGCCATCTTAGTTATTTTTTAATGGTTTTATTGGTATAAGTCACGTATTGTAAAATTCACTTTTTTTTCATTTTTAAAAGTGTTTTTTTAATTTTAATTTATTTACCAGAGAGAGACAGAGGTAGAGAGAGAGAGAGATCATGAGCAGGAGGAAGGGTAGAAGGAGTAGATTCCCTGCTGAGTAGGGAGCCGGAGGTGGGACTTGATCCCAGGACTCTGGGACCATGACCCAGTCCAAAGGCAGATGCTTAACCAACTGAGCCACCCAGGTGCCCTGAGGATCACTATTTCTTTTAAAATTTTTAGTTAATATTCACTGTATTTGGCTGCAAATATATCTTTAACTCATAACTCGAGATCAAGAGTCCCATACTCTACCCACTAAGCTAGCCAGGCGCCCTTAATTTTTGAACATTTTCAGTACCTCAAAAAAGAAAACCAGTGCCCATGAACAATCCCTCCCCATACCTGCCCCACCTCCCTGCTGTTTCCCACCCTAGCCCTTGTCAACCACTTGCTTTTTGTTTCTTTCAATTACCTATTCTGGATCTTCCATTATAAATGGAATCTACAAAATGAGGCTCTTCATTTTGCATGTTGTCAATGCTCACCCACACTGTAGCATGTATCAGTACTTCATTCCTTTATATGGTCTCGTAACATTCCTCTGCACATACGTACCACGTTTATCTGATCCATTCATCCACTGATGGACATTTGGGTTGTTTCCACTTTTTGACTATTATGAATAATGCTTCTAGGATAGAACATCGCTGTACAAGTTTTCATGTGAAGGTGTGTTTTCATTTCTTTGGAATTGTTGGCTATATGGTAACTAATATCGTGAGAACTGCCCAATTGTTTCTCAAAACAGCTGCAGCACTGTACATTCTTAGTTTTCTTTTCTTTTTTTAATAAAGAACCTTCAGGGTTTCCTCGGTGTCCCGCAAGAGGGCCTGCCCCCAGGGCTCCTCCTTGGGGCGGGCTTCTGCGGGGCCCCAAACTCGCCCCACCGGTGCCCAGAGCGCTGGAAGTCCAAAACAGCGCACTTTTGGAAACGTAGTCTGGGCTCCTGGCTGGCTCCTCCCCCGCAGCGCTCGCCGGCAGGAGGAAAACCGACGCCTGGCTGAGGGTATGTGGACATTGTAGTTTTCTTCCTAGTCAGTCCTGCAGAGAGTGCATTAGGGAAAACTACAATCCCCAGAACGCTGCCGACTACGGCAACCGAAGAGGCCATTCCGCGAGCAGTGCTCCCGCCCACCCTCCCGTCCGGGCCGCTCTCCAGGGCGTCTGTAAACACACCCCGAGACTGTCATGGAGGGGGAGGAGGAGGCGGCGGCGGCGAAAGGAGGCGTTTTGGGCCGCCTCCAGGGTCCGCTCTGTCATTCCTGAACTGGTCCCTCGGCCCCGTGACTGTGGCATCAGGGAAGCGAACTGTTAGGCGAGAGGAGGAGACAGTCAGAACCATATCGCCTTCTTCCCCCGGGGCGGGGGCCGGGCCGGGCCAGGCCGGCTGAGCCGGGGGAGGGCAGGGGGAGGGAGCGCCTGGCCAGGCCGGCCTGTCCGCCGAGATGGATGACAGTAAGGTAAGTCCTGTGGTTTGCACGCGCAGCTGCCGCCGCCGCCGCCTGCTTGTCGCTAAGTGCTAGACCCGCCGCTGAACCTCAGCCTGGTAGCCACGCCAACACCCAGGAAACACCTGCCTTAGACATCCCTGCGCCTCCAGTTATTACCCCATGGTACCCAACCAGGAATTCAGGGATCGGGGGGCTGCGTTTTTCCAGAAAGGGCCCTTTCCTCTGGAGATTTTTCAGTCCCAGGGCAAGCCTGTTAGTCAGCTTTTCCAGGTAGTGCAAACCCTAGTCCTTGACTTGCCTAGCGAAATAAGTGAAGAAAGTACCGTGCTTTTTCTTTTTGCCTTCCCTGCCCCCCTCCCAGACTTTCTCCAGTTTGGTGACCTTAATTAGGGCACCCTGAACCAGCCTTATTCCCCTTGAAGGTTCCCCTTTATTCTCTCAGGCTCTTTTACTCAATGCCCCATTCATATCATCAGTTCACTCCCCCTCTGAGCTATTTTCCTGTGGTTGGTTGGAACACTCTGCTAAGCTCCTGTTGCTATTCGTCCAGAATCTAACCTCCTCTAGAAAGCCTTCTCTAAGAAAAGTAGTGAATTCCTTCTTGTTAATCTATCTTAATATCTTACCACCATCCCCCTTTTGCCGTCCGAATCACTTATTCCTATGATTCTAACAGGCATTGTTCATTATTGGCTAGTTCATATAGGTTACATACAACCTATTTCTGTCTTTATGTCTATCCACCTTAGTGTTGTCTAGTTTTAGTTCATGAAGATAGGGATAGTTAGCTTATTGATGTTTTAGAATGTTTAGGAAATTGAACTTTTTTTTTTTTTTAAAGGAGTCAGACTTCTTGACTTTGCCAGTTTTTGAAGTAGAAATCACTCCTTCTCTTGCCTTTCAGAGGTCTTACTTTCCACAGTCTCTGGCATACTTCGAGCTAGGATTTTCCTTTGTTTGGGTGCCCTTTCCCCCTCCACCAAACCATTAATACTTTGCTGCTTTCACGTTTTTGTTTCACTCATCCTTAGAGAGAATGAAAAAATTTCTAGCTTCTCTGCGCTGCTTGCTTTATTCTACATTATCTCCTCTTCCTGTTCTTACAGAAGGCTCTGAGCAAAGTGATAGATGAAGGGAAAGCCCAATGCAGTACTTTGGAATTGAGACTCACCTGGAGAAACAGTTTGCTTGTGAAGTAGCAAACCCTAACAGAAAGTGGTGTTTCCAAGACAGAAAGGGGGAGTTCTGAAAGTTTTCCAGAAACATCAGAAAATAATTTTTCCATGAAAGTCGTGCTAGCTTGATTGTTCAGTATTAATTTTGGAAGTAAATCTGAATACTGTATCCATTATCTTTTGCAGAAAATAATGTTATGGTTCTTTAAGGATGTTAAAATAACATTGTTCTTTAATTTCCGTAATTTGAGGCTCTCACAGTATATTCTATAAAATTTTTATTTTCCTTTTCAGACTTTTGAGACATTTAATAACTTTCTCAAAGTCTTCAGTAGTCTCAAGTCCAAGAAAAATACATAGGATTTGGAGTTATTTTACTTACCTATAAAATCACATAGGAGTTATTTCTAAAACTAGCAAACTGTAGTGGAGGGTATAAAATTGTATTGTTTTCCCTAAGAGAGTGAAGTTAAATCTGGGGGGTAAACTATCCATAACTTACTTCCTGTAGGGTTCACAGGTAAGTAAAATGAACTCAGTTCTCATTCTTTTTAATACATTTTTTTTTTAGAAACCAGCGGTTTCTTAAATCTTTAATGATTATGGAAAAGAAAATCCATTCCACATGTCTCTGGATGGATAGTGCCTCTGTGAATACACAACTTTCACTTTGAATGCACGTCATAGTTGTGGATGAGTAATATTTAAATGCCATGTACAGCAAGATCGGACTGCTCTTCCAGCAGTCAGGCAGTAGGAAGCAGCCCTTAAGTCTTCGGCACCTCCCAGCCCTGCCTTTTTCTGTACCCTAGTTGTTATAGTCCTGCAGAATTAAATTGTCCTCCTAGCATAGACATACATATGTACAAAACACATTTTCTCCTCACATTATGTATATATAGGTGATGGAGTCTCAGGTTCCATTTTCTCCTGTATAAGGGGAGGTGAGACTTGGGGCTTGAAATTACAGTGGTTGTGCATAAAGTATGATGGGAGAGCATAAAGGATGACAAACTGGCTGACAGCAAGGCCAGGGGAATAGGAAGAGGATGAACTGGGTAGGAGCAGCAGTTATAGAGAGACAGTATTTGAATGAGCAGGTCAGGGAAACAGGTGATGATGATAAAGATTCTGTATTCTGAGTTGGGTTTTTAAAATAATCTTTTTAAAGATTTTATTTATTTATTTGACAGAGAGAGTAGGGTGGGTCAGAGGGAGAAGCAGACTCCCCACTGAATGGGGAGCCTGACACAGGGTGGGGCTTGATCCCAGGGCCTGGAGATCATGACCTGAGCCAAAGGTAGATACTTAACTGGCTGGGTGCCCCTTCTGAGTTGTTTTCATCAGTGCTGACCCAGGTGCCCCTTCTGAGTTGTTTTCATCAGTTTTGATGAATGAGTTTGCCAGGAGCTCTCCACATTCTGTCACCTAGCTTTCTGGAGTCAGAGTAGGACAGATTTGAATGGGAGTGCAGCTTTGCCTTTCTACCATCTAGCAATGTGCCTGATACAGCATAGAGTACTCACTAATAGTGATTGGATTAAGTTGGAACAGAGTGGCATTAAGAAGATTGCCCTGACATACCTGGGCTTTATTATAATCAGTGTGCTCCATTGAGCCACCCAGCCAGACTATATATAGACAATGGCACATGGCAAAAATAAAGCAAGAGGTACATGGGCATCCAAAAGTGGGGGCGTGGGAAAGTGCTAAGTAGCAGAGCTCAAACATTGACTGAGTAGATCTCTTCTAGGCCAGTTGGGAAAGAAAAATCTTGGCTGATTAATTAACTTTTCTGAGTTTCCATTTTATCTGTTAAATGGTCAATAACTTTTTCACAGGCTTTGTTGAGGATTAGGGATAATGCATTATTATAAAGCATTGAGTACAGAGTCTAACACATAGTAAACACACACAAAAAGTGTTGTTATTACCCAGGAGTGACTTCTTTGGTCCTTGGCACAGTACAGTTGGTACCTGAGATGCTCATTTTAGTAATTCTTAATTGCGTGTTATTCCTAACGTTTGCAGCCATGTTTATACCTACACTACCCTTTGTTCCTAACTGTGCCCCAGATGGGACGGGGCAATGGGATGGCGCATGAAATGAACTTAAGCTGTGTATTTAACTGTCAGATTGTGTGAGAAAGGTAGTCTCCTGAGCCCACCTGCATGTCCACCACTAGGAAGAAGTGCTTATTTTTATGAAAGCTTCTTCCTGACCTGCTACATTCCATTACAAAGAAAATAAAAGTGTGTTATTTTCAGAGGCTTTGATCATAGGCAGAAGGTTCTTATTTTTTTATTTTATGTTTGACTTTTATGTTTATTGAATCAATGACTGATGTAAATTGAGATATCCTAGACCAGATGTGTTCCTGCCACAGACTAAGCTGGTAAAAGACTGCCATCCTGTATTGCCTGACAGTTTAGGGCATCAAGATTCAGTTGAGCAACTGACAAGAGAATGGGCCAGGCGCTGGCCACAATGTGCTAATTTGGACGCTGTTCTCCTTCATAGACTTCATAGACCTCTTGTCTACCTGTATTACACACAATTATCTGAAAATAAGGTTTCTCACACCTTCCTTACCTCTTAGGTAAGAAGATAGGGTCTTCTGTTCCATTCAGTTGTTCTGAGTAGCATTGGTTCTCGCAAAAATTTTAACTTGGCCAAAAAATGTCTTTGACATTCCCAGATCTGTCCTTTGGACCCTGAATCCTATTGACCCTTTATCCATCCTTTGCTGTAGTTGGAGCTACCCGCCTTGAGCAGTGCCACAAAACCCAGATATTTTCTGCTTTTCCTATTCTCCTCTTCATTAGTGCTATCCACAAGACCAAAACAGAAGAGTCAGCTCCTCTACTAAACATATCTCTGACAGATTTAATGTGCCTTCCTTTCCTGTCTAGGTTACATGCATATTTTACCTAGGGTACCTCAAAAGATAGTTTTAACCCTAAGGAGTAATTTCAATAATTCAGAAACCAGTTGAAATCTAAGTTTACATATTCTTATTCAGAATGATTAGCTCTTTTAAGGTTTTCAGAAAAGTTTATTCATTCATTAATTCACTAAATATTTGTTGGACACCTAATATGTACATGCATTATGCTAGACAGATACAAAGGTGAAAAAGTTTATAACTATTCTTGGGAGCTTACATTTCAGTAAAGGGCTAAGCAGACATATAGAGCAGTCATTACAATATAGTGAGGTAAAAAAAAGGGCAATAGAGGCAAAGTGCTTTTGGAGCAGTAGGAACTGGTGCCTGTCTGGGCATGTCAGACAGGGGTTCACACAGTAGGAGTGAATCTGTGAGGAAGAATAGGAGTCCCCCAGAAAATGGGAAAGAAGGAATATCTTGCACTGAAGCATACTGCACTGGATAATAAGTATTGTGCTATAAGTTAGAGCAGGAGTTGGCAAATTTTCGGTAAAGAGCCATATAGTAATTATTTGCCGGCCATTTTGATCCCTGTTGCAATTACTCAACCCTGCCAGTTTAGCACAAAAGTAACCATAGGTGGAACTTAATGACTGGGTGTGGCTGTGTTCTAATAAAACTTTATTTACCAAAACTGGCAACAGGCTGGGCCAGCAGGGCTATAGGTTACTGACCCCTGAGCTGGAGCATAAAGCACAAGTAGAGGTATGGGCAGAGATAAGGTTGGTAAAATAAGCAGGGGCCAGATCATGATATGCCTGGCAAGTTAAGCTAACAAATTTTGGTCAGTATTTTTCAAAGTGTGGAATAAAGAAAACACCTGCTGACCCAGAATCTTGAGAATGGGGCTTGGGAATTTGAATTTTAATTAGGCTCCCCAGTTGAGTGGCTCATATGCTTACTGAAGTTTAAAAACCAAGGCCATAGATGTTGGGGAGCCGTTAAGGATTTTAAAGCAGAGCTGACAATATCAGATGTGTGTCTTTGAAGGAAATAATGCTAACAGCTATATGGAGAATGGATTAGGGTAAAGATGTAGGAACTGGGATAAGACTAGAAGTAGATGGTGCAATTAGGAAAGAACATGGATTTTGGCATATAACCAAAGTTCAAATCTCCTTTCTACCACTTTCAAGCTGTTAGGATTTTGGACAGATTATTTCATCTCTTCCAAACTAAATTTCTTCATTGGATGGGTTAATAAAACTTTAATAAATTATTGTGAGAATTAAATGTAATAACAGTTGACCCTTGGGGCATCTGGCTGGTTCAGTCGGTAAAGCATGCGACTCTTTTTTTTTTTTTTTAAAGATTATTTATTTATTTATTTGACACAGAGAGAGAGAGAG
>NC_138373.1:76263229-76280263 GCF_054177405.1 Leptonychotes weddellii
CCGCTTAACTGACTGAGCCACCCAGGCGCCCCAAGCATGCAACTCTTAATCTCAGGTCGTGAGTTCAGGTTCCACGTTGGGCATAGAACTTACTTAAAAAAAAAAAAATCAGCTGACCTTTGAGCAATGCAAGTTTGAACTGCACAGATCCACTTACACGTGAATTTTTAAAAAATATAGTACAGTAAATATATTTTCTCATCCTTATGATTTTCTTAATAACATTTTCTTTTCTCTAGCTTTATTGTAGGTTTATAATATATAATACATATAACATACAAAATATGCATTAATTGACTTTTTATGTTATCGGCAAAGCTTCCAATCAACAGTAGGCTAGTAGTAGTCAAGTTTTGGGGGGAGTGAAAAGTTACAGACGGTTTTTTGACTGCTTGGGGGTTGGCATCCATCACCCTCACATTGTTCAAGAGTCAGCTGTATATATGTGAGCCCATACCAAAAGAACTTAGTACCTCATGGGTTCTCGATAAATGCTAGTGCTTTCTGACTCTGCACCAGCTCGGTTAGATTGCTCATAAGAAAGGCCTGAGCTAAAGACCATATTGAGACTATTACAGTTTGGGTTGTGGTTGATGGAGCATGCATAAAATCCTTCAGGGATGAAGAGTGTAGACAGAAGAGAGAGCTAAAGACACAAACCCTAGAAAACAATAAAATGATCAGAAGGGGCTGAGGAATAGGACTCAGCAACATAATCGGGAAAGGAGAGGTTAGTGATACAGGAGAACGAGAACAAAAAGGGCTATTATGCCATTTATCTAAGGGAACAGAGAATTTTAAAGAGCGGACTTAGTCTACAATATGAGATGCTACCAAAAAAGGGGGGGGGGGGTCAAGGAAACAGTTAAAAAGTATCAGTTGGACTTTGAAAATAGGAGATTGTTTATGAACCTAGCAAGAGAATTTTCCCTGGAGTGATAGGGTGGAAGCCAAAATGTGGCGGTTGAGAAAGAGGTGGGCAGGAAAGAAGCAAAGACAATTAGGTATAGACCACTGTCAGTGAGTCAGTTTGTAGTATTACATTTAGCCTCAAACAATCAGTGGGGGGCCAGGGCAGGCATAGGTGTTGGGAGAGGAGAGGCAGGAGTTAACTCAGTTCAGAGAGGCCTACTTTATCTTCTTTCTCCTTCCGTTGACTAGAAAAACTGGCAGAAAGGTTAGCAGCAGGAAGATGTGATTAGACTTTCTTTCTGAAGATCTGGTAAATAAAAGGCCTAACCCACAGCTGTGAAGGAAGTTTTGGGAGTCTTAACACCAAATGAAAATGCAGCTACTTGTTTTTTCTTTAAAGTGGTAAACAGCACTAGCTGGGAACATTCATATCTATCTTATTTTTCTTTAAGCAGTTGGAGATAACTTTTCACTTCACGTTTTTAAAAAGAGTGAAACAAGCCCTCCTGCTCTTTTTTGTTTTTAGCTGGAGCTGTTGCTACCTACCCCTTCGTGTAAATGCGATAATTCTGTTAGACTTAACAGCTTGAAACTTTTATGAGTTGCCTTAAGAATTAGAGCATTAGGATGTAAATAAGTGCAAATCGGGTGGTAAAATAGTTAAGGGTTCCTAACTGGTTTTTCAGATTTTGTATCCCTTATGAGGGAGCTTTTTTTTTTTTTTAATGGTTTCTATAAGATGGCAGTCATAGTAGTGATATCAACTTAAGTCAGTTTCACAGTGTTCCTAATTTTTCTTTGCATTTATTTATTCAATGATCAGTCTTTTAATAAATGCCTCCTAAATGCCTGGCTCTGGGCTGGATAGAGTTGAGGTTGCGGAAGTAGAAAACACAGCTTTTGGGCCTGAGGAGCTCACGTTACTTGGAGGAGATAGAACTTAAATCTGTGAGGCCTCTAAAAAAACCAATATAACATATAAATTCAATGTGTTCACTATATGTTCCAGACATTGGGAGAAGAAAAATGACATATGGGAAGAGGGTGACATATGGGAATGACATATGGGAAGAGGGTCAGGGAGAGCTTCAGAGGAAGAGGGCTAGAGCTTACCCTAACCAAAGAAAGCTTAACAGTTGCTGTTCCAGATGTTGGGGAGATGGAGAGAACATTTAGAGAAATGGTGAAGATAGGAGGGAATGCAGGAGATGGGGTGAGGTCCTAAGGAGGCATGACTTGATATGATGCCCCTGTTGGGAGTAAGAAAGAGAAGATTGGCTTGGTGAGCAGGAGGCTGGATGAAGTGGGCTGAATGGTGGCCCCTATAAAGATATATCTGTGTCCTAATCCCTGGAACCTGTGAATATCACCTTATATGGTAAAAGGGAATATTACCTTATTCAGAAAAAAAATGTGATTCAGTTAATGATTTTGAGAGGAAGAATTTATCCTAGATCATTTGGGTGGGCCCTAAATCCAATGACAAGTGTCCTCATGAGAGTGAGGCCAAGGGAGATTTGGCAGACAGGCGTGAAGGCAGTATGACCCAGAGGTAGAGATTGGATCGATAAGGCCACAAATCAAGGCATGCTCATAGCTGCTAGAGGCTGGAAGAGGTAAAGGATGGATTCTCCCCTGTGGTCTCAGAGGGAGTGCAACCCTGCCAAACTTCTGGCCTCCAGAACAGAAAGAATACATTTCTGTTGTTTTAATCACCACCAAGTTTGTGGTAATTGTCCCAGCAGCCACAGCAAACTGATATACTGGATATGGTGACCTAGTAAGCAGTGCTGAGTTAGAGATTGTCTCTTGCGCTGGAGAGTAACATGGCCAAAGGGCCATTAAAGTTTATTCTTTCTATAATGATCAGATACTACTTTTTTACAATGAAGGAAAATACAGCAAAGTTATTTTAATAAGCTGAAAAGAAAGCTTAACTTGGCAGCTCTTTGCAAGATGGATTAGCTAGGAAAGTGGGAGTGGAAAAGGAGAGATGGTAGGAAGACCCACTGAGAACCTATTGTAATAACCTGTGAGTGGGGCTCGGACTAATATGGGTAGTAGGAGTAGAGAGGAAGAGCTAAATCAGAATTTTTTAAGGAATAGATTGGCATGACTTCAGTTGGTGGGCATGGAGAGCCACAATAGTAGAGGGAAATTTCAAGGAAGCATAAAATGAAAAAGTTTGTTAGTTAACCTCTTCGCCCCCACCCTCCATCAAGTGGCTAATGTCACAGTGAGCTGGAGTAGATGAATGACTTTGTAGCATTAATATAGTAGTGCATATTAAAGCACCTGTCAGTTTTAGAGCCTTTTCAGGGCATGATACGATCAAGTCAACCAGTCCTACCATGAAATCTGGGGGAATAGTCATACTTGATAGTGAGTTAACTCATGACAAGTTGCTATGATGCAAATCAGGGGTCCTAGTTTCTGGACCCTGCTCTGATACTAAAATTCTCTGGACTAAAATTTTGTCATCTATAAAATAAAGAGATCACTATGCATCTCTGTGTGTGTGTTTATACATGCATCCCTCCACTCCTGTATACACTGATATCCTGCCCTTTATGATGTTATTGTTTATTTCATGTTTGCTGCATTTCGTGAGTCTATATTCCTTACAGTTTAGGACCCCATCTTCTTATATTAATATTCCTGGAGTTTCACAGAGTTTGGGATGTGGTAGGTGTTTAATAAATGGTTATTGAATAAAGGAATTAATTTTCCCCTCTTTACCTGAAAAACATGAGCATAATGCTGTTTCCCCTGAAATGGTGTGAAATAACATGAGATAACATGTAGAGTGCCTAACTCAAGACCTTGTCCATAGTGAGTCCATAGTATTTAGTCTGGACACTGCAGCCTTCCTCACTCCTCTTCCTATGAAAGTTAAAACTTGTTGGGGTGCCTGGATGGCTCAGTCAGTTAAACGTCTGCCTTTCGCTCAGGTCATGATCCCAGGGTCCTGGGATTGAGCCCCACGTCTGGCTCTCTGCTCAGCAGGGAGCCTGCTTCTCTCTCTCCTCTACCTGACACTCCCCCTGCTTGTGTTCTCTCTCTTTCTCTCTGTCAAATAAATAAGTCAAATCTTAAAAAAAAAAAAAAAAAGAAAAACTTGTTGACTGGGAAGCCTGTGCCATCCACACTCAGGCCTTTGCAGACTAGGTTCTTTTCTTTCTCTGTAATGGTTAAATTTAGAATTATCAGGAACTCCCTCTTGGCTAAACTCATAGATTAGAACCCTTAGGCTTGACCCCTCCCCTCTATAATATCCTTTCTCCTCATAAGCTTGGGTCTCCATGCCACCTTGATACTTCCTTTTCTGCTAGTCTTTCTGCTTTTTAAGATTCATATATTTTTTTAATAACACTATCTTTTTAAGATAACAGCTTTATTGAAAAATAATTCACAAAAATAATTCACATACCATAAATTCATCCTTTTAAAGTATACAATTCTGTGATTTTTAGTACAGTTGACTCTCAAACAACCTGGGTTTGAACTGTGTGGGTCCACTTATATGTGGACTTTTTTCAGTAAATACAGCACAGTACTGCAAATGTATTTTCCTTAAGATTTTCTTAATAACATTTTCTTTTCTCTAGCTTACTTTATTATAAGAATATAGTATCTAATACATATACAAAATATGTATTAGTTGACTTTTTATGTTATCAGGAAGGCTTCCAGGTAACAGTAGGCTATTAGTAATTAGGTTTTGGGGGAGTCAAAAGTTATACATGGATTTTTTTGACTGCTTGGGGGGGTCAGTGCCCCTAACCCTCTCATTGTTCAGGGGTCAACTGTATATTTACAGAGTTGTGTAGTGGTCACTACTATCTTTCCAGAACATTTTCATTACCTTAAAAAAAAACCTCTTATAAATAAACTGTGGTATATCCATATAATGTATTATTAATCAATGAAAAGAAATGAACTATTAAGCCACAAAAAGACAGGAAGGAACTTATTATATGCATATTGCCAGGTGAAAGAAGCCAGTTTGGAAAGGCTACTTACCACGTGATTCCAACTATATGACATTCTGGAAACACAAAACTATAGAGGTAGTAAAAAGTTCAGTGGTTGCCAAGATTTTGGGGGCGGGGGAGGGAGGAATAGGTGAAACATGGGATTTTTAGGGCAGTGAAAATATTCTGTATGATACTATAATGGCAGATACATGATACATGCATTTGTCAAACCCACATAGAACTGTACAACACAAAGAGTGAACCCTAATGTAGACTTCGGATTTATTAATAACATTGGTTCAGGGCGCCTGGGTGGCTCAGTTGGTTAAGCGACTGCCTTTGGCTCAGGTCATGATCCTGGAGTCCTGGGATGGAGTCCCGCATCGGGCTCCCTGCTCGGCAGGGAGTCTGCTTCTCCCTCTGACCCTCCTCCCTCTCATGCTCTCTGTCTCTCATTCTCTCTGTCTCAAATAAATAAATAAAATATTTAAAAAAAAAAAAATAGGGCGCCTGGGTGGCTCAGATGGTTAAGCATCTGCCTTTGGCTCGGGTCATGATCCCAGGGTCCTGGGATCGAGCCCCACGTCAGGCTCCCTGCTCGGCGGGAAGCCTGCTTCTCCCTCTCCCTCTCCCTCTGCTTCTCCCCCTGCTCATGTTCTCTCTCTCTCTCTGTATCTCTGTGTCTCGAATGAATAAATAAAAAAATCTTTATAAAAAAATATTTTAAAAAAATAAATAAAATAAATAAATAACATTGGTTCAGCAATTGTAATGAATGTACTACACTAATGCAAGACGTTAATAATAGGGGACACTGGAAGGGTGGAGGAAAGGGGATATATGGGAACTCTGTACTTTCTGCTTAATTTTTTGTAAACCTAAAACAGCTCTAAAAAGCAAAATATATTTTTAAAGAGAAAAAAAAAGAAACCCTTTAGCAGCCACTCCCCATTCTCTCCTTCCCTCCCCCCTGCCCTAAGCAATCAATAATCTACTTTTTATCTCTATAAATTTGCCTTTTCTGGACATTTTATATGAATGGAATCATACAGTGTGTGGCCATTTGTGTTTGGTTTCTTTTACTTGGCATAATGTTTCCAGTGTTCATCTATGTTGAACCATGTATCAGTACTTCATTCCTTTTTATGTCTGAATAATGTTCCATTGTATAAACACACTATATTTTGTTATCTACTCATCAGTTGACGGACATTTGGGTTGTTTCTACTTTTTAGCTATCATGAAATACAGTCCTATGAACATGCATTGTACAAGTTCTTATGTGGACATATGTTTTCATTTCTTCTTGGGATATACCTAGGAGTGGTTATATACCTAGAATTGCTGGTTGTATGGTAATTCTACGTTTAATATTTTTGGGAACATGCAGATGGTTTTCCAAAATGGCCACCATTTTATATCCCCACCAGCAATGTATGAGAGTTCCATTTCTCCACATCTCCACATGTTATTGGCTGTTTTTTATTATATAGCCATCCTAGTGGATATAAAGTGTTATTTCTTGGTTTTGAGTCACATTTCCAAAATGACTAATGATGCTGAATGTTTTTTCACATGTTTATTGGTCATTCATATATTTTCTTTGGAGAAATGTCGATTCATATACTTTGCCCACACTTTAACTGGATTATTTGCCTTTTCTATTGAATTGTCAGAGTTCTTTATGTATTCTGGATACAAGTCCCTTATCATATGTATGATTTACAGATATTTTCTCCCATTCTA
Organism: Leptonychotes weddellii; assembly: GCF_054177405.1. NCBI lineage: Eukaryota > Metazoa > Chordata > Mammalia > Carnivora > Phocidae > Leptonychotes > Leptonychotes weddellii. The sequence goes on from NC_138373.1 coordinate 76,269,865, forward strand.
TGGGTTGACCTTGATGATGGTCTTTGAAGCACAAAATTTTCAAAGTCCAATTTATTTTTTCTTTTGTTGCTTATACTTATGGTGTCATATCTAAGAAACCATGGCCTAATCCAAGGTCACGAATTTATTCCTATGTTTTCCTCTAAGAGTTGTATAGGTGTAGCTCTTACATTTAGGTCTTTGTTTTACTTTGAGTTAATTTTTGTATATGGCGTTTTGTAGGAGTCCAGCTTAAATCTTTTGCTTGCAGATAACCAGTTGTCCCAGCACCATTTATTGAAAAGACTATTCTTTTCCCATTTCTCTTTTGTTGTGGCACCTTACTGAATATCAGTTGACCATAAATGTAAGGGCTTGTATCTGGATTCTCAGTTCTTTTTCATTGATATGTATGTTTCCCCTGTGCCATTGCCACACTATCTTGATTACTGTAGCTTTCTATTAAATTTTGAAATCAGAAAGTGTAAGCCATCCAATTTTGTTGTTTTTCAGGATTGGCTGTTTGGGTCCTTGTATTTCCATATGAATTTTTTTTTTCTTAAAGATTTTATTTATTTATTTGAGAGAGAGAATGAGATAGAGAGAGCATGAGAGGGGGGAGGATCAGAGGGAGAAGCAGACTCCCTGCTGAGCAGGGAGCCTGATGTGGGACTCGATCCCAGGACTCCAGGATCATGACCTGAGCCGAAGGCAGTCGCTTAACCAACTGAGCCACCCAGGCGCCCTCCATATGAATTTTTTTATTATCTTGTCAATTTCTGCAAAAAGGCAGCTGGGATTTTTTTTTTTTTTAAGTAATCTCTACACCCAACATGGGATGGGGCTCAAACTCAGAACCGTGAGATCAAGAATCAGATGCTCTACCAACTGAGCCAGCCAGGAGCCCTCAGCTGGGGTTTTGATAGGGAGTGTGTTGAATTTGTAGATCAATTTGGGGAATATTGTCATCTTAACAATATTAAGTCTTTCAATCCGTTAACATGAGATGTCTGTCTTTTTATTAGATCTTTAGTTTCTTATAATAGTGTTTTGTGGTTTTCAGTGTACAAGTCTTACACTTCTTTTGTTAAATTTATTCCTAAGTCATTTTGTGAGGCCAAAATTAGCCTGATACCAAAACCAAACAGAGATACCATAAGAAAACTACAGACCAATATGGTTTATGAATATAGATGCAAATACCCTCAATAAAATGCTATTCTAAATGGAATGTTTTTGTGCTATTCTCAATGAATGCTTTTATAATTTCATTTCAGATTGTTCATTGTGTATAGAAACAGAGCTAATTTTTGTTTATTGATCTTGCCTCTTGCAACCTTGCTCAACTCATTTACTACCACTAATAGTTTTTTGTGGATTCCTTAGAATTTTCTTTTCTTTTTTTTTTAAGTAGGCTCCATGCCCAGCATGGAGCCAACAGAGGGCTTGAACTGCTGACCCTGAGATCAAAGACCCAAGCTGAGATCAAGAGTTGGATGCTTAACCAACTGAGCCACACAGGTGCCCCAAGAATTTTCTATATAGAAGATGATATTATCCCCAAATAGAAATAGTTTTACTTTTTCCCTTCCAATCTGAATGAATTCTCTTTTTCTTGCCTAATTGCTGTGGCTGGATCCTCCAATACAGTGTTGAATGGAAGTGATAAGACAAGATCTTTGTCTTTTTCCTGATCTTTGGGGGAAAGCTTTCAATCTTTCACCTTTAAGTGTGATGTTAATTGTAGGTTTCACGGGGTGCCTTGGTGGCTCAATCAGTTGGGCATCTGCCTTCAGCTCAGGTCATGATCCCAAGATCTTGGGATCAAGCCCTGTGTTGGGCTCCCTGCTTGGTGGGGAGCCTGCTTCTCCCGCTCCTGCTCCCCCTGCTTGTGTTCCCTCTCTCTCTGTGTCAAATAAATAAATAAAATCTTTTTTTAAGAAGTTTAAAAAATTACAAAAAAAATATGTGGGTTTTTCATAGGTACCCTTTATCAGGTTGAGGGAGTTCCCTTTATTCATAGTTTATTGAGTGTTTTTTTTTTATCATATGAGGTGTTGGATTTTGTCAAGTGCTTTTTCAGAGTCTCTTTAAGAAAAAAAATATACCTTTGGCCCTTTTTTCCTATTGATATGATATATTACAGTAATTGATTTTTGGTTGTGACACCTGCCTTTATCCCTGGGATAAGTCGCATATAGCCATGGTGTATAATCCTCTTTATATGTTGTTAGATTCAGTCTGCTAGCAAATATTGAGAATATTTGCATCTATATTGACAAAACATATTGATTTTCTTATGACATCTTTGTTTGGTTTGGTATCAGGCGAATGATGGCCTCATAGAGTGAATTTGGATATGTTCTTTTCTGTTTTTTGGAAGAGTTTATAAAGAATTAGTGTTAATTCTTTAAATGTTTGGTAGAATTCACCAGTGAAGTCACTTGGACCTGTGTCTTTTCTTTGTGGGAGATTTTTCAGTTACTAATTCAATCTATTTGTTATAGGTTTATTCAGATTTTCTGTTTCTTCTCAAATCAGTTTTGCTATTTTGTGTCTTTCTAGGAATTTGTCCATTTCTTTTAGGTTTTCTAGTTTTTGGCGTATAATTTTTCATAGTATCCCATGTAACCATTTTTATTTCTGTAAAGTTGATAGGGATGATGTCTCTTTTGGTCTTGATTTTAGTATTTTGAATTGTTTTCTCTTGACCAGTTTAGCCAGAGTTTTGTTGATTTTTGTTATCTTTTTGAAGAACCAACTTTTGGTTTCACTGATTTTCTCAATTGTTTTACCATCCTCTATTTTATTTATGTGTGGTCTGATATTTGTTACTTCCTTCTATCAGCTTGCTTTGGGTTTAATTTGCTCTTCTTTTTCTAGTTTCTTTCTTTTTTTTTTTTTTTTTATTTACTTGCGAGAGAGAGAATGAGAGACAGAGAGCATGAGGGGGGGAGGGTCAGAGGGAGAAGCAGACTCCCTGCCGAGCAGGGAGCCTGATGTGGGACTCGATCCCGGGACTCCAGGATCATGACCTGAGCCGAAGGCAGTCGCTTAACCAACTGAGCCACCCAGGCGCCCTCTTTTTCTAGTTTCTTAAGGTGGAAGGTTAGGTTATTGATTTCAAATCTTCTTTTTTTAGTTTAGGCATTTACGGCTCCCTCTGGGCCCTATTTTAGCTGCATCTCATCAGGTTTTGGTATGTTGGGTTTTCCTTTTCATTCATCTCAAAGTAGTTTTCCCATTTCCCTTATGATCTCTTCTTTGACCCATTCATTATTTAGGAACATCTTTTGTTTTTATCTGCTGTATTTATTAAATAAGTGTACTAAGATAGAATTATATTTGAACTAAGATAGAATTATGTGACAGTCCCTGGTGCTTACCTTCTAAAAATAACATCTAGCTTTAGCTTGTCTCAATGGAGAAAGTATTAAAAAAAGTAGGATCTTCACTCTTAACTTGCTTATAATAAATAGATTTGAACATTTTTAACATATAATGAAGACAACTTGGTATTGCAAAAGCCCTACTGAAATCTAACATCTCTACTGTCCTACCTTTGTGTAATAAATTCTCTGTGGAGAGTATGAAAAAATCAATGGCTAGTAAGTTTGTTCATTGTGAGGGCTAGGGACACAAGCTTTCTGAGTGTTTCCCTTGGGGCTTTCTATTTCTGGCTCACAAATGTGTGTGTGAGGGGTGGGGGGTGGAGAAGTAAAATGGGTAGTGGATAAAGATACCACTGTTTAAAGATAGCTATTTAAAATTTCATGTCGCTCTATGTGAATAGAAATAAAACTAGAAAAAGCTAAATTTCATATTATTTTCATAGTTTTCTTTGGCGTTTGTGTTGGTGCATAAAATCAGCACTTTTACTTAGCCACATTAATGTACTTCCTTACAGAAGAAATAGGAGAGAGCAAGGGGACAATGTGGTAATCACTGAGTTTGTGAAAATTTTATGAAACATTGGTAAGGATGATTTTTGGGCCAGAGATATTTGGGAGGAATTTGTGAGGTTGATTTCAGTTTTCGTTTCTGGTTCCTTCATTGATTTCTCCTAACCCTCCCCTAATCATTACGGCTTATGAAACATACGAAGTTCAGTTGTTAAGGAAACTAGTATACCAACCCACATTTGTATAATACGTTTTTCTTTTCTTTTTAAAAAAGATTTATTTATATATTTTGAGCAAGAGGGCATGTGAGTGGGGGGAGGGGCAGAGGGAAAGAGAGAGAGAGCATGGAGCCCGACGTGGGGCTTCATCCCACAACCGTGAGATCATGACCTGAGTCGAGATCAAGAGTTGGACACTTAACCAGCTGAGCCACACATGCGCCCCTGTATAGTACCTTTTTCTTTACAAAATGCTCTTCTACTTAAGATTCCCAGTAATCCTGCAATATACCTGATTCTCTTGAAAACTGGTACACTAAATCGATTTTAGCTGGCACCCAAAGCCAAAAATTCAGTCTACCATTGAGGAAAAAATTAAACTAGAGAAGTGGTGGTTATGTGGTTTTGATGTAATTTTACAGGAGAGGACGTAAAATACAGGAACCCTGGATTTATTTACTATGCCTTGCTAATTAAAAAAAGAAAGGAATAAAATAATATTCCTACCATGAAAACTAAACAAAGGGTTATAACTATTGTTGGATTTTTATGACTGTGTGAGGTTTGTTTAAAAAATCGGTCAAGTCTCTGAAGTACACTGTGTCCTCTTGCTGGTTTCTCAAAGGCAGCCTCTCCTGAATTAATTACAAACAGCAATATATGAGGTATTAGGTTATAGTATGGTGTGACTGATGATTCACTTCACGACATAGAGAACAGATGTGATTACCATTTATTTTACTATAGACCTGAATTTATGCCGTAAATATATTACTTTTTAAAAACTGTAGCAATAGCAAATATACTTTATTTCAATGATTTCAAAATATTACATTAAAGTTGTGTGGTTTTCTGAGGTGAATGTTATTATATTGGAATAAAAACATGGTGATGCATCTTATAAAAAGCTTTAAAAGACCTGTTTTTGGTTTTGTTTTTAAGAAAGAGTGCTAGGGGTCCGGTGGGGGGGCTGTGTGGGGGTGAGGGGCAAAGGGAGAGGGAGAGAAGCAGACTCCCTGCTGAGCACAGAGCCCCATGCAGGGCTCAATCCCACAACCCTGAGATCATGACCTGAGCTGAAATCAAGAGTTGAACACTTAACTGACTGAGCCACCCAGGCGCCCCTAAAAGACCTATTTTTGAAAAGTTGAAATTAATTTGGGAGTAGTACTGAAGCAGCCAGCTTTGCAATAGTGCTGGAAAGGGAAAGTTTTTACCCAGAGCCTTGGAGTATTCAGTCTTATTTCAGAGCCACCCTATAAAATGCACGATGCAGTGGTTGACCATCATGTTATCACCCAGGGTCTGGTAAATGTGGCTGATTCATATTTACAGTTCGGTTTTCCACCTAACCATTATACTTAGCAATGATCTGATCCTTGTAGGGTACTGGGCATTGTTGGTGTGTGATATTAATAGTGGTTTTCAAACAAGCAAATGAGAGTTTTTATATCCACATGAATATTGAGTTTGAGTTTCATTACCTGGTAAAGTTGCTACTTTATTCCAGTGATTTGTCAGTGTTTGAGTTTTGCATCTTCTCTTTAACAATTGCCTTTAAAGCCTCAGCAGTATTCCTTTCAGAATACTGAAGTTGTGACATTTTTATTCCCTGAGGGTAATTTTCAGAAAGATCTAGACATCATTCAGAACCTTGTCAGATAAAGTAGATAATCTGAGGCAGACTGTGTTGTAGCTTGTAAGAAACTAGCTCTAAAAGCACTTTCCCAAAAAACTTATTCATTGGAATAAATGTAACCCCTTTCAAGGTAATTGCTTTCAAGAAAATTTATTTGATGTACAAGTTCAGGTTGATGTATTTAAAAATTCATCACATTTAGCTCATAGTTACATGTTGTATAAGAACTTGGAGAGGTTCCAAAGCTAAACAATGAAGAAGATTAAATTACTTTGTCAGTGACCAAAAAATTATGCCATTGCAGGTAAATGAATAACAGAGATACTGAAAAGATGTCGTATGACCAATGGGAGCAGGTAGAAATCTCCTGAGACAGTCTAGGGTTATAATTAAAGGCTTGTAAACGCAGGAGAGAATTATCCTGAAGATGTCAGGGACTTGCTGTGTGTTCCTTTGGATTCAACAAATTTGAAGAGGGACTTCATAGCCAAATTGCTTAGGATACATATTTATAAGTATATATATTATATAGGGCACTTGGGAGGCTCAGAAGCATCTGCCTTCAGCTCAGGTCATGATCTCAGTGTCCTCGGATCAAGTCCCACATCAGGCTTTTTGCTCAGTGAGGAGTCTGCTTCTCCCTCTTACTCTCCCTCTCCCTCTCTCTCAAATAAATAAATAAAAAAAAATAAAAAATCTTATAAATATATATATAGTATATATATTTGTATATACATACATACAATTTTTATACAGATTTTATGTTTCTAATTGTAAACATTTAAAAATCATAAAAAGTACAGATGAGAAAAAAGCTATTTATAATGACACCTGTCAGAGAAATCCTTATTGATGTTTTAACAAATATCCTTTCTTCTGGGTGTTATTTTATAATGTTGAAATCACACTGAACTTAGAATTTTAAATATTGATTTTTTTTTTTACTTACTATTTTCTCAAGTCAATAAAAATTCCTTGTGAACAAAATATTTAGTGGCAGTCTTTTAGATTTTAGTATCCAGCTACATATGGTTCATAAAGTTTACTGTTAAACTACTTAAAGTTTATTATTGAAGAAATTATGAAAACTTACAGTATTTCTTCTCTCACACTCATGGTATCAAAAGTATCAGGAAAAAAATCAGGAAGCAAAGACTCATAAGGCATTTCATGGGATTATGCTTTCTTAGTTTCATCTACTTATTATTTGTAAATGTTTTCCTTACTAATATGCCGCCATAGTCACTTTCCTAGAAACAGAACTGAGAGAAAAAAATAGTTTCTTTTCTCTCTTGCTGAAGGTGGTTGGAGGCAAAGTAAAGAAACCTGGCAAACGTGGTCGGAAGCCAGCCAAAATTGACTTGAAGGCAAAACTTGAGAGGAGCCGGCAGAGTGCAAGAGAATGCCGAGCTAGGAAAAAACTAAGATATCAGTATTTGGAAGAGTTGGTATCCAGTCGGGAAAGAGCCATATGTGCCCTCAGAGAGGAACTGGAAATGGTAAGAAAGTCCACCAATAAACACATGAAAAAATCAACCTAAGCTTAGCAGTCAAAGAAATCTACATTAAAATATGAAGATACCGATTTTCACGTATCCGTTTGACAAATACGGGAAATAATATTAATCTCTTAGCCAGAATGTAGGCACAGTGCTGGTGGAAGTAGAATGTACATGACTATTTCACTGAGGGACTGTTTATCAAAGAAAAAAATGAAAAATAACCCAAATGTACAACAATAGGAGATTGGTTAAGTAAATTATACTAATTCATATATGGGACTACTTTGCAGCCAGTAAAAATCACAATGCAAATATATATTTACTGGTGTAGGAAGACATTACAAGACATTATATTGCTAAGTGGAGAAAGCAATATAGCAATATGTAACAATATGTATAGTACATCATTTGTATTTAAACATATCTGTTTATTCAGCATGTTTCATTCATTCATTAAGACCTTGGGTGGTGGCTGTAGAAATGTAAAAGAGAATAGAAATCTCATTACTATGACCTAAAGGGAGGAGGTGACAGGTTGGAGAAGAGAGAGAATGCTACCATGATTATTACAAAACTGGGACAGGCTACTACCTCAGCATTTTAAAAGGCAAGAAATAAGGTTGGGGCCTGAAGAGAGTCCAGATATATACAATTCAGAGGCTGTAAATTATTTCTCACATTCTACAGCATAAGCCATTTGAGGGCATAACCTTTGAACTGACTAATCTTTGTATACCCCCAAAGTCCATAGTACACATTCTGGTAGAAAGTAGATGTTCAGTGAATGTTTATGAAAGAGAACAGAAGTTACAGAATTACTGTTTTAGGAGTAGAAATGAGGGCCAGCAAAAAGAGGATTCTAATTAGTGGCACACTGTGGGGAGATGTTCTTTTCACCAGAGGGTCCTTCTGAGTCTGAAGTATTATTGCCAGTATTAGCACAAGAAGATCCTTCAGCTGTTGCCTATCCTCTTCTGAAAGATGGCAAGCCTCATACATGTGCTATGTGGTAAATAGGAAATGCGGTGGAGGGTAGGATTCCCAGCAGCCAATTTGACCTCTAGTTATGGGAGTTACTACATCTAGGATTTCTACCACTGGTTCCTGAACTCTGACTAGTAAAATTTTACTTAAAAATATTTTACATATTTCAGTACAAGCAGTGGTGCATGGCAATGGACCAAGGAAAAATCCCTTCTGAAATCAAGGCCCTACTCACTGGAGAAGAGCAGAGCAAATCTCAGCAGAACTCAAGCAGGCACACAAAAGCTGGGAAGACAGATGCTAATAGCAATTCCTGTGAGTACAATGAGTGGGAGAGTTTATATTTAGAGGAGCATCTTAAGGTAGGGTTTCCATGGTATGTCATTAAAATGTTGATTTTATTTATAATACACTAATAAGCAAGTGAAATAGTGTTACATTCTAAATATTGAAATGAATTTTACATGGGATCTATGAAGAGTTATTTCTTACGTTCTACAGCATAAGCCGTTTGAGGGCATAACCTTTGAACTGACTAATCTTTGTATACCCCCAAAGTCCGTAGTTTTCCACAGTGGATGAAATCTTCTACATTCCCACCGGTAACATATGAAGCTTTCCATTTCTGTACATCTTGCCAACGCTTTTTATTTTCCATTTTTAAAAACTATAGCCTTCCTAAGATGTGAAGTAGTATCTGATTGTGTTGTATGTTTTTTTTAAGATTTTATTTATTTATTTGACAGAGACACAGCGAGAGAGGGAACACAAGCAGGGGGAGTGGGAGAGGGAGAAGCAGGCTTCCTGCCGAGCAGGGAGCCCGATGCGGGGCTCATTCCCAGGACCCTGGGATCACAACCCGAGCCGGAGGCAGATGCTTAATGACTGAGCCACCCAGGCGCCCCTGATTGTGGTTTTGATTTGCATTTCTCTGAAGACTAATGGTGTTGAGCATCTCTTCTTGTGCTTGTTGGCCATTTGTATATCTTCTTTGAAGAAATGTCTAAGTCCCTTGCCCATGTTTTGAGTTGTTTTTCATTTTGTTGTTGAGTTGTAAGAGTTCTTTATATATTCTGGGTTCTAGACCTTTATCAGATACATGATTTGCAGATATTTCTCCCATTGTGTAGGTTGTCTTTTCACATTCTTGATAGTGTCCTTTGGTGCACAAAACATTCAAATTTTGATGAAGTCCAGTTTATTTTTTCTTTTGTTGTTCATGTTTTGTCGTATGTAACAATCCGTTGCCAAATCCAAGGTCATGAAGATTGACCCCTGTGTTTTCCTAAGAATTTTTGGTTTTAGCTCTTATATTTTAGGTCATTGATCCTTTTTGAGTTAATTTTCTATATGGTGTGAGATAGAGGTCCAATTTAATTCTTTTGCATGTGAATATCCAGTAGTTCCAGCACCGTTTGTTGAAGAGACTGGAAAGATTTTGTAATGAAGATGTCATGGATTGGTTTCTTCATCATCGTGACTGCTTTGGGAGCACTTGTAACAATTAAAAGAAAATGCTATAAACTATTTATCTTTAAAAATTTTTTTTAAGATATTTTTTTGAGAGAGAGAGAGAGCGGGGAGAGGGGCAGAGGGGGAGGGAGAGGGACAAGCAGATTCTGCGCTCAGCGCAGAGCCTGATGTGGGGCTCGATCCCACAACCCTGAGATCATGACCTGAGCCAAACCAAGAGCCAGCCACCCAACCAACTGAGCCACCCAGATGCCCCTCTTTTAAAATATTTTTATAAAATTGAAGGGTTTGCTTTTTGATAGCTTTTCTTAGATGAGGTAACATTTGCCTTTATCTAAACTAAATTAATGAAAAAAAGCCAAATCAGCTCAGTTTTCTTTCAGGCTGTATTTTAAAAAAGCCTTTCTCTGTAGATAGTAAACAAACAAAATGCATTTTAAAACATTAACCAAGCTTCATTGACTTACAAGCATTCTTACACTGGTAACTTTGATTTATTTTTCAGGGTGAAGATTATATAAAATGACGAGTCACTGATTGAAGTCAATATTCTGATTCCTATGGAGGATGAAAGGGCAAGATTGTACTTCTTGGCTCCATTTACAACCTACTGCTCAGTAGTCATCTCTGTAAATCTGCAATTTCTACCAAAATCCCAAAGGATTTTGCTTTAACTTTCAACACTTAGAGAATTTATAAACA
>NC_138373.1:76280763-76331385 GCF_054177405.1 Leptonychotes weddellii
CCACCCCCACCCCCAGTATCTTTACAAGAGCAGTGACTTTGTCCTCAGGTAGAGGATGTGTGATTTTGGATGAAAGTAAATTACAACTTACTGAGTTTATTCCTAAACTGATCTTTTTGGTATTTTAAAGTAGATCATACCAAGAGAAAGTTCCTTGGTCTTAAAAAGGAATGTTTTGATTGCTTTGGGTAGTGTGCTGGCTGCACGCTTTGGCCACTTGAAGCATGTTAATAAATGTCACTGATTAAAACAGCTGGAGCATTTCTTTTCCCGTTCCAGTTAAGAAGCAGCATACTGAAATCCTAGCATCTCTCACTTACTGTAATGACAACATCCGGGCTGAGAGAAAACAGAAGAGGGTGAGAGAATCATTGAGCTCTGTCCCTCTGGATCCGTGCTGTTCTCTTTGCTCCCTGAGTAAAGAGAGTAATGTTTTCTTTTTCTCTTTTTTCCCCCCAAAGAAAGGAAGGTAAGGGGAAAATATATATTTGTGTATTTAGACCAGTCATAGTCTGTCATTAACTTAGCATAGACCTGCCATATATTAGAACAACTGAATATAATATGGAATAAGTTTGACCAGGTCAAGTTTTAGGATGTAGTTGACATTCTTAAAATTTTTTTCCTATTTTATCTAAAACCTGTCTGTTGTATCTAAATCAGAATCTGTCTTACTGCAGCAAATTCATATCACTGTGTACCAGCTAATTGACAGTATTTATCAGCATCACCATTTAGCATTTTATTTCATCATCTTTGAATTATGATAGACTTGATTTGGCTCATTACAAAAAGCATAGGTTTAAACTGGACTTAGCTTTAGTTAAAATAAAGGCAAAGAAAATTTAAAAACATAAATATATTTCACAAGAAATCAGTTGCATATTATCAATTACATATTTAGTTTTAAAAGAGGAAGATTATTAATCCACGTGGTATTGGGGGCATTGAGGAATTTTTCTTTCTCTGAAGAGCATTGTACAATTATATTTTTATGAAAAATAAAATATCTTCACCAGAGACATCTCAAATGGTCTGTTTCACAATACTGAAATATGTCTGTGTTAGCACAGAGTAGTAAAAGAGTGAGATTGAGGCAGAAGAACTGGTCTTGGATCCATTTTCTGAGTCACCTCTTAGCCTGTTTCCTCATCTATAAAAAAGGGGGAGGATAACTTTCACAGAGTAATTGGCAGGCTAAATAGGAGTTATGAACAACTGCTTCTTAATTAGTAAAGAACTACATTAAATTTAAAATAGTCACATATGCCTGGGTTTGACTATTGTTAGGATTTAAATCACTGAAGATAAACATATTTATTTAATAAGCTGGAATTTAAACATGTAGGGTTGTAGGTATCACATTTCTGAAGTCTTTTTAGCTTTATCATTATGTCTACCCCGGAATGGTATCGTTGGAAGCCATTTTTAGCAATAATAGCCTTCTGTTAATTAAGCTAATTTTAAGAACAATTAGTGTTCTAACTGGTAATAATCCTATAATCTGCATAAAGCAGGTTTTCAGGCTGCTAGGTAACTTGGTTCTCTTTTCCCTTATTCCATCCATTTTACTTAACTATAGAGTAGTCATGAATCAGAGCCAAGACTGCCATGTAAGTTTCTGCCAATTGTGCACTGCACAAAGGCACTCAGTTGAGGAGGTGAATGGGCCTAAAATCTAGCTCACATTCCCTGCAACAGGCCATGTGCAGAGGAAAGGGCACCTGCCAGGTATCTCCTCACCAGGGCACCTGTGGTGCAGGTCTGCCCAGCGAGGTGCCTTTTTAAAATTTGCCCTAAGGGAGTACCTTTCTTAATTCTTCCACCCAGAGGGTGCCTTTTTAAAAATGCAAAACAGAGCTGTGCTGCAGCTGGCTTATGGCTGGCTCCCCAGAGGAATGCCAACTGTGTGCAACTCTTCTCAACTCCGCGTTGAGTGACATCCAGTTGGTAGCTTTTAATTGGCAACAATTGGAGTATTTTTTTTAAAAGACTTTATTTATTTATTTGACGGAGAGAGACACAGCGAGAGAGGGAACACAAGCAGGGGGAGAGGGAGAGGGAGAAGCAGGCTTCCCGCCGAGCAGGGAGCCCGATGCGGGGCTCGATCCCAGGACCCTGGGATCACGACCTGAGCCGAAGGCAGACGCTTAACGACTGAGCCACCCAGGCGCCCCCGATTGGAGTACTGACACCACAGAAATCAGTGAATGCTACAAATCAGGGATTACCGCCCCCTCCACCCGCCCCACCAGACTTGGTTTCCAGCACACCAATGAAAAAGGCCTAGTGTAGGCTAGAATGGCCCTGACCAGAGCAGGCATAGTAGAGGCCTCAAAAATGTATGACTGGAAGACCCCCGGAGCTGGAAGGGCTCTTTTTGTAAGTCTGTAGGCAGCTTGGAGATGCCCATATCAAAATCAGATTACAGTTGACCCTCGGACAAGCCAGGTTTAAAGTGCGCAAGTCCACCTAACACACATCTTCAATACACGCAGCACTGTATTTTTTAATAATTTAAAAAAATACAGAGAAACAGAGTGGGGGCGGGGCTGAGGGAGGAGAGAGAGTTACAAGCGGACTCCACGCTGAGCGCAGAGCCCAATGCAGGGCTGGATCTCACGACCCTGAGATCACGACGTGAGCCAAAACCAAGAGTCAGACACTCAACCAACTGTGCCACCCAGGTGCCCCAACACTATTTTTTTTATGATTCTCTTAATTTTCTTTTTTCTAGCTTACTATATTGCAAGAATAGAGAATATAATACATATACAAAATATGTGTTGACTGTTTATCAGTAAGATTTCCAGTCAACAGTAGGCTATTAGTAGTTAAGTGTGGGGGAAGTCCAAAGTTCTATGTGGATTTTTGACTTTGTGGGGTGTTGGCACTCCTGTCCCCTGTGTTGTTCAAGGGTCAGCTGAACTTCACAAGACAGATGATGGTTGTGACTTAGAAACTGTTAACGGTCGCAGAGAGATACTCGGCCCAAATCTTGAAGTGACTAAGAGGTAAATCAGCTGACTTCTTAAAGCAAGCCCTGGGGTCCAAGTGGACAGACTCATTCACCTATTGGGCTGTGACAGGTCCCCCAGACATCCCTGGGCTGGGGGTTGGGCTGGAGTTGGACAATGAGCTTTGGCTTGCAGGCCATTCTGACTGGAAAAATACATATTTGAGCAGGAAAAATTTCCTGTGGTTCAACAGAACCGATTCCAAACTTGCCACGCCTCAGTGCCCCTCTGCTGAGAAGGAAAGCAATGCCTGCTAAGCACTTCACAGCCCCAAACCCAACATGGAACCAAGTTAGCAGGCTGACAATGACCACTTTGCCTACACCGACTAGACTTGGATAGTCCAGAACCAAACAGGCCAAAGGCCATCCCAGGCCTACACAGAGTTTTGGATCATACCATTTCAATGGAATGAAGACCATGCCTGCCAGCACCACGAGGAGAGAAGGTATAGGATTTATGGCTAAATAAATAAATAAATGTATATATAAAATTCCCCTCAAACGTCAGGCCAGGACAGCCCTAGGCCCCAACTTGCCGCATTAGAAAAGGAAGGAAGAAAGCCAAAAACAAGACGGCCAAGCCTTCTCCCAAAAGGAGGCCTTCGTGTGGGCGTCAAATACAAAATCAAAGCTGGAGGTGCCTCTTCCCTTGTGAGAGTAGCCCTGTGTTTTTACCACTCCAGACAGAAAACGGAAAAGCCACAATCCCTTGAGCATTTTTAGGGAGGCAGAGGAAGAACCCTACCTAGCAGTACCCAGTGCGGTGTCTTTAAAGCAGAACTATGCACCCTTCCTGGCATGGGACAGAGTGAAGAGAGCCAGAAGAGGTGGGGAAAGGGAGGCTTGAGGACAAATCCTAGCATGACTGGGTTCAGGAGATGCTGACTCTGTACCCAGCCAGCGATACTGGAAGTATGAAATAGGAGAAGGTCCTTTTTCAAATTTTATAAAGGGCTCATCACGGAGTTCCTCTCCATTATCCCTCCTTTAGTGAAAATAAATGTTTTATTGATCATTAACCACATCATTCTGTACCTGGGGGTGACAGAACAACATCAAGCTAAAATGTGCTCATTCATTTGTTATCAGATAAAGTGAAAATCGAGTATCTCTACAAGTATAATAGGTGCCTGTGGCATTTTGAGTCAGATGGCTTTTTGGAAACATTTTTGTTGAGTAAAAAGAAGTAGCCAGTTGTGTGCTGATAGATGTTTAACGACTGACTCCTGGTTGGGGGAGGTCTGATTTGTAGTATTTACCAATTTCTGAGGTGGGAAAATTCCCACCGTGATTGATTTCATGCTGTGTTGTCAACCAGCAAACAACATTTTTTGAAAATTTGAAAATTGGCTCTTGCAACACATATGAGCCACCTTCACACCACTGGATAATCTGTATAGAACAAGAACAGGAAATCTGTTAGGAGTCTTTCAGGTGAGAATAAATACCCAATTGAAATTGTTATAAACAACCATGAGAGTGAAAGTTATGGTGGCTTGACAATGTCATGAAAGACGTTTAAAGTCATTAAAGACTCAGAGTATTTCCTTCCTTTTGTTCTACCATCCTCAGTAGGTTGGCTTTCGCCCTTGGCTTATCCTCTCATAAACATCCCAAACAGTAAACTCGTGTGTCTTTTCTTTAAAAAAAAAAAAAAAATTAAAAAGCCATAAACCATTCTGTTAGTTTAAACTTTTCTTCAAAATAAACTTAAATGTTCCTTACATTATTTGTGTTCCTAAGTGTGAGTCTTTGGGTTTTTATTGTGTTTCTTTCTCCTTCAACTCCAATTACCAAGTAGCTTTTTTTTTTTTAATACCATCACTTGGGTTTCACTTGATTTCATTGAGATTTGTTTCTAGTTCTAGTAATAATTCATTTATGGTTTAACTGAAAATAGACAGTTGTTACATGTTTTAGCTCCATAGTTGCCTCTGATTAACCATGGCCTACAGTGACTTAGGTCCTGTTTCATTGGTTTTTCATATTCTGCTAGAATAAACAGTTAAATTAACAAACTGATTTTCCCCCGTCAGTTTTCTCTTCTGTGTAAGTGGAAACCCCAACAGAAGAGTGATGATAAAAGTCTACATTCTCAAGTATTTTATGTCTCCTGTTTTTAGACCATTCCTTCTTAAGAAATATCTGAAGGGGGAATAATTTCCTTTGGGGTGAGTAGAGAAGTAGCTCTACCACCTACGTCCCTTCCATCCAAGTTCCTGCTTCCAATTGTTCCTTCTCCCTTGAGTCTGTAAAATCTTAGCAGAACTTAAAAAAAAAAAAAAAAAGAGCTAAGGGAGGAAAACAATGCCACAATTTGAGAGTAGCATTAAAAACCTGTTTCTACTAACGTTAACACATGGTAATAGGTGCCAAGAAACTTGAAAGTTGGAAAAATTCATTGGGTTAGCAATGGCTAAAGTAAAATAACCATAGAAATCTTTATTAAGGGCTTCTCCTGTGCTCAGTAATGCACTGAATGATTTACAGGGATTTGGGCTCATTTTACTACTACAATTCTATAAGGTGGTATGATGATAAGTCGTACATGTCAATTTAGCTAGCTGTAGTACCTAGTTATTTATCAAACACTAATCTAGATGTTGTTGTGAAGGTACTTTGTTGATGTGATTAATATCTACAATCAGTTGACTTTAAATAAAGATTATCCTTGATAGTATGGGTGGGCCTTACCCAATCAGTTAAAGGCGTTAAGAACGAAAATGAGGTTTCCCAGAGAAGAAGAAATTCTGCCTCAAGACTACAGCTTCAAATCTTGCCTGCTGGCCCAATCTATAGATTTCAGAAACGACAACACCAACCGTGTACCTGAGTTTCCAGCCTGCCTGCCTGCCCTACACATTTCAAGCTTGTCAGTCCCCTCAATGGCCTGAGCCACTTCCTCCAAAAATCATCATCTAACTATGTCCTACTGGTTCTGTGATTAGGGTTCTAGAGAACTCTCATACAGGTAGGCACTGCCATGTTCCCCATCTTAAAAATGGAGAAGCTGTGGTTTGAGAATAATTTGCTGGGTTAAACAGATGGTAAGCAAAAACCTGAACTTCAACACAGAAGTTGACTTCAGAACCTTTGAAAGCAATCATCATACTATTTGTGACAAAAGAAAACTTTGCTGGCTGGATATATCACTGGAATGTTGTGCCTAATTTTCACTAATGTTTATTTTTTAAAGATTTGTTTATTTTATTTTAGAGAGAGAGAGCAGGGGTGGGGAGAGGGCAGAGGCAGAGGAAGAGAGAGACTCAAGCAGACTCCCTGCTGAGTGTGAAACCCACACTGGGCTCCATCCCAGGACCCTGAGATCACGCCCTGAGCCGAAATCAAGAGTTGGATGCTTAACTGACTGAGCCACCCAGGTGCCCCATAATTTTCACTAACGTTTAAAGAGTTATTCAAGTAGAATGCACCTGCCTGGAGATTCAGAGAGCCCAGAAGTATAAACGAATCCAGATAGTCAGACAGAATATACATCTATTCTCAGCTACTGTGCTGCCCGTCTCTCTCCCATCCAGCTCCTCACGGCTACTTCTCTGCTCCCCCATTATCTTTGCCATGTCCTCATCTTCGCACACTCAGGGTCCTACTAGCAGAATCCAGTCTTCTTAAAGAGACTATTCTTTGGAAGACACAACCGGGAAGCAGAAGAGAGGATGCACTCAAAATTCCCTTAGAGGAGTTTTAATCCATATCTAGCTGTTGTGGACAAATTGCTGCTCTATTAACTACCTGCTGAAAACCAGATGATGTTCTCAAGCTTCCAGACCTACAACCTAATCATGAAGCCAGATACTCTTGCACCCATCATGGCAGAGCCCAGAGCTCCTTGGCAGTCTTTTCCTGCAAAACTAAAATCGCACATTCTTCAAATTATAGGTGAATCCTAATTGTAGAGCCCCTAACTGTATAACTCAGGGTTGATAGGGAGTTTTTCAAAGCAATCTTTGAAAGAGGCTTCTTCTGGAAAAGAATATAGAACTTTTGAACAGAAGTGTTCGGGCGCCTGGGTGGCTCAGTTGGTTAAGCGACTGCCTTCGGCTCAGGTCATGATCCTGGAGTCCCTGGATCGAGTCCCGCATCGGGCTCCCTGCTCGGCAGGGAGTCTGCTTCTTCCTCTGACCCTCCCGACCCTCCCCCCTCTCATGTGCTCTCTCTCTCAAATAAATAAATAAAATCTTTAAAAAAAAAAAAAAGAAGTGTTCAGCTGAGCAAAAAAGTTCAGAATGGTCCAGGCTGTAGGGGACCAAAAAATTAAAGACGGTCTGAAGGAAATGAGAGAGGCCGCAAATAAATTTAACCTAACGTAAATTTAACTGCCTACTAACCAGGAGCATAGGAACATTTACTCTTAGGGCAAGTCTGGATTGCACTGCTATGAAAAGGGCCACGAATTCTCAGAGTGGAATGGTACAGGGAGCAGAAAAGAGAGAAAGAGGTCTGGGTTAAGTGTGGGAGGCACGACCACCACTTTGGGGTCTGATGGCATTTTTCGAAAATGATACCATTTGTAAAATGGGTTTAAAATACTATTTTGACTGGTGATTTCATGTCTGTAAAGAGTATTAATTATTTTGGGATTTCCTCCAATGTTTAGATGCTCCGTCTTTGGAACACACTGATTGATTAGTTAATCTACAGCTGCTCCTGGTGCTCAGCAATTTTCCCTGTCTCGTTGCTAGGAGACCAGGACTGCTCCGAACCGGCCTGTGTGACAGGCATCATGAAGAGGTGGTGGGCTCTGCCGACAAGCCACAGTGCCATCAAGCGGTCACTCTGCAAAACGGTTCGACAGAGTGGGTTTGTGTCCCCTGTTCTCTAATTAGAGCACTCAGGTTGTCTCGGTTCCAGACGAATTAGCCAGTTCGCTGAACCGCGGGGAATTGTGTATTCTCTCCGTGCTCTTCCGCACACAGTGAGGGGTTTTTTCCTTCGATAAATGAATCATGCCACGGCAAGCAGGATGGTGAAGTTAAAAGAATGCTGGATAGGTTGGCAGAAGGCATTTTAGTTCGCCCCTACTCTGACTTCTCTTGGTTGTAATGTCTTCCTCTAAACAAGGAGGGGCGTGCGCGACGTCTCTCAATGTCCCTTCCATCCCCAAATCTCCAATTCTTTGCTACTTTCACACGCAGTTCTTCCCCAGAGGAGCTTATCCTTGCAGCTGATCCTAGTCAAGGAGCTCCAGCAGACCTCGGTGATGTGGCTTCACGGTGAGTTTGAGCGGGTGGAAGCAAGGCTGGAGGGGGAAAGGCAAGGACTGTGCCCACCACCAGAGGCCAAACTGCCAACCTTCTCTGGCAAATGACTGCTCCCACATGTTTGGTGGAGTCCCCCTGGGTAAATCTGTCCTTCCTGAGCAAGGAATTCTGGCCCAGGGAAGCAGCTCCAGGCATCTTGGGTAAAAACCTGTGATGTAAGGTCCACAGAGAAGTGCGTCTGAGCAGGATGTGCTTGTGGACTCTTAGCAGAAGGCTGGCTGGACTCATGCTTCCACTGAAGATTAGAAGAGCAGGAGAAATTTCCATTCCACCCACAGGATGCACCCCTGTCCCTTCTCTGACAGTCTCTGGGAGCCAGGTAGGAGGATTGGCTCTACCCTGCCCCCTGCCCCCCATTACCTTTCTTCAACTCCTGTTTGGAGGCCCCATGAATCCAGATTCATGGTGCACCTCATCATGGACCCAGTGCAGAGACTGGGGTCATTTTTCACTCTCTCCAACAACCTGCTTCCCTGTGGATTTAACTCTGGTTCTTGCCAGGCAGATGTGAGTTATGGTGAATGTTGTGCTTGTCCTGCTGGGACTTATACAAATCTTCATCAATCTGTGCATTATGTCCAGTATCCTCTGATTTCAGGATCAAGTGAGACAACCGGAATCCTGAATATTAAACAAGCCTGAACCAAAATACAGTGAATTATCAACATGCTAAGAGAATACAGCTGATTTATCGTAGGCCATGAGACTATGATTTGGTTGACACTTTTGTCATTATTGGGGGGATTCTTTAAAAAAAAAAAACCATGAGATTGTCTCACTGAATTGCCACCTACTGGGGTAAACTCACAGAACATTCAAGACAGAATGGAGCTTAGTATTCATCTTTTAGTTTAAACTGAGACCTGAAAAGATGTATCAAAATAAAATTGAGATGAATTAAATTTAACTTTTTACAATCTAACTTCAAAAAATATACCATTTAAAGGGATCAAAATAAAAGTATGCACAAAAAAATGGACAAAAATGCAAAGGTCTTCTCTGTTTTTTAACAGGTCTGAACCTCTGAATTCAAGAGCCAATGGGAGAACTGTCTAGCTCATTCAGTCATTTTAGAGTGCCATCTGCTGATGGGATAAGTAAGAAGATGAGGAGGAAAAAGAAAAGGAAGAAAAATATGAGATGTTCTTTTTCTCTCTTCAATCTGTTGATTGAAGGAAGCACCTCCACTTAAAAACATCTCTGTAGATGTTTTGCAGATGAGATATTTCACGGTGTTTGTTCCTGGCCCTGAATATCAAACCTAGTCTTGTCTTGTTTCTCTGTGATTGTATCTCTGACACTCAGCACCACAAGTCCAAGAACCTATCAACCTATCCATGGCCAAAGAAAATATGAGGGCCAGCTCATCAAATTTCATCTAGACTCTCCTTTTAAGAATGGCCAGATTTTCTTAGACCTTCCTTAGATTTCCACCAAGGCAGCAGCCAGGAGGCCCAGTGAGGCCTGGCTGGGACTGGCCACTCACGTGTTCCTTAGAGAGACTTCTGTAATGTCAAGGGAAGAGTGACATACTTGCAGTGAGAGGACCCAAGTGTGACTACCTGCCCTGTCACACTCCAATGTGGGCAAGTCACACACCATGGCATCCCAGGTTCCTCATCTGTGAAGCAGAGGTGACAAGTACATCGCAGAATTCTTTTGAGAGGATAAAATGAGATCATGCTGGTAAAATCACTAACAACTGGAATTATTATTTGCAGCTCTGAACTGGGATGTGAAAATGCATACGTGTCTTGTCTGTAAGCCTTTTATTATTTAAATAAGAACGTTTTTTAAATGTGCTGGCCCTAGATTTGAAATAACCGAAACTGACAAGCAGAGAAGAAAACCTCGAGATATCACAGGCAAAGAAGAGTCTGGGCTTGGCAAGGGTGTGATGATGTATCCTGCAGAGAGATGAGGGGAAAGAGGTGCTGGCAGGGGAAACGGCCTCATGTCCGAGTCTCTAGGACAATGAAGAAGGTGTTCCTTGTCCTTGGTGTCTTTGTGTGTAGGGTAGGGATGGGCAGCCAAAGACCTCTGCCCGAACTGCAGAGCCCAGAGAAATGCCACCTGCCGTTTCTCCCGTTGGCACTTTCTGGGCTTGCCTAGCAAGGACATCTACTCATTGGCTTGAGTTTAACTCAAAGAAGGGACGTAAACGTCCCAGACACAGCCTAGATGGGACACAGATGTGAGAAAAACATCATGACTTCAGAATTTTCAGGGCATCATCAGTTGCTTAGGTTAAGGGAGAATGGAGAGAGAGACAAAGAGGGAAATTAGGCAACTTGATTATCACTTTTCTTTCCCTAAGAATCCTGATTAAAATTCAGTCACAGAAGGCTTCCCAGCAAGTTCCAGTATATTCCATCCTATGGAGTGCATCCCACAGGAGATCTGGACAGTGGTTACTTGGAAAAAGGTGATGTAAAAATATGTACAATATTAACACTCCCTCAATGTTACTTAGTCGGAGTAATACAAGTCTCTGAAATAATGTGTCACATTAGATTTCATTTGCAACAGAAGCCCACAGTTACAAAATTTCAGTAAGGAGGAGAAAAAGCAGACAGAATAAAACTAAGTAGAGTCATGAATCAAAGACTGTGTGTATGGTTTATGTTTTTTGGACCCAATAAGGGTAAGTAAAAAGTAGAAAAGCATTCTCTTTTTTATGCGTGTAACTAACATAGTAAAAGGATTACCAACCATAGCTCAAGGTGAAAGCTTCCTCTAAAACCAAAAGCAACCAAAATAAAACCACAGAAATGATAATCAATAATTAAATGCATTTTGCAGCATAAAACATTTCCCTCAGAAAGTTGATTAAAAAAAAAAAACACATTTAAAAAGCTCCTGTTTTTAGAGTTAAAGCTTTTTAATCTCTGGCACATAACAATAATTGAAAGAATTCTGCGAAATTACACAAAAGTATTTGGTGGATTTGAATTAATGGGCCAAGCAAGCTTTTTTTCCTTGGCTTCTCTGTCAAATGAATCATAGATCGAGTCTTTGGTTATAGTTTTGGCCGTGGGAGGAATTTCTGAAATGCCAACGTAGTTTCTTTTGGCCATCCTCGAACTGGTTGTGATAGTATACGCATTGCTTCGGTAACATTTCATTGAGGACATGCAAAAAGTCTCTTTCATTCCTCTCCTGAAATTGGCATTATAGATGGAATACAGTGTAGGTTTAGAGGCCGAAGAACTAAAGGATATCCACGTGATAGCTGTGAAGACAAGGGAACTTTTCTTAGAGTCTCGTTCATGGGGGTGCCACAGCTGAGCCACATGGAAAGGCAGCCAGGAGAGGAAAAACAACAGATTTAAAATGAGGAACATCTTGATCGTTTTCACTTTTGTCCTTGGGACAATGTTCGTGGTCCTCCTCACTGTTCGGCCATCAGTGCCTATTCTCCAAATGTACTTCACGACCTTCTGGTAAAACAAGATGATGAGGACAGACGGCATGACGAAGCTCACCAAGAAATGGATGATGGTATAGGTAGTTCCTTCCCAGGAGGAAGGGAAGAAATAGTTGCAGTGATTGTCCCAGCTGGAGCCAAAGAAAAAGAACACGGGGGTCACAAAGGCGGCATCGAAGATCCATGAAGCCGCGATCATTTTCTTGGCTTTTTCTCGGGACACCTTGAAGCTCAGGGGATAGACAATGGTGTAGAACCGGTCTATGCAGATGGAGAGGAGAACATAGATCTGGACACCGGGGGTGAGATACTGGAAATAGCGCACAACCTTGCACATCACGCTGCCCAGCGTCCACCTGCCAGTGGCGAACTGAAGCAGGACGAAAGGCGTGCTGGCCACGCTGACGAGAAGGTCAGCACATGCCATGGAGACCACAAAGTAGTTGGTGGTGGACTGAGTCCTCCTACTCCGGTGGATGACCAAACAAACCAGGGAATTGCCAAAGACAGAAAACAACCACAGGGCCCCAAAGAAAATGCTGGCTGTGGCCACTTCGCCGGGTTTCAGCCCAGGCTGCAGGTCTGTTGTGTTGCTCCTCCAGCCGCGCTCCTCGTGGAACGCCGTCTGCTCGTGGCGTGGCAGGGCAGAGGCTGTTTCCGCACAGCTGTGGTTTTGCAGGGGCACCAGCAGCGTGGGAATAACCAAGGGCGGCTTGCCGTTATCCATTCTGTGAGCGAAAACCATACTCACTTGTTTCCTTTCAGTTCTGGATAAGAAAAGAAGAAGGAGGCCTCCTGTTAAAACGGTGTCATACAGAGCGACTCCAGCTAAGGCTAACGATCTTATCTGACACTTAGATGGGTTGTCATTCGCCAGGAAGGAGGACTTGAGCCTTGGCAGGACAACTGGACTCCTATCCAGAAACAGCCCTGGCTCCGTCTCTCTTTCGTTTCAGGAGCTGTTTTAGCTGATCCCAGCTCAAGCTCTCTCTGGCCTCCCCTTCTCTTGACCTTTCGTCAAGTGAGGTGGACTCCAAGCCCCACCCCTGAACATCCCCTTGGCGCCTTCACTCACTGGGGACCACAAAGGGTGAGGGTGCTCGGATCTGGCTCACGGTGAGGGCACCACCCCGCAAATGAAGAGCCAGTGGAACGCGGGGCCAGTAGGTGAGAAGTTCCTAAATGTCATGACACTAAAGCAGTGAGGCTGTGAGTGGAAGACGTGGGCAGATGGAAACACAGAGATGTCAGCTATGGAAATAGCTCCTAGGAATCTGCAGTCAGACTGGCTGGCTCCTGCAAGTGGCCCCGTTCTTCCTTCTGCAGAGTTTCTAGTACAGAAGCATTAGGCGAGTACACGGAGCCACTGTATGTAACACTTAGAAGAGCCAGAATATCACCTAACTAAATGACATCTGAGAACGGCTCGCTTTTTTCCCAAAGATGATGTGCTTCATGTTCTAATAGCTTTGCCACGTATCCAGGACATATCTTGATGTCCTTCTGCTGTTACTGTTTCACAAAAGGACATATTGACAGGAGAACATACAAGACGTCCTCTAAAGAATGTACCCAGGTTACTGGAAAGCTTATGGCCTCTGCATGATTAAAAGCAACCAACTATTAACTGTTACTCAGCAGCTTTTTAAAAGCTTATGATCCTTAGATATAGAAGAATATTATAAAGTTTAGCCTTTTTTTTAATTTTGGGGGGAACTATTTGGTGAGGAAAAAAGTTATCTTTTTTAATAGGTAAAACGATTATATAATTGTGGGCTATTCAGTTAAAACTGGGGTGACTTGGGTTGCAGTTGGATTATTAAGGTCTAATTTGATCTGAATCTATGAAGCAGAAAAGAGAAAGCACAGGACCTAAATCCAAAATAACCAGAGGGTGCCTGGGTGGCTCAGTCATTAAGCGTCTGCCTTCGGCTCGGGTCATGATCCCAGGGTCCTGGGATCGAGGCCCGCGTCGGGCTCCCTGCTCGGCGGGGAGCCTGCTTCTCCCCCTCCCTCTGCTTCTCCCCCTGCTCATGCTCTCTCTCTCTCTCTTTCTGTATCTCTGTGTCTCGAATGAATAAATAAAAATTTAAAAAAAACATTAAAAAAAAAAAATAACCAGAGCAATTCCATGTGGGCTGTGGACAAGGGGAGGGCACTCCAGCAGCAGGCTCCAGCAGGGCGCAATGTCCCCCACGGTGGGCTCCTATGACTAGCCTCACAAAGAAACGTTCCTGAAGTTTTAGAGGTGGGATTAAAGAACAGGTTTTTTGTTTGTTTGTTTTTTAAGATTTCATTTTTTTAAGTAATCTCTACACCCAACATGCGGCTCAAACTTAAAACCCCGAGATCAAGAGATGCACGGTCCACCGCTGAGCCAGCCAGGTGCCCTAAGGACAGCTCTTAATGAAAGAACGTTCTTAATGGCCCGCATTTCCTTGAAGGACTTTTGCGCTAATTTGTGGCAGGGAGAAGAGTGTTAATATATACTGTCCTCACCAAGAAACCACATTCAACAAAAATCTGGAGCTCAGGGCAATAATGTAGTAAATGCCAGTCCCGTATTATCTTCAGGCTTTTTTTGTCCATGAGGCAGCCCTACTTGATTTCTCAAAAGAAATGTCGTAATTAGGCATTTGACTACTAGAAGACCTTTAAGCATGGATGGCTGGTTGATAGTCAGTTGTAAGAAGAGCAACCATACTTCCATATAAAAAAATCAGGATACGCAGCCTGAAAACAGAACATAAGATCTAAAATTAGCATTGTCCTAGAAAATCTGGAACGCATGACCCTTCTACTTCTAAAATTGAAATTATCTCTTCACCTTCGTATGTGTAAAACCTACAAAATGCCCCCCATTTTTTTTTAAGGTTTAAACTTTAGGGGTGCCTGGCTGGCTCAGTCAGTGGAGCATGCGACTTGACCTCAGGGTTATGGGTTCCGAGCCCCACGTTGGGTATAGAGATTACTTACAAACAAAATCAATAAAATAAAATAAAATATTTAAAGTTTAAAGCAGATGAGCAATTTTCCCAGGCAGGAGGAGCTGTTCTAAACTTTTTGGGGATGCCTGTGGCCTAAATAAAACAGAAGTTGGCACAGGCACGATGCTGTAGTCAATACACATATTCTGAAACCTGTGAACTTACTTTTGTTTCTCTCTTCCTCTAGAAGAGGAAGCAAAACCCTGCACGTGAAACTCAAGTTCACCACCACAACTAAGGCACCGTGAGGCCGCCCATCTGCCATCATTTCCTCCAGCTGCATGTCACCAGTGAGTTCGTCTGCCCACTCCTCTAGCCCCACCACTGGGAAGCAGAGGATCCCACTCCTCAGAAACTGGACAAGGGAGCCTTGAGGAGCTCCTGAGTCCAGGTCTCCCCTGATGATGGCACGGCTGTTCTGACTCTACCTAAAACTGCTGCAACCCTGTTTTTTCATTCAGTAAACCAAGACACTATGCTAGGTACTAGGGAAACAAAGATTAGTAAGGCCCAGAAAAGGGCAAATGTATAAACAAGCTGCCTGACCATATTATAACTAAATTCTGTAATAATTATAACTGATGCTAACAAGACAAGGAGCTAAGTGGCAGAGAAAAACGAGGATCCAATTTTGTATGGGATAGGAGAAGAAAAGGGAAGATTTCACAAAGGAGGTGAGGTCTGAGTTGGGGACGTGGAGACTAGAACTTCTTCAGGAAGACAAGGGAGTGAAAAAAACATTCCAAGGGAGAGACAGAGCACGTGGAATGGTTGGTGGGGGGGTCATCTTTTCTGGGTTGATCATTTTGGGGCCCTTTTCCTTTCAGAGACAACATTTTCTGCAAACCACACCTCCCAGAGTTTATCGTTTCTAAATGCCCTACAATCAGACTGACCTAACTTTTCCCCAAGGTTACAATGAGAGGTCACATTTTCTGCATTCATGGGCTGCGATGTGGTCAGACAGTGGATGAGAATATTGACATATCCAGAATGGCTGCGGTATCCTCATTCACACAGCACTTTACTACAGCATTTTCCAAGTGTGTTTTGCTTTATAGCAACGGTTCTCTAGCTTAGCAACGCATTGGACTCTTCCAGGGAGCTTTAAAAAAATACCCCTGCCCTGTTCCTACCCCCAAAGATTCTAATTTAATTGGTCTGGAGGGCAGCCTGGGCAGTGGGAAATTTCAGGGTTCCCCAGGTGATCCTAATGGGCAGCCGAGATCAGGAATCCCTGCTTTAGAACTGTTTCCATGTTTCTGTCTTCCTCCACCAAGCTGGGGGCTCCCAGGGGAAGAATGTTATTCTTTTTCTTTACATTAATAATTGTTTATTAAGTATTTACTGAATGGAATCTGTAAGGACAGAGAACTGAAATGCATGACTCCTGCTCTAGGGGGCTCTGCTAGGAGAATTCAATCAGAGACAGAGAGTGATTGTGTCTTCTCCTGAGCTGAAACACTGGTGACCATGGAGACGGGGAAAACAGACTCCTGAGCAGAGCAGGGCAGGCGAAATTGAAGTCACCCTGGACTACTTTGCTACCTGCAGCAGAATTCTCATTGAGGGGAGAGTGAAGGTAGCTGAGGTGTCCTCAGACAGGCTTCTGCAATCCCCACTCCGGAAAAAAATTAGTCTGCCATATTATAAGTAAGTTCTAGGGTCCCAAAGTAAAATTTCAAAAAGGTCTCCCCTACTCCATTAAGTTGGAAATAAATCCCTCTTCAGGGGAGAGTTTCTGAAATACAAGGGCTGCTTAACTAATTATGTCTGGGTCATCCATATGCAGTAATATTAACAGCAAGAAAGAGAGTATCTTAAGCAGACTCCACACCCAGCATGGAGTTGGTCCCATGACCCTGAGATCATGACCTGAGCCAAAATCAAGCCTCAGACGCTTAACCAACTAAGCCACCCAGGCACCCCAAGAATCATGATCTTAGCTTTTTGAAAATCACGCTGAGAGGTGGATGAATGTATGAATGATGAGAGACACAAGAAAGGACCACAAGGAGGCACAGAGGGGCTCAGCTGACAAACTCTGTGTAGTCACAGGCCTGCCAGGGGCGATTCCTGGCCAAGCACATCAACTTCTGCTTAGGCTTGTTCTCAAATCCAAGAACCCTAACAACTGATTTCTTTTCCCTCATGAAATTATAAAGATTCACAGACATTCTCACAACATAGGAGGACCATTTTTATTTCTGACATTTGTTCAGAAATTTAATGTCAAACTAGAATTTTTAGAATGTTGAATTTTTACACGATTTGGTTGGAAAAAAAAAAAAACTGTAACATTTTCTGTAGAATGGTAAGCATCTGCTGGACCGAAGCCAACACATAAGATAAGGCTGTTTATTAATGAGCAATAAGATTAATTATGAGGACAGCAGTTATAACATTAATACTACGGAGAGTTGATAGATATTTTGTGCTTATCATGTGTCAGGTACCTTTGAGGTAGGTAATATTATTAGCTCTATTTCACAGATGGGAAAAACTGAAGTTCCTCCCCAAGATCATAGTTATAAACGAGTCACCACAGGATTGCCTCATTCCAAAGCCCATGCTCTTAACCACCCCTGGGGAGGCCACAAAAGGCGGGATCTGAATTCAGAGGGTCAAACTGGCTGTACACGGATAGGTTTTTCTTGACTCCTCAATCAAACAGAGGAATGTAAAATTATTCTGCCACAGCCTCTTGCCTACCCACAGATACATCTGTTCAATATGCTAGCTCAGAAATATGTGACATAGTGAACATTTGGGGGGAAAAAAAAATCACTCCCACCACATACTGCACGGAGGCTTGGCATCAAAAGTGCAGTAGACATGTTGGTCTGGAAATACAGCCTTTCTTCAGAATAGAGAGTATGAGACTACTGGAAATCCATTATGACAGATGATGAACTGTTGTAGCCTTTAAACACAGGATGAAAGCAGAACTCTAAACCAGTGTGAACTGAAGTGAGAAGTCTGATCAGTGGTATTAGCCCAGGTAAGAAATTGTCTCCTTTAAATTTTAATTGTTGTAACTTAGAGAACATGGTGGTGGAGATTTTCTCTTAAACCTTTCATGGTGATGTACACTTTGTGTATACGTGAAAATAAGAAATGCCCAGAACAGGGGTGGGTGACTGGCTTGCCTAAGCTGCCCAGAACCAGCTGTGCACATTTCTTCCCAACTCCAAGTTCAATGACATCATGTTGGCATAAATCAGCCACAGGAGGAACAGTCACACCATGGAAATGGACAAACACCACAAATGAGGTTTTTTGCCCCCTGTGCAGCTAGTTGTCCCACATTTACCAGCCTACCAACTTCCAGTAGAACACCGTTTACAGGGCGACATCTCCCGAAGCCCTGAATTTACAAATGGCGAAGGAGGCCACAGAAGGCGTCAGAAGCTTCCCGAGTGGCTCTCTTGCTATCTGGCCCTGAGCTTTGGCTCTGGTATGCACACTGAGCTAAGTGCTTCATGACTTTGGTGGGGGCACAGGAAAACCAGGGAGGATAAGACACATTCTCACAACGTGCTACCCAGGTACGGCCGCCAGATGAAATACAGGATGCCTGGTTCAATGACATTTTCAATGACATTTTCTTAGCATAGATATGGCCCATACAATATTCAACTGGTGTCCTCTATTACTATTAGCTAAATCTGGCAAACTTACACCCAGAATGGAATCCTGTGCTGAAAAACATCTATTTATCATCTCACAATACAGGGATATTGCAAGGTGGATATGTACGCAGGCTTTGAGGTCAGACAGCTGAAGTGCGAATCCCACCTCTGTCACACACTAACTAGTTGTGTCACCCAGACACATTATCTAACCCTCTTGAGCTCCAGTTTTCTTACCTGTAAAATGAGGTTAATTAGCCCCTATCTCACTTGATTACTGTGAAGGTTAAATGAGATAATACATGCACAGGAGTTAAATGAGTTAACACAAGTCAATCTGCCTGGTATGAGGAAAATACTCAGTAAATGTTATCCCTGTATGGTTCTATAAACTATCTAACACGGTGTCTAGCACATAGCAAGTGCTTAAACAATTAGCACTCTTGGAGTACCTGGGTGGCTCAAGTCAGTTAAGCGCCCGACTTCGGCTTAGGTCATGATCTCAGGGTCCTGGGATCCAGGCCTGTGTCGGACTCTGCGCTCAGTGGGGAGTCTGCTTGTCGCTCTCCCTCTCCTTCTAACCCTCACCCTGCTCCTGCTCGCTCACTCGCGCGCTCTCTCAAAACCTTTTTAAAAAAATTAGCACTCTTATGGAGGTTCCTCAGAAAGTTAAAAACAGAACTACCTCATGATCCAGCAATTGCACTTTTGGTATTTACCCAAAGAATAAAAAAATACTGATTCAAAGGGAAACATACACCCCGATATTTATAGCAGCACTATCACCAATAACCAACTTATGGAAACAGCGCAAGTCCATCGACTGATCAGTGGATAAATAGATGTGGTGTGTGTATGTGTGTGTGTATGTATGTATGTGGAATATTACTCAGCCATAAAAAAGAATGGAATTTTGCTATTTGCAATGACATGGATGGGGTTAGTATTAATGCTAAGCGAAAGAAGTCAGTCAGAGAAAGACAAATACCATATAATTTTACTTATATTAAAAATTTAAGAAACAAAGGAGCACAGGGAAAAAAGAGAGAGAGGGGGGCGCCTGGGTGGCTCAGTCGTTAAGCGTCTGCCTTCGGCTCAGGTCATGATCCCAGGGTCCTGGGATCGAGCCCCGCATTCGGCTCTCTGCTCAGCAGGAAGCCTGCTTCTCCCTCTCCCACTCCCCCTGCTTGTGTTCCCTCTCTCACTGTGTCTCTCTCTGTCAAATAAATAAATAAAATCTAAAAAAAAAAAAAAAGAGAGAGAGACAAACCAGAAACAAACTCTTAACTATAGAGAATAAACTGATAGTTACCACAGGGTAGCGGATAGGAGGGTGGGTTAAATAGGTGATGCGGATTAAGGTGTGCACTTGTGATGAGTACCAGGTGATGTATGGAAGTGCTGAATCACTGTATTGTATACCTGAAACTAACATTATACTGTATGTTAACTGGAATTTAAATGAAAACTTATTAAAAAATTTTAAAAATTAGCACTCTTCCTATTGTTAGCCCATTAAGTCTTAAAAGCCATATGACAAGCAAATTTTAGTAACCACATCACACATCACATACTATAGAGTGATAATACTAACATTAGTCACATAATTTAGCTGTGTTAAGAGTGAGTGGCTTTTGGGGAGGAGCCTAGGTACCTAATCATCATTCACATTGTTGGTTTTAAGGGGAAAATCACTGAGATCCAAATAAATCAACACAACCTTTCTCCAAGTTGGGCATGATTTTTTTAGTGATATATTAACCCATAAAACTTTTTTCTATACCCTAAACCAAAACATGTAATACAATGAATTGAATATTTCTCAAAAGCATCCAAAATCCACTCTGCTAAATTACTTCCATTAGGTAATTTTGAATACTTGCAAAAGAACCTCACATTTCCACTGAAAAGAACTTTCCCCTCCACCATCTGAGACTCCTAGTATCACAGGCTTATAAGCCTAGAATTTTCTTGAATGCCATTTTCCCCTTTCCTGCTATATATTATATATTATATAATACATACAAGTATTCCTCCATAATATTCCAGCTCTGTGCCTTTCAATCTGTCTCCCGACTGGGATCAAGCTTAGTTTCCTAAGATCAGACTGGGCACACCATCTTTGTATTTGGATACTGGTTGTCCAAAGAACTAGATTACTCTTCTACCACCTTTATCTTTCTTTGTCCTTCATGCGAATTTTAAAATATCAGTAATAAAGAGTCAGCATCATAGGAGTGATTTCTGGAAGTGAGGAATGCTTCTATCCCAACTTCTCTTACTACTAGGGCATAATTCTTTTAAAGTCAAGGCCCCTATTAAAATGTAAATGCTTCTTTTTTTCTAAAAACTGTTTTATTTTTAAGATTTTATTTATTCATTTGAGAGAGAGAGAGAACGAGTGGGGGGGAGGGGCAGAGGGAGAGGGAGCAGACTCCCTACTGAGCAGGGAGCTCAACGCAGGACTTGATCCCAGGTCCTGGGATCATGACTTGAGCTGAAGGCAGACACTTAACCGACGGAGCCATCCAGGCGCCCCAGAATGTAAATGCTTCTTAAAGAGTACATATTTTTACATATTATCAGTAGAATGGTGATCTCTGAGATCTATGGTCTTAGTGGAAATGAAAACAGAAGAGATGCTGAAACAAAAGCCTTGAGGACAGTCAGCATCTGGGGGAGTGGGGTGCCATTATGGAAGGGAGCAGGTGAAGGGTGAAAGACTGATGGAAAAGCACCTACTTGACGGTTCTGTGTAGGGATGGCTAGCATTGGAATAAATGTCGCACCCAAAAAGAATGTAACAGAAAGGAGTCCAAGCTTTACCCCACATGGTTTCTGTTGGCCGCAAGCTGCAGTCCTCCCAAAATTCTTTACAAACAGTGTTGCAGGAGAAAATGTTAGGTCATATTGGCACCCCACTGTGGGTAAGTATAAAGGACACTGGCCAATATTTCTCACCCTACTGCCACTTAGTAGAGTCCTGCGTAGGAGGGATGCAGCTCCAGATTTAATAATACTGAACTTCTCCCTCTCTCTACTGTTCATGCAAAATCTGTAAAGTCAGATAAAATGGGGGGAAAAAAGAGAAATAAACACCAAGAAACTTCACCCTAAGAAATGACTATGTTGTTACGATGGTATATGTAAAATCATCTTCTATTATACATTTACCCAATAGTCTTTTCATACATAGTATGAACCAGGATTGTGCTAACTGCTGAAGTACAGAAGTTAACTAGATAGACAAGGTCCCTGCTTTTGTGGAACTTATCTCTAGGGGGGAAAACAAATAACAGCAAAACAAATACATACACAGTAAAGAAATGGCTGGCGCTATGGAGAAAAACAAAGCAGAATGAGGGACCAAGGGTCCACGGGAAATGGAAGGACAGGTGACTGGATGGTCACCTAATGGCCATTCCCAACTTCTCCCTTGCCTTCCTCTATCAAGAGGCTGAAAAAGCAAGATAACCACTTTCCGCTATCCCTTGCAGCTAGGGATGGTCACATGAACATCATCTGCTTCTGGCAAGATAAGAGGAAATCTCTAGGAGGGTGTTGGGAAGCTCTTGGAAAAATGTTTCTTTCTTGGTAAGAGGAAAGAGGCATGCAGAGAGGGTTCTCTTTTGTGGGCCTGGCTGCCCCTTGCTTCTCCTTTGTAAACTGTCATGTGAAGACGTCAGGGCACTGGGTGGTATCTTGTGAAGTCAGGGGAAGTCCAGAGACTCACAAAGATACTACCCAGTGTCCTGACACTGTGGTGCTGCTAGAATAGCCATCACTAGACTTATTAAATAAGCAATATGTTATGGCTTTAAGCCCCTTTCAGTTTCTGTTATTTGCCTCTAAAATCATCCTGACTGACACAGGGTCTTATTTCAGATGGACTGGCCAGAGAAAGGTTCTCTGAGGAAGTAATACTAGAGCGGAAACCCCAGTGATGGGATGACAGCCATGTGAAAATCAGAAGAGCATTTTGGGCAGAAGCAATGTGTGCAAAGATCCTGGGGCAGGAATAAACTTGTTATGTAGCTGGAGCAGATGACTGTGGAAGAAAATGGCGCCTGATATAATCAGAAAGGTGGGCAGGGGATTGGATCACACGGCATTGGAGGGCATAGGTACTAGTCCTACCGCAGTGAAATCCAGTGCAGGTTTTATTCAAAGGAGTGATAGGAATATGACCTGATTTATGTTTTAAAAATACAACTTTAATTGCTGCGTAGGTGGCTGAGAGAAGTGGGGGGCACCAGTTAAGAGGTTATTACAATAACCTAAATAAGTGATATTGATGGCTGATAGCTAGTAGCCATGTAGGTGGAGAAAAGTAGATGGATACTGAAAACATTTTGGGGACAGCCAACAACATCTGCTGATGTGTGACAGGGTTTGGGGATAGGAATGACTCCCTAGGTTTGAGGGTCTGAGATGCGGGGAGAAAAGCTTGGGGAGCTGGAAATCAATAATTTTATTTTGGGTGAGTTGCATTCTTACTGGATACCCAAGTAGAGATACCCAGTTGGC
Organism: Leptonychotes weddellii; assembly: GCF_054177405.1. Lineage (NCBI taxonomy): Eukaryota > Metazoa > Chordata > Mammalia > Carnivora > Phocidae > Leptonychotes > Leptonychotes weddellii. Next base: position 76,303,635 of record NC_138373.1, read on the forward strand.
AGATGAATATTAAAGTTTGGAGAAACGTCTATTCAGATTCTTTGCCTGTTTTCATGAATTCATTCATTTTTCCGTAAACACATTTTAAGATCATACCCTTTGCCAGAATGTACTGTGCTAAGAACCATGTATACAATGGCCAATAAAACTGTGTCCTTACCTTCACGAAGATCACGGTCTAATTATGACTGTGTTGCGGAGGGATGCGGAGAAGAGTAATAAGTAAAAATAAAGACAGTAAGTTGTAATGAGTTCTGTGAAAGAAAAGAGCAGAGCATGGCAGGAGGGCCTGCTTTTGGGCTGGGTGGCCGGGGAAGCAATGAAAGCAGCAGGAACCAAGACAGAGAAGAACAGGACTGTCTATGGTAGACTCTCTAGGACTCCTGCTGCAGACAGATGACAGGACAAGGAAATCAAGTCACCAAGCTGCCTTGGATACCAGCCACCTTTCAGATCCTGAGCAATGTTTCAGGCTCCTTGGGGCCTGGCCTTAGTACTTGTGATAGGCAGTTTCCCTTGAGGCAACTCAGATTTCTCTGCAGTCCAAAGAACCTACCACACAGTGGGGGGCAGAGGGGGGAAGAGATAAAAAGGGGTAAGCGGGGGGCCTGGAGGGACAAAATGCCTCTGGGAACTTCCCTGCACTCTTGTACCAGATGGGTTCCCCAATTCTCCCACACTATGTCCCCAATAGGTCATTTAGGCAGGAAGCAAAGAATGCCTTCATTTCTGCTTAGAGGAGGAAGGAAGCAGGGTAAAAGGAGGAGGCCTGACTCCCTCTCCTGCAGGTCACTGCTCCATGGAGTCAGTGCTGTCCACTGATAACTGCAACTGGAAGACTCCACCACATTGTACAGAGGCAAGACAAGTCCCTGCGGGTACTGATTTGTGCTGTGCTCCTCGCTGAGATTTTCCTATTCCCTTCTGAGAATGAATCCAGACCCTAAATGCTGCCTTGTCTTGGAGGAGAGTCGTATCGCTGGGCCCCGAGACAACCCTGCTTCCTTGGCTTTCGTGTGTTATAGGCTGAGTTCTCTGAGAGGACTTCTACAGAGCGTAGGAGGGAGAAACAAGGATGTCTGAACCAGGATGTGGCTATGGCCCTTGGAGCCATGCAAAAGGCAGGCCTGGATGGTCAGAAGAGATCTTTTTGGGGATGATGAAAACGTTCTGAAATTTGATTATGGTGATGGTTGTGCCACTCTGTAAATATTAACACAAATCACCGCCTTGTAACTTAATATGAGTGGGTGCTATGCTATACGAATAGAGCTGTTTAAAAAAAAAAAAAAGAAAAGAAAAAGATAAGCCTGGGACCCTTGCCTCACTTCCCCACTGCACTCCAGGTAAGTGACAAGTGGTAATGGAGGAGTACAGCTAGGGGGCTGGATCCAAGGCAGGACTTAGAAGTACAGTCTGCCGCCCCAGCGGGGTACCAAAGCCACAGATCTCCCAGCTTTCAAGGACACACACCAGCTCAGACAATCACATGTCTGCTATGACCAGAGGGAATCCAAGGCTAGAGGGACCACCCATACATTTTGCTGGGTTTACAAGCCCCAGGACCTAGAAAGAGGAAGAGTCCCAGTAATGTTTGTCACTGACTTTCCCATTAGCCTGGTAGGATGGAGTCTTGCAGAATGGCCCCCTAAGGATGTCCATGCCACACAGCAAAAGGGACTCTGCATATACAATTAAGGTTATGAAACTTAAAATGGGAAGATTATGCTGGATTATCCAGGCGGGCACAAACTAATGAGCCCTTAAAAACAGAGGATCCTCTCTGGTTAGAAGCAGAAAGATGAGGAAAAAGAAGTCAGACAATGATTCCAAGCATGAGAAGGAGCTGGCTCTGCGATACAGGGGCTCCCATGCAAGAACCAGGGAGAGGCCACTAGGAGTTACGGATGGCCTCCAGCTGACAGCCATCAAGAAAATGTGACCGGGCGCCTGGGTGGCTCAGTTGGTTAGGCGACTGCCTTCGGCTCAGGTCATGATCCTGGAGTCCCTGGATCGAGTCCCGCATCGGGCTCCCTGCTCGGCGGGGAGTCTTCTTCTCCCTCTGACCCTCCCCCCTCTCATGTGCTCTCTCTCTCATTCTCTCTCTCAAATAAATAAATAAAATCTTTAAAAAAAAAAAAAAAAGTGACCTTAGTCCTACAACCACAAGCCACTGGATTCTGCCAACCACTGCAAAGAGCCTGGAAGGGGAATCATCCTCTCAAAAGGAACACAGTGGGGTGCCTGGGTGGCTCAGTCGTTAGGTGTCTGCCTTCGGCTCAGGTCCTGATCCCAGGGTCCTGGGATCGAGCCCCGCGTCGGGCTCCCTGCTCAGCGGGAAGCCTGCTTCCCCCTCTCCCACTCCCCCTGCTTGTGTTCCCTCTCTCGCTGTGTCTCTGTCAAATAAATAATAAAATCTTAAAAAAAAAAAAAAAAGGAACACAGTTCTGCCAACACCTTGATTTCAGCCTTATGAGCCTCAAAGCAGAGAAACCAGCCAACCCACCCAGACTTCTGACCTGCAGAACTGTGACATAAGAAACATCTGTTATCTTAAGCCACTAAATTTGTGCTCATGTGTTCTGCAGTAATAAAAACTAATTCAATATAGCCATTTCTTAGATAATTCAGTGTGAACATTAAAATTCATACCAGCCATTCTATCACTTTCCACTACCCCATCAGCATCTAGAGTATCAGAAACCTTGAGAAGCTTGAATAGTGTAGTGCTTTCTGGTTCACCTGAGACATGGGACTGGGCGCTAAGAAACCTGGGCTCTAATTCTGAATATAAGCACTGAACAGCAAGACAAGAGACACAAGGTCTTATTTCTAAGGACCTTAAGTAAATCAACCTCTCGGAATCTCCGTTTCCATGGCTATAATATAAATGAGTTGGTCTAGATGATTTTTGAGGTCCTTTTAGCGTTATGAACTAAAACTGATAGGTAGACATTGTGATGAGCAGCACACATTTGTTTAATTTATAACTCACCACTTTCACCTGGCAGAGAGCTCACCCCAAGAGTGCATTCTGATGGGAGGAGAGGGAAGCTGGTTAGGGCTGCTGGGGCTTCTCTGAGCTTCTGATATCCAAGATCAAGAGTATGGGTCTCCAAAGGAGGGATAAATTTTCTTTCCCTAGAGGCCAGCTAAGCACCCCTGTCCCAATAATTATCTTTGAAGGGCCAACAATTTCTTACTGAAGATTCCCTGCAAGAAGTTGTCTGGTCAAAGAGGACTTCCAGCTGTGTCTGTCTGCCTTTCTATCTACTACCAAGCTTCTCAGAGGGGAGAGACACTTACTAGAACCCCTGGCTGTCCTCTACCAATTTCCTACACCTCTCTTCTCAGTATGGAGGCTTTCAAATTCTGAAGGAAACAGTCTGGCCAAGGGATCTGCACCTCCCCTAATTCAATTTATTTCATTTTTTGAATAGCTGCTATGTGCTCGCTGAGTCTAAAGTAGAGGCAAACAGTTGTTCTGGAGATAAGCATTCAGTTTCATTTTCAAGCTTGTATTTCAGTATCAACATCTCTAGTTGTGCAACTTAAATAGGAAAGAAGTGAGGAGGCAAAGACCAGATGCATCACACTCAAAGCAAAGAACTACACAGTAGGTGCGATTTACGGCAATTTGAAAAGAAGGTGAACTTTTTGTTAAGCACGGAGTACAAACACTAAACAAAGAGTTACTAAGAACTGTTTTTCAGAAACATATTCTGTCTTACATCAAATTCACAGCAACACTCAAGGTAAATTTTGATCTGCACCACTGTCCTCAATCAGGGTGTTCCAAGAAAGCAAACCTTTAAGTTCATGGAGAAGTTAGATTTGAATTTGCATTCATGTGCATTTTTCATGGACAAATTATGCAATTGTACGTAGTCAGCTGTCATTGAAAATATGTTGAATGTGTATTTGCATGTTTCACATGGTTAATATATATTTTAGTACTGTATATTTTTGGACATCTTTTTTTATTTTTTTTAAAGATTTTATTTATTTATTTGACAGAGAAAGCGAGAGAGCACAAGCAGGGAGAACAGTAGAGGGAGAGGGAGAAGCAGGCTCCCCGCCAAGCAGGGAGCCTGATGTGGGGCTCGATCCCAGGACCCTGAGATCATGACCTGAGCCGAAGGCAGACGCTTAACCATCTGAGCCACCCAGGCGCCCCTGGACATCTTTTAAGTTAAAATGATACCGCTGTCATCTCTCAGTGCTTCCTACTTTAATCCCCTCTGCGCATCAGTCATGCAACCCAAATCACCAACACCAGCCATTTTTAGTCTTTCCTCCTCAGAGACAGATGTGATAATGTGTTCATACATGCAACACACTCCTACAGATACATTCAGAATTATGTGCAACTTTAGGAGCTTGATCTGTAACTCCAACAGAGTCCTCAACCTAAGAAATCATGTGGAGAAGAAAATTATTATGTAGACATCCTTAACTTTATTCTAATTAATTAAAAAATGTATCACTAGCAAATCTTGGTATTTGATTTATTAGCACGCAATAATTTGCAAAAGACATCCTTTGTTTGGGACATATTTTGACACCATGGTTGATAAGCGCTGCCCTGCTACACCATAAGTGTACACCTGAAATCTGAATTTTTTAAAAAAGATTTAGTTATATATTTGAGAGAGAGAACATGAGAGAGAGCGAATGAGCTGCGGGAGGGGCAGAGGGAGAGGGAGATCTCAAGCAGACTCCCCACTGAGTACGGAGGCTGAAGCGGGGCTCAATCTCAGGACCCTGAGATCATGACCCTGACATCATGATTTGAGCCGAAATCAAGAGTTAGACACACTTAACCGACTGAGCCATGCTGGTGTCCCTGAAATCTGAATTCTTGAAGGCTAAGGGTGCCTGTCACAGAGAACCGGGGAAAAGACTGTAAGAGAGAGAAATACAGTTATTTTTCCAACTGGGCAACGGTGGGATACTATAAACCTGTTATAAAAGTCTACTAAGGAGCATTTTTCTGGAAGTGACTAATCTCCTACCTATGATCTATAAAGCCGCTGATATTCCAAAAGGTTTATAGGCTGCAACCAAACTTGAAGGTATGTTTCCTTCTTTAGATGTGGAAGAAAAGAACTCTTAGCAGATTTTAAATATGAAGGGGCTATATAATGCAGTGATTGGGAGCATGGGCTCTTAGAGCTGTGGTTCACAGGTCATTTTGCCTCCCAGGGGAAATGTGGCAATTCCTGAAGGCATTCCTGATGTCACACCTGGGGAAGGGGGGTATTACTGACATCCAGTAGGTAGAGGCCAGGGACACTGCTAACCATCTACAATAAAGTCGGACAGTCCCCCGCCACACAGATGTAGCTGGCCCCAAATACCAACAGTGCTAAGGTTGAGAAACCCTGCCGTAAAGCAACCAGCCTGGGTTTCAGATCACTTAATACCTGTGTAGCCTCTACCAAGTTATTTAACATCTTTGTCCTTATTATCTTTACCAATGAAATTAGGATAATAATGGTACCCACCTTATTGATTTGTTGTGAGAATAAAATAAATGACGCAAGAAAGGAGCTAAGAACAATGTCTGAGACAAAGCCAGTGCTCAACAAATGTTTCCTTTCGTAATCACTGGATGTACTGAGAAAGACTGAGAAAGAAATATAACAAAATTTTAATAGTGGTTGTTTCTAGGTGGCAAGATCATGACTGGTTTTTATTTTTGTTACACTTCTTTTTTTTTTTTAAAGATTTTTATTTATTTGAGAGTGACAGAGCACTCAAGTGAAGAAGGGGGAGATGAAGAGGGAGGGAGAAAGATTCTGAAGCAGACTCCGCACTGAGCACAGAGCCCGGCATATGGCTCGATCCGACAACCATGAGATCATGACCTGAGCTGAAACCAAGAGTCAGATGCTTAACTGACTGAGCCACCCAGGTGCCCCTATTTTCCTTACACTTCTATAATTTCTCTTCATTTCCCAAATTTTCTAGAACTGTATTTATATTAACTTAATATCCAAAAACATATTTATTTTTAAAGAATACAGAGGAAAGAACTTTACTTGTGATAGAGCAGAAAGAGCACGGGGAATTCAGATCCTGGCTCTATTTGCTGTGCGGGACTCTGGGCAGGTTGGTTAATGTCGCTGGGCTTCAGTTTCCTGGATCAGAAATGGGGGCTAATAACCTATATCGCAGAGTCTCTATCAGGATTACACATGACAGACATCCAGTGCCTAGGAAAGTATGCTGAATGAGAGGCTCCCTGAGATGATAGCTTTAAAAGTTTAGCCAAGGGAAAATGACCCTATAAACAGGAAAATATATTCATTATGGTACCCCTCTTTTACTTTTGAAACTGTCCTCTTGGAGAGACCACCTCTCAGCTCATGCCGTTTTTTTGTCCTGGTTCATAAAGGAGAAGTTGCGTCCATACTCTGGTTCTTCTTGTCCATTGCTTCCTCCTTCCCTATGTACACATATGCTAGGAAATGATCCAGTCATTGGGCTCGCAGGGCCTGACTCAGGTGGCAGGGTTTACTAGCAGCGGGCAAGTGACTATGCCTGAAAGGCAGGACCCAGGCCTCACTTTCTCTTATCTGTGCCCCATGCTCACTTTCATTTAGCCTCCAAGTTGAAAGCACACTTGGCAAGGCCTCTCCATAAGGGGATGCCTCTCTACTTTCTCTCTGTTTGATCTGGGTTGAGTAGAGCTGGTAGATTTGAGAGATGAGTGGGAAGCCCAGCGAGGCTTCCAGACCCAAGGCTGTAGAGGACACCAGTCCCACTTCTCTGAGAAGCCCTGCAGGAGTGTGGTGGGCATGCAGCGCATGCCTGGCCTTACTGGGCTTCCAGCAGGGCTGTTTCTTTTGCACAACTCACTCAGCAGGTAACACTGGAGGTAAGGAGGATGAGTGGATAGGATTCAAGGACCCACACCTTATCTACAAACCGTATTCTTCCTCTCCTTAGTGACTTAATTAGATGGGAATAATAGAATAGGTTATGTTTGTGAATATCATCGAGAGACGTGACTATTTTATTTTTTTATTTTTATTTTTTAACACAATCTCTACACCCAATGTGGGGCTCGGATTCATGACCCTGAGATCAAGAGTAGCACGGGAGCTCCAAGAGAGAGGATTATTTTAACCCCAGTTAGCCTGCTAACTTGAATTCAAATCCTAAGCAACCTTTCCAGATATCCTGAGACAATCTTTTGCACTCAAGTCCTAGCTGCCATGGTTTGGGAAAGGCAGCCTGGCTCCAATCTACTCTGACACTAACGATCCCAGGGTTCTCGGGGGCGGGGGGGGGGGAGTCCTCTAGTCCTGTGAGCTCTTGGTTCACCATTCTGAGGACTGGGAGCCACAGCTGATTAGGAGAAGCCTGCCTGGGGCCGGAACTGACCTCAACACGTTCAGTTTCAACCCAAGGTGAACTATTTCAGTGTTGGTAGATGGTGCCAGGCAAACACAAGAAGAAAATAAGACTGTTAGGGTGCCTCTATATCTAGATATAAATAAAAATACCAGGAGAACTTCATTCTAAAGATAAATGAAATGTCAGGGGGATTAGTAATCCCCAGGAAAGAATTTATGGATAGTTCTTGGACTCTAGTGTGCTACTGCTCGAGTTAGTCTGACTGGCATGTATAAATTTCAGACATAATTTTGGCTGTTGTCAAGGTCTCTCCCACTACACATGTACTTCTTCACTGTCCTCCTATAAGTACATGCAGAACAAAACAGACATGGGCCCCCAAACAGGCCCCAGCAGAATGCTTTCAGAGCTTTTGCAAATGGATATCGAGAGCTTACCATACACCAGGCCTGGTGCTAAGTGCTAGAAACCCAATGATGGAAGATATGGTCCCTTCACTCAAGAAGCTCACTTCAGGTGACTATAATAGTGTAAATGTGGTATTTGTCCCAGGAAAACAGATTTCAGCAGGGATCCAGGGCTTAATATAAAAGACTGAAGTTCAGTATTGTAGGGGACACACAACCACTCTTCAAAGTATTCTTCAGTGAAACCCTGAAGGGAAATACCTCATTTAGTAAAGAATTTCACAATTTTAGATTTCTATCCCTTTTCTTCCTCCTTATTATCTTTAACCTAGTAATTTCCCTTAGTTTTTCTGTAGCATATAAGATTGAGATCAGTCATCATTAATTGTCAAGAGCCAGAAGGGAAACTCCACAGACCAAAAGGAAGAAATCTTTATATTTCAGAAATTTCTAGAAGTTAAGAAAAAAATTCCTTTTTCCCTTAAAAACCTAATATAATTTGCAAAGAGAGTAATCTATTCCCTTGAAGTATGGTAATATTATTTTAAAGCAACAGATCCAGTCCGTTCGATACCACAGTTTGTATTCATAATTTTAAAAAGTTTTTAATCTATTTATTTTATTTTGAAAACCAAGTAAGTGCTTTTTAAAGATAGTATGTTTAGGCTGGTATTATTACTAAGGTTCAGAGGATGAAAGAATGTTAAGTTCAATTTAAAAAAAAAAATCAACCATGATGTAATTCTAGATTTCTTTTTTGCCTTTGGACATCATTTGGTCACCATAGTAACACAGTATTTTACTACCAGATATCTATACAGCACAAAAGGAAGAGAAGAACAGGCAATTACTTACTGGGTTATTTGGGGGTACAGAAGGTGACTATTGAGATAATTTAAGATTAAATATAAATTCCACTGGGGATCTGTTTCAGCCAGGCAAGCTGATTTGTTCTTCTAGTAGCGTCAGCTGAACAAAATTTGTAGCCAAATCAACTGTTGACATTATTTGAAATAACACAAGCAGGGAAGAAGCATAGGTTAGTAGTTAAAATCATGGACTCTGAGGTCAAGTTTCTTGGGTCCAAATCCTGTTTCTAGTATTTGCTAGCTGTGTGATCTTGGAAATGTTCCCTAACTTCTCTGTGCCTTAGTTTCTTCATTACCAAAATGTGAGTACTATTACCTCCCTCAGAGGGTTATTATAAGGATTAAATGACTATTTGTGCTTATAATGACGTCTTGCACATAGCAAGACCTTTTTAAGTATTGTTAAAGATGAAATAAAATTTAAATTTGCTAGCTTCCCTCTTTGTGCTGGGTAGAAATGGTAAAGATACCAAGATTTGAGTACATGGCAGGTTATTTTAGCCTATAACTTTGGAAGATTCCTTTAAGAACTTCCTGGGAGCCTTCTTGATAGCTATTCTGTAAGATTTGGAAGTCAGTGGCACTCTACTATCCCAAACAAGAGATGGAAATAATCATGAGCTCTCCTGGTATCAGGAACATCAGAAGACAGACAACTGCACAGCACAAAGAAACAGCACGCCTGCCCACTCAGGCTCCCTAAGCCACTGCCAATCACCTCTGGGAACATGGGCACACAGAATAAGCAACTGAAAAGGGAGACAAGATTTTATTGCAGTGACAATGAAATTTAGTTGATTTCAGTAATATTATTTGTTTCCTCTTTCCAGGACTCAAAGAAAAAAATCACTGTCATCAATTAGTGCTTTGTTTTATTAATTATCACTGCACACAATTTCCATCAATTTTTCTTCAACAGGCACTTACTCTGGTGAATCATTCATTTTACAGAACTATCTAAGCAGCTTTTCTAGACCTGTAACAAATCTAAAGCCCCCTAACCAAATCTAAGCCAAGACAAAAATCTCCAAATTGCCTGGAAAAAAGAAGGTATTATGTCCTATAAGCCAAATTTCAGCTGCGATACCACAGGATCCCTAGCACATACCTTCATCTGGACTTGATTTCAGAGATGGTCTCCTTGGGTCTTCTTGGTCAGGAACAGCGCTTGCATAGGAGTTTGGAGAATGCCATACACCACCAGGAAAGCTTGGGAGCACATTCATTTCTGTCCTCTGCCTTCCCCTTGGCTCATAGCCTGCTTCCTGGTAGGAAGACAAGATGACGCTGTGCTGGTTGACTGTTAAACCATCTTCCCGCCCCCAGCCCACTCTCTTGGTGCCCCTCCCTTCTCCTTTCCAAGGCTCTGGAATGTGTCACATGGGAAATGGATCATGTGGCTCAAGGGGAGAATGTGGCCATCTTCTATCTCCCTTCCCCCACTTTTCCTTTCAGGAGCAAAGCAGCAGAAATCTCTGACCTGATTGGCTCTGTCCAAAAATCTCCATATGAAAAGGAGAAAATTCAACCAAACCTCCAGCCTTCTCCACTTTCTTTTTTGTTTTATATTTCACCTGAACATTTTATTCTGGACATTCAGAGTTGCTTGGTAGGGAGGGGAAGGATACTTTCTTCCCAGCCTCTTTTTTCTTTCTTATCATCAACACCCTAACGTGACAAGGTGCTCCCTCACTCCCCTCTGGAGCCCCCTTAGCACGTCTGAGAGAACAGACTGTTCAGCACCAAGGACAGCATTACACCCCCTTCTAGCGTTCATTAAAGGCATTTGTCTATTTCACTCTCAGGTAAATAAAAATATTTTTAAAATATTTCTCTGAGGCCTTGTGTCTAAATATAAGTCAGTCCATATAATTAGGGCTCTGGCTTCCCCTACTATCAACTTATTGTTACCTTATAAACATAAATATAATTTTTATGTTTCATTAAACCCAAAAAGACCATCCCATGCCTACCTCCCTCCCAGTCCCCATTCTACCCCACCATCCCCACCCCTTAGATACGCTCCATGTTTTGGGGGGAGGGGAAATTCTCATAACATAGTCTACTATATGCCCATATATCTATGCTTATGGACAAAACAAAATAAAACACAGAAACACATAGGATTTTTTTGAGTGTGTATGTCAAGATGTCCTTAGCCCCATTCCTAGGCCTCAGGCAGGGTTGAATTAGAGAGGCAAGGAGGGAGCCTGGTAGAAGCTGTTTTGTGCAGGGTCTATCCTGCTTTGCTGACGTCCCTGTTGCCATGGTGCTAGGTGACTGCTGAAGGGGATGATTTCTTTCAGAACCGGTCACCATGGGACCCTGCTGACTAAAGAAAGGGAGAGGGAAAAGGACTGAATTGCTGAGGAGGACTTTCAATTAGCATTTTCAGAGCCAAATTTACCTAATGGGCCCTCTCCTTACTGAATTGTTGCTGACCCTAAATATTAAAAGGATTCTGGAAATTAGTATGGACACTGCGATGGTCACTCCCTCCATATTCCATTGCTTCTTTCCCCTAAAGATCTATTTAGGTGCAACTGAATGAAAATGCCAGCTTCACAGAATGACTGTGGAGTGCCATCCCAGAGGAGGGGGAAAGGACACAGGAGCAGATTTCTCCAACCAAGTCCCAACAGCCTTAACTGGGAGATACTTCAGAACCACACCTGACTGCTGACGCAAGGAACAATTTGCGAATGCTTTACAATGTTATGGGAGAAAGGACAAATATTTTCTAATGTGAGTTGCACAATCATTTTGAATAAAAATAAATTAGACTAGTTTAAGGTCAGTCCTTTAGACAGAATTTGGACTACCCCAAATCAGGAATTTAAGCTAGCTCTACGTTTGTCTCATGAGACTGGCATAGAACTGATTGTTTCTAACTCAGAGTCCTTACCATGGCAATTCTAAATATTTATTTTTGGAGACAGAAATACTTTCAATGTGCAGGAATGCAAATTCTGTTAAAAAAAAAAAAAAGAGGTTGCACAGGGGAGCTGGAGTATAATTTCAAGAAATCAAAGTTCCTTCCTGGCTCAACATTCACAGCTTAAGACATAATTACTTCTGGGGCGCCTCGGTGGCTCAGATGTTAAGTGTCTGCCTTCGGCTCAGGTCATGATCCCAGGGTCCTGGGATCGAGCCCCACATCGGCTCCCTGCTCAGCGGGAGGCCTGCTTCTCCCTCTCCCACTCCCCCTGCTTGTGTTCCCTCTCTCGCTGTGTCTTTCTCTGTCAAATAAATAAATAAAATCTTTAAAAAAAAAAAAAAAGACAATTACTTTTTATTTTAGGAGAAAAGTCAGGTTAATTCCAGTTTTTCTATATAAGACTCACAGAGAATTGCAACTCTGCTAATTCTGATACTTGCTGCTTTTAGAAAATTCATTTATCAGGAAAGCTAGATAGGTGTCTGAAGAAATTCTTAGAGAGCCAGCAGGATGGTGACTTCGATATCATCTCCCTTTTCTTAGCCAGTAATAATAGTAACAACAACAACACAAACAGCTAATATGTAACATGTGCCAGGTGTTTAGCACATGTCACTTAGTCCTCCTACCAAACTGTGAGACAGGTACTATAATGATCTCTCCTGTTTTATAGATGAGACTGAGGCTTCCAGAAGATAAGGAATGTGCTCCGAACCGCACAGCTAGTTAGTGTGGGAACAAGGCTTTGGAACTATTTAATCGGACTCCAGAGCAGGCACACTATACTATACTATTCTGCTAACTATACTATTTAGACTAAAAATAAGTTGTCAAATGTAATGTAATGTGATTCACTACTAAGGGCCTCCAACAGGAGAAATCAAAAAGATTGCTTCTAATTACTTGAGACAAAAAAAAAGACCAAATTATTCATTCCTTTTAGGATGATTACATGGGTACATTATGGCTTAATGATAAAATAATAATAATTTTTCAAGGAATCATAATCCAAAATATTATTAAACATGTGGTGTAATATACTAATTGTGCTTAAAAAATCTTAAACTTGTAATCACCAAACTTATTCCTGGTCATTTGGGAGAAAATAAAAAGACAGTGTCTTCCATCAAAACTCCACAATACTTGTAATTGGGGTAATATTTTGAAAATGATTTATGTGATTTTTTTTCTCCTTTGCCTGGGAATCAATTTGCCTTGGAAATAGGGAGTGTGGCACTGTTTCAAGTTACAAAAGGAATGGAAAGAAAGAAGGAATTAATATATTCAGCTTCTGAAATTCAAAACAGGAGTGTGCAGCAAGACAAAAGCCTTGAAATCCAGGCTGTTCTTTTGAAAGTCATTCTTGAAATTCCTTTATTTATGCTTTTACTTGTCATCAACCAAACATGGGAGAATTTGCTTAGAGTGTTTGGTACTCTAGAGAGGTCTTGAGACTGGGGCAGACAAAAACTTTCCAAGAGGTCCAAGAGCATGCAGACAGTTTTATGGGAACTAATTTCTAGACCCTCAACTTCCACAAGTATGCTTTCTAAAGCTGATCTTCCTGAAAACCTGTGCAGTCAGGATGCCATACTGATTCTTGGTTCCCACCTACTAGTTTTCCTTCCATTTTATCATAGAATGGTGAACTCCCACCCACCTTTACCTCAAATCCTACAGTGGTGCACTGCCTGAATTTAAAAAAGCTCCTGAGAACTGAAGGAACAACTGGAAATATTGGGGATGATCTTGAGATATTAGTGACCGGCCCCCAAAATTGAGTAACAAATCCTTTTAAAAATCCTGAGTTTTCTGATTGCTTTCAACAAAACTGAAAGCAAACCACTATCCAACTGGCCACCGAGAGATTCATTAAAATAGTTTTCTTAAAAGAAAGCTCTTTTTACAGAAGAATGCCAGCTGATGAATACAGAGTATAATAGCTAGGGCACCATTTTTGCAGCCCCCAATGAAATAACCTATTCAGGCAAGGACTAAAATGGGTATTCAAACTATCAAATGAGAAGTTGTTGAGAACAGGTTGTTTGTAGATTATTTGCAAACTGCAAAGGGAAAAGTATCCTTTTCCATGGTGAGACTGGAAGGGGGTAGGGGTCACCATCTTAACCAGGTGACCAAATTTTTGCATCACTAGTAGTAAGACAGCCTGAAATTATGTGCCTAACATGAAGCAATGTGACCTACCCAACATTACTAATCAAGTATTCTTTCTAAAAAATGTTTAATCTGAGTCTAATCAAACTTCTATCCATAATGCCTAGTTTCTTAAAAAGGGCAGGGGTTGGAGAACAAGTTGTAAAACATTATGAGGAAATAATCAGCCAAACTAAGAATACAGAATATTCTACAAGGGGACTCGTCTGGACGTATCAAAAAGTCAATGTCACAGGGCACCTGGCGACTCAGTTGGTTAAGCGTCCGACTCTTGATTTTGGCTCAGGTCATGATGCTCAGGGTTGTGAGATCGAGCCCCATGTCAAGCTCCACACTGGGCATGGAGCCTGCTTAATATTTTCTCTCCCTCTCCCTCTGCCCCCACCCCACCACTCGCATGCTCTAAAAAAAATTAATAAGTCAATGTCATGAAATAAAAATTAAAAAGGTGTGCTGTTTGCAGGGTATGCTGTTACAGATTCAAAGAGACTAGAGATCACAACATAGGATTTGCTGAGATGCTAACTGGGGGGGGAGAGAGAATAGATATAAAGTAGCTATAAAATATTTTTGGGACAGTTTGGGAAATCTGCATTATGAAATGGATATTAGATAATATCACAGAGTTGTTATTTATATTAGGTGGGAAAAAGGAATTGTGGTTTATTGGAGAATTTTCTTATTCTTAGGAAATGCTGACATATTCAACATAAAGTGTCAAGACAAATGCAAGTTACCCTCAAACCGTTCAACAACAAGAAAATATATGTATGTACATATACAGAAAGGGCAAGTAAATATGGCAAAACATTAACAATTGGTGAAATCTAGGTGAAGAGTATATGGGTGTTTAATATTGTACTTATCTTTAAACTTTGTCAGTTGAATGAAAAAGTAATAAATACTGCCCTATGGCAGAACAAGGACATGCCACATGGAGTCTCTCCCTTTCCAGCTTAGGTTTAGTGAGAAAGAAAGAGATAAAGGAGAATAAAGCTGTCAGGAAACTAGGCCTGACCTCTTTCTAGGCCAAAGTTGGATTTGAGTGTATTCATTTTTTACTGTGGCTATAACAAATCACCACAAATTTAGCGGCTTAAAACAACACAAATGTATCATCATACAGTTCTGTAGGCTAGAAATCGGACATGGGTCTTACTGGGCTAAAATCATGGTGATGGGAGGGCTGCATTCCCTTCTGGAAGCTACAGAGGAAAATCTATTTTCTTGCCTTTTCCAGCCACCCACATTCCTTGGCTCATAGCCCCCTTACTCCATCTTTAAAACCAACAACTTTGTACCTCTCTAACCATTATTCCATAGTCACATCTGCCTTTGACTCTGGCCTCAGACTGGAAAGATTTTTCAAAGACCCATGTCATTAGATTGGGCCCAGATAATCCAGAGTACTCTCCCCTCTCAAGGCCCTTAACTTAATCATATCAAAAAGTCTCTTTTATTTTATAAGGTAACATATTTTTGGGTTCCAGGGATTGGGACATGGACACCACTATGGGGCCCTTATTCTGCATACCAATGAGTTACCTCCATTTTGAGGTAATTGGTACTTTTGGGACGACTGCCCAGGCCCCTCAACCTCACTCTCTGCACTTTCCATGGCTGTTTGGGCCAATGGCAAGTCTCCAACAGTGTAGTCAGACAAAGAGAGCAGTCAACTATCCTAAGCTGTTCCTGTTCCCTTGAAGCATGGATGCTGAACTAACAGCCAGGGGGGCTGCCATGGCCAGGTGAGGGGACTCCACAGCAGGGCGAAGGGGCAGCTGAGTCTGCAAGGGGAAGTAGCCAATACTCCCTGGGAGATCTGCCTAAATCTCCAAGCCAAAAATGGGCCATGAATTCACCAACTGCAGGCTTCAGCATCACAGGCCAGCAAGTTGCCCAGTGATCAGGCCAACAAGAGGTATCTTGCCAGAAAACTCCCAGTACATACTCTAGGTCCAGAATGAAGCTGGGGGACACCATCTCTCTCTTCCACAAGGATGTGTACATTACTGCTCTCCACCCCCCATATAAATGATGTTATCTTTAGAGAAAGATGCAGGACTTCCTTGGCAGGCATTATGAAACATGAAACATTTTTATCCAAAGGAGACTTAAACTACTTAAAGGAATTGTTTAAATAATGAAATTGAACTATATTCAAAACTGAATTAGACACTTAGGGTTTTTTTCCTGTAACCTAATAATTGTGGTGGGGTTTTTTTGTGGTGTGTGTGTGTGTGTGTGTGTGTGTGTGTGTGGTGGTTTTAAAATGTGTCCACAAATTCTTTGATATGCCTCCCCTCAAATAGTGATATTTAATACCACTCTCCTTGAATGGGGGCCTTACTTAGTAGCCTATTTCCAGTGAAGAAAATGTGGCAGAAGAAATTCTATGTAACTTCTGAAGCCAGACCATAATAAGGATAGTTTCTGCCTGGCTCTCTAACATCTTGGATTACTCATTGTGGGGGAAGCCAGCCACCATGTCAGAAGGACATTCAAGCCATCTTGTGAAGGGGCCCACATATGGAAAACAGGCCTCTCACCAACCAGCACCAAGGAGCAAGCAGCTTGAGTGAGTCACCATGGCAGCAGATCCTCCAGCCCTTGTCAGGTGACTGCAGTCCTTGTCAACATCGGGACTGCAACTATGTTGGCAGACCCCAGGCCAGAAATGCCCAGCTAAACTGCTCCCAAATTCCTGACCTGGGAAATTACGAGATAATGTTTATTATTGTTTTAAGCTAGTAAGTTTTAGGGTATTTTGGGTTTTATAGATTTTATTTATTTATCTGAGAGAAAGCAAGAGCGGGGGTGGGGGGACGGCAGATGGAGAAGGAGAAGCAGACCCCCACTGAGCAGAGAACTCAACGTGGGGCTTGATCCCAGGACCCTGGGATCATGACCTGAGCTGAAGGCAGACGCTCAACTGACTGAGCCACCCAGGTGCCTCAGTTTTAGGTTATTTTGTTATGCAGTAATAGATAACTAATACACAGGTGAAAACTCTAGAAAAAAAACAAGATACCCACTCTTCCTAGGCATAGCTGAGCTGTAATAAGTGAAATAAGTATCCCTGCTGCATATGTGTGTTCCTTATGTGGAAGGTATGTGGTTTCATGAGGCCAAGACATTAGGAAGGGGAGAACACAATTGGCCACTTACAGTGTTGTTTGGGGGGAAAAAAGCTAAGTAGGTGGAAGAAGATTATAAAGACTCAGAAGAACTGTACAGAACTCTAGAACAGGAAGATGAACCTAAGATGGGACCGAAATAAGAGACCAGAAAGCTGTCAGAGCGAAGACAGCCACTGACTCTCCCTTTCTCTATGAGGCTACAATGCCTATTGTCTCCTATTCCCTCTTCATTGGCTACATTCACCTGCTTCTCTTTTGAGATCAGCTCATCCTGCTTTACACTGCATCACTGGCCCGCAAAGGCTGGCCCCAACAGGCCGAGTTGGCTCTGAAACATGCATGACCTTACAAGTTCAATGCTCCTATCGAAGTAACCCAATCTCAATTAAAAACTGAACTACCATATGATCCAGCAATCCCATTTCTGGGAATATCTCTAAAAGAAGTAAGATCAGTATCTTGAAGAGATATCTGCATCCCATGTTCATCGAAGCACCATTCACAGTAGCCAAGATACGGAAACAGTCTAGACTAAGTGTCTGTCAAAAGATGAATGGATAAAGGAAATATGATACACACACAGAGAAGAATATTATTCAGCCTTTAAAAGGAAGGAAATCCTGCCATTTGTGACAACATGGATGAACCTGGAGGACATTATTCTAAGTGAAATAAGCCAGACAGAAAGACAAATACTGCATGATCTCACTTATATGTGGAATCTAAACAAGTCAAATTCATAGTAACAGTGAGTAAAACAGAGGTTACTGGGACTGGGGGTTGGGTGATATAAGGAGATTCCGGTCAAAGGGTACAAAATTTCAGTTATAAGATAAATAAGTTCTGGAGACCTAATATACAGCATGGTGACTACAGTTAACAATAATGTATATTTGAAATTTGCTAAGATAGATTTCATCTGTTCTTACCACACACATAAATGCTAACTATGTGATATGGATATACTAATTAGCTTGATAATGGTAATAATCTCACAATGTATATGCATATCAAAACATCACACTGTAGGGGCGCCTGGGTGGCTCAGTCATTAAGCGTGTGCCTTCGACTCAGGTCATGATCCCAGGGTCCTGGGATCGAGCCCCGCATCGAGCTCCCTGCTCGGCGGGAAGCCTGCTTCTCCCTCTCCCTCTCCCCCTACTTGTGTTCCCTCTCTCGATGTCTCTCTCTCTGTCAAATAAATAAATAAAATCTTAAAAAAAAAAATCACACTGTACACCTTAAATACATACAATTTTTATTTGTCAATCATATTTCAGTAAAGCTGGGGACAAATACATGACCCAGTCTCTCAATGTTCTGATCTATATTCTTAGGAGGCAGAGTCTGTGTGACTCAGCCTAAGTCAGATACACAGCTGGATCCAATCAGCGGGATGGAGAGGCGTTCCCATACTACCCTCTCAGCACTCTCTAATTGGCAAATTTTATAAAAGGGCAGGGCGAGGAGAGGGAGGAAATGAATGATAGAGGAAATGACTGGCATCTCAGTGTGTGTGTATGTATTTTTACAATTCCATTAACTCTCCACAGGTGAACCCACCAACAGCCCAACTCTAAACTCATAATATCTGTGGCCTCCAGCTCACCTGTATTTTAATCACCCTTCACAGAGTGAAGGCTATGCACACCCTTCACTCTGCTTGTAGCTCTCCCACACACAATGCTGTTTCCACAGCTAAGACTTGACACACAGTGTCCTCTGCCCTGTCTACCTTGGAAACATCTATTCCTCTCTCAAATCCTGTTGGGTTTCATCTTATGTGCTGTTCTTTACCCCCACCCCCTCCAAAATAAGTTACTCATATCTTCCTTTTTACTATAGTACTTCTTTAATTCTCACATATATTACTTCTGTTGTATATATTATATTGCACTGTGTTCATAAATTCTTATAGGAAGGAATGTCACCCAGTTCATCCTTATACCTCCAGAATTAAAAATACAAGAAGGTGCTCAACAATTATGTTCCAGCACACTGAACAAACTTGATTTCGGGGACTAACTGAAGGCAACTTCTTATTTTCCACTGTCCCTGTGAAAACACTCTGTAGGGGTTGGTTCTTCTCCCATTCCTGAATGAAAACTTGGGCAGTCCCATTCCTTTTACTGGTCACTTTTAGTTAAGTAAAGTTAATAACTGGGATGCCTGGGTGGCTCAGTCGTTAAACGTCTGCCTTCGGCTCAGATCATGATCCAGAGTCCTGTGATCGAGCCCCGCATCGGGCTTCCTGCGCAGCTGGGAGCCTGCTTCTTCCTCTCCCACTCCCCCTGCTTGTGTTCCCTCTCTAGCTGTCTCTTTCTCTCTCTGTCAAATAAATAGATAAAATCTTAAAAAAAAAAAAAAAAAGAGGATTTTATGAAAGAAAGAAAGAAAGAAAGAAAGAAAAGAAAGAAAAAGTTAGTAACTAAAATATCCAGTCCTGGGCACCTGGGCGGCTCAGTTGGTTAAGCAACTGCCTTCAGCTCAGGTCATGATCCTGGGGTCCTGGGATCAGGCCGCATTGGGCTCCCTGCTCAGTGGGGTAGTCTGTTTCTCTCTCTCCCTCTGCCCCTCCCTCTGCTGTGCATGCTCTATCAAATAAATAAATAAAATCTTTAAAAATATATATATCCAGTCCTGTATAATAGTCACAATTTGCCACCTGACTTAAAGGCTTTCCTCCTCCTCCCAGTTTGTGCCTGCTACAGAGGGAAGCTTACATTTAGGGAAAGAGTGTGGCCTCTTGTCTAACAGCACTCCAATAACTCCATTCAAATATCCTCTTTGAAACCCCTTTACCAGTCTTCATCTTGAATTTTTATGCCCTTGATATGGGTGAAAGTTCAAGAATAGTCTAATCAGTTCTCACCCTCCTATATATTGTGAAAGTCCTACAGAGAGGTCTGTCTGTGATATTTCTTGTCATAGAACCTCAGGCAGCACTCCCATTTTAACATTTTTATAACAGTTAGACTAAACTGTCACTGCTTGGGATTTTTCTTTTTCTAACTTTCAACATGTTTCCCTCCTTACCCCAAGTCTCCTATCCTCCTACCCTATTCCACTCGTCACTTGGGCATATTCTGCTATTCTCCTACTTCATAAACTTAGACTACTGACCCCTGTAGTCTGAATCCCTCTTTCCTTATCTAGCCAATGTTTAGTCATTTCCCCAGTGCTCTTGCAGGGGACCAGACAAACTAATGTGCTTCTCAAGAAAAGGGACCCAACTAAAGACAGGCTACCCTATATGGCAGAAGATACTCCTGGCCATTACTGCTACATTTGGGTCTAGGCATCCAAAGACTGAAGTAGCATGTTGGTTTCAACCTCTGAATCACTTATAACCCTAGAAACCAGAGTTGTCCTACTAGAAAGTCACTTGTCATTTAGAAACTCAAATCCCTGACCCAGACATGCCATTCCTCCTGTGCCTAGAGATTCTCTATTCACTAAAAGGTTACAAAAACAGGCTTGCCTCTCACCTTTCTTATCTGTTAGTACCAACAAAACTACTGTGTCATCAGAACAGCTACAACAACCCTGATAGGTTTCATTGTCAATGGCCTGCTGCACATGCTTTCCCACAAGCACCTTCCCACTGGAGAAGAACACCATGATGCCATGGTGCCCCTCCCCAACCAACAGAGCAGAGCCAGCTGTAAAAGGTTGCCCCACCCCACTATGGATATCGTCCCAAGATTCACCACATGGTAAAGCAATAGACATCATCATCTGTGTTGCCTGTGCTAGCTCAAAGGATCAACTTGGGAGGCTCAAAGTCCTCCATCTCTACAGCAAGGCCCATATACTGCTGGGGCCTGTATTAATGACCTCATCAACTGCCTATCCCAAACCCGGAAGCCTACCACATTCCTATCACAGTGGCCTCTTTTCCTGAATATAGCTCACTATGCCTTACTCATCTGCCCATCTCAAGCACTAGCCTTTATTCCTCTAGAAATTTTTCAAATATATAGCGATACAGATAGATGGTCTTAAACCACAGGTCTAATTTTCTTCTTCTAGAGGGAACTTTTTTTTTTTAAGATTTTATTTATTTATTTGAGAGAGAGAAAGATAGTTAAAGCAAGCACAAGCGGGGGTGGAGGGTGGAGAGAGGGAGAAACAGGCTCCCCACTGAGCAGGAGCACGATGCGGGGCTGGATGACAGGACCCCGGGATCCCTGAGCTGAAGGCAGACACGTAACCGACTGAGCCACCTAGGCACCCTAGAGGGAACTCTTAAAGTAGTGGTTCTAACTTTAGTAGCAAAATGAAGAGTTTTAAAAAATACTGATTTCAGGCTCCAGTACCAGAGATTCTGTTTTAATTGATCTAGGGGGCAGGCTGGGCATTTTTTAAACCTCCCCAGGTAATTCTAATGTGAAGGCAAGGTAGAGAACCTGTCTTAAATACAGATGGCTTTATGCTACATAGAGCTTCCATATTTGAGGGGCAGATGGCATACATAAATGTGGGAGGCTCAGGGAAGAAACTTTCATTTGTTGATCATAAATTATATATCAAGTTCTATGTAGTAACTCGGGCAGCCTTCTAAACAGTACCTCATTTCATCTTTACAATCATCTATGAGGTAGGCACTGTTATTCTTATTTTACAAAGAGGGAAACTGAGGCACAGGGAAGTCACACAGAGTAACTGGCATAACCAACTGAGGCAAACCCCAGGTCTTATTTCCAATTCCACACACTTTCAGTGACACCATATTGAGATGTCATGCCTTCTTCAGCTAGATCCCAGAAATCCAATTCTACTACATCAATGAATTTTTTTCTGGAACATTGTCCCATGAATGGCACACTAGAGCCCAGCTACTAGGCTGTATTTTAGGCTGCTAAAATGGAGTGAAGGGCTCCAAGGGAGAACTTGTTGACTGGGGACTACCATGTCTTGGTCTTTATTGAAATACTTCCATTTAAGAATTAATACCTGGATCCTTTGTCCATCATTGTTAACTTAAATCCTGTGGCTTTCTATATTTAGTTTTCCTTACAGATGAAGCTATATTACCTACCTACAAACCATTGCTTTGGTCGGCTAGTAAAATTATATACTCCATCCCTCCTCTGCCTTGTACTCCAGACAGTACACAAAGAATCAACATATAGTGGCTAAGCTGCATAAAACTGCTGCCAGTATCAAGATGGACTCTGATACCTAGTGAATGGGAAGCTAGAACTAGAAGTATGTCTTTTTGTAATGCACCAGTGGTATGTCTAAGGGACTTGGTAACTAAATTCCACTATTTCACTCCACGAAATCCACATTTCATTCTGGCTGAGGTATAGAGTGGATGGGAGGTGGTAGGAACCAGAGGACTTACTGGGAGAGAGCACTTCAGCTGTCTGGATGGTACCTTTCAGATGTTGCAGGGCAAAATCCAATGCTTGTGCAGGTGTCCCCTGTATCCTGCAAAAGAGGTAAGAGTAGTCAGTTCTCTCAAGACAGTTCCCAAATTCCTGACTCTTGTGACCTTAAACCATTCTTTCTAATCCTAACCTCAGCCCGTGTTCAGAACTATGGCTTTTAGAACCCTCCTTGTTCCATTTATTCAGGGACTTCCCAATTTTCCCCTTACAAACCATGCCCTAATCATTTCTACCCTTCTGTTTACAAACATACATAGGTTCACACTACTTTAAGGAACTTTTTCTACTGCCAACAGTTGCATTTCTAGTCTCACCTTCCCGTGTGCTGTATAGTTACTGCCTTCATTTATCTCTCAAATTTTCCCATCTTCTCCTTCCCACTGAATTACCTTAGTTCAGCACAGTCTCCCTGAGTCTCCATTAAGGAAAACAAAAACAAAAACAAAACTTGGCCCCTCAGATTTATTCCTTCAAGTCGCTCCCCGAGTTATCTTTCCAAACACATAGAAGGCATCATTCTCATTTTAAAACCTGGATCCGCTCTCCCACCCCCACTCCTATACTACTGGATTGGCTGAAACTACCTCTCACACAGAATTCACGGCCAATATATAGTAACGGAAAGAAGGGACGACCATGCAATCATGCACAGTTGTGACGGCAAAGTCTCAAAGAATGTAGTGTTGTGTGCTTGAATCCCTCAGACCTTTCTAGAGGGCCAGATTTAGTTTACTATTAACGCGGCAGAAAGTTTCAAAACTTGCTCGCGCCACAAAGGATTAGTCAGGGGCATGCGCAAACGTAGCCTCGGAGGTTCCGCCTTAGGCTCGGGCAGATCTCGCGTGGCTTGGGGAAGCCTCAGCCTAGGACATTTTTTGTAGCGTAGTGCGGCCTTTCCCCTCCCCCCAACCCCCCAACCGGGGTGGATTTGTGCTGTAAACAAATAAAGGAGATCAAGACTCCGCGGCGAGAACAAATGAGGCTGGAACAACTAGCCGACACGCTAGCCGCAGTTCTCGGGGACGAGGAATTCTGTCTGCAAGGCCCCGAAGGCCGCGCCCGTTCCTCAGAAACAAAAGCCAGAAATAAGTAAAAACAGAAAAAGCCAAGCACTTTATCACCTTAAGAAGCAGCGTTTTGTTTTGATTTTCCACTTTAAGCTTTACGAAAAATCCCCCAGCGGCTACCAACCCATCGGTTTACCCTCCTGCTGTCAGTGCGCCTGCGCGGCGTTTGTTTACCAACTCGGGCGACCGCTCAGTCCCGCTTCTCGGGCGCTGGCGTTTACTGTCTTGATGTGTAATTCATAATGGAAGTCCTGCTTTCAGTCAGGAACACGGACTGGAAGTTAAGAACAGGTCATTTGAAGTGTTAAGTCCGAAACTAGTGAAAATACGAACGGTAATGAAAACCCTGAATAGTCAGAAATCGTTGCCTTGTCAGACCTGCCGTGGAAGGCGATAGCACCACTGTAACCATTACTAAGAAGTGGCAAGCAGCAACCGTAAACCCAAAAGCGCAGGTAGTATTTAGGTACTTTTGTAAAATATGTACTCTGTTATGGAAAAGATGCAAATAAGCCTCGCCCGAAAGCCGTCTTGTTCGAGCAAACCCCGAGCAGTACCTGCATGATTAAGACTGACTCTTGAAGCAAAGGCAAAAAGGCCGCCATGCAAATTTTGAAACTAAAAAGGGGTAACTCTAGAAGCAATCGCCATTAAAAGCACAGAGCAACAAGCAAATTTTAAGAGATGGTTTTAGGTTCCCATCGGAATCCGTTTCAGATGGTTGAGAAGTCTATGATACTTAGAAAATGAGATCTGGTAGAACTTAGTGTAATAGATTTATGACTGAATCTGTTTGAAAACACACAAAACAAGGCAGGCAAGCTGATTTTTTTAAGTATCTTTACGGAAGAATTTCTATTGATGCATTTTAATGTGCTCAGAAACAAACACATAACTGGTAAATTCAGCTAAACCTGAATCTTTGTCTTAGAATTGGATAAAAGCATAGATGTTAGCAATTGGCTATTTGTTAAGTTTTGAGGGATGAAGACTTGGATTTGGGATAGAAGAAAATTTCTACAAACGAAGGTGAGATTTTTAGGTAGCAGGAAATTCAGTAGAGAAAATGTATGGACATGTGTGCAGGTGGGGCCAAGCTTTGGACATTTGCAGTATGGTTCACATAGAGCCTTCACCTTAAAAAATTAGCCTCTGGGGGCGCCTGGGTGGCTCAGTTGGTTGAGCGTTACTGGGGTGGTGATCTTGGGGTTTTGGGGTCATGGGGTCTGGCCAGGTAGGGCTGCACACTGGGCACTGGAGACTGCTTGGGATTCTCTCTCTCCTTCTCCCTCTGTTCCTCCCCCCAGTCCCTGCTCACATGGTTGCGTGTGCTCTCTCGCTCTCTCTCAAATAAATAAATAAATTAGCCTCTGGAATATTCTTATTATGTTCAATATGATAGTAAAATTTAGTAAATCTGGTAGTTTAGATACTTTTTAAGGCATATTTGTACCAAAGTCAGAAGTGACTTTAAAATCCTGCTCTGTTATCTAGAAGTACACTCATTTGGTTGAGGAAAGTGATAACCAGTTTTTTAAGCCAGGATTGAATTGACATTTTCTTCATGAAGGAAAAGAAATGTAGATAAGGTGAATTGATTCTTTGTTCACCTTAATGATTAAGACTGACTCATAAAGACGGCGGGCTTACTTTGTCAAGGCAACCAACAACTGTAAAACAAACTGAATACTTTTATTGCACTGGATGAGATGGCTCTAATGAAAATTAAGTATGGGAATTGGATGAAGAGTTGATAAAGAACTGTGAATCCTTTGAGACGCTTGGTTTGTTTACATATGATAAAAATGTCAGTGTAAGACTAGTAAGTGGTCAAATAAAACTTCATCTTTGTTCACTGAAAAGAAAAGCTTTGATGAGTAAAAGAAAATCACAAATGGATTGGTTACCTATTTAGTCTGTCATATGACTCAGCAGGAAATATACTTACCAAAATTTCCAGTCAGTAGCTGAAAAAGTGACCCATACCATTTTTTTAGCAGCATTCTGGGCACACTGTCCTGTTATTACCCTGACACTACAAAGCAGTAAAAACAAACAAACAAAACTGCTGCCATTTTTATCCACATATTTATGTGAATCTGGGTTCTTGAATTATTGTGACCCCGAGACAAATAAGAAATTGCTAAACAATGAATCTGATATGCATTACCAATTACTCAAAATTGGTTGAATCAACACAATATAATCTTATTAACTGAGTCATGGAAATTTTTTTTCAGGATAGATAATGTAAAACATTTTTTAAAGTATTAAATACATATATAACAGCCAAAGTGCAGTGTTTGTGCATGAAACCTTAATGATAAGGGACTTCAAGGAAATTTTGCTGCTGCTTCTAACTCTGCACTCTTTTAAGTGTTGGGAGTAATTACAGGACTCTTGTCATACCTAAAGAAAGAATGTTCTCATCAGTTAGCAAGGGAGGGATGGGAGAAAAAAAGGTGAACCTCAGTTGTGAATATTAAGCAAAGCACATTGAGGACATCTTCTCTGCCGAAGCACCCTTCCTCCTGCTAGGGAACTCTGCCCCAGCCTCCCTCCCACCCCCATATTTGCATGGCTAGCTGCTTCATTGCATTTTCATCTCTGATAAAAGATGCCTTTCTGTTCTGCCATCCTCAACATATTAAAGAGTCTTCTATCATAGTCACAAGATGGCGGCCATAGCTTCAAACATCATGTTCTTATATCAAATGTTTCAAACAGAAAGAAAGGGATATGGCAGGGGGAAGGGGGTGCTCAGCTTTCTCCTTGTGGCCTGTCTCTTCTTATCAGGGTGAAAAATTTTCCCATATGACTTCACAGACTTCCCTTTACATTGCTCAGAACTATATCATATGACTACCCATGGCTGAGAGGAAGGCTAAGAAAGCATGTACAGGAAAAACAAGTGTTCTTTAAAATGGTACACTAAGGGCGCCTGGGTGGCTCAGTCATTAAGCGTCTGCCTTCGGCTCAGGTCATGATCCCAGGGTCCTGGGCTCAAGCCCCGCATCGGGCTCCCTGCTCCGCAGGAAGCCTGCTTCTCCCTCTCCCACTCCCCCTGCTTGTGTTCCCTCTCTCGCTGCGTCTCTCTCTGTCAAATAAATAAAATCTTTAAAAAAATAATAATAAGGGGCGCCTGGGTGGCTCAGGCGTTAAGTGTCTGCCTTCGGCTCAGGTCATGATCCCAGAGTCCTGGGATCGGCCCCGTGTCGGGCTCCCTGCTCAGCGGGAAGCCTGCTTCTCCCTCTCCCACTCCCCCTGCTTGTGTTCCCTCTCTCGCTGTGTCTCTCTCTGTCAAATAAATAAATAAAATCTTTTAAAAAATAAAATAAAATAATAATAAAATAAAATAAAAATAAAATGGTACACTAAAAATAACAGGACTTTACAGAAAATATATAGGCTTAGGAGCAGACCTATGCAACTTTGTTACCTGAGGACAATAAGTTACTATGCTAATAAAAAATAATACCAGTTAAATCTTCACTGGCATATGTGTTCAACTTCACAGTCATCCTTTAGAGCTATGCTGCCCAATATGGTATCCATTAGCCACGTGTGGCTCTTGGGCATTTAAATATGCTAATCCAAATTGAGATGTTCTATAAATGTAAAATATACAACAGATTTCAAAGACTTAGTAAGAAAAAAAGAATGTAAAATAGCTCATTGATAGTTTTTATATCGATTACGTGTTGAAATATTTCACCTGTTCCTTTTTACTCTTTAAAAATGTGGCTACTAGAAAACTTAAGATTACATACATTTCTCATATTTCTATTGGATAGCACTGCTTTAGAAACTTTAACCCTGGAACACATGCTTCCTTCTTGTACATATAGATCTGGAGGACATTTGCTTCCAATTAAAAGCAGTTTCATCAAAATTAAAAATATGATCCAAAGGGCGCCTGGGTGGCTCAGTCAGTTAAACGATTGATCCTAGGGTCCTAGGATTGAGCCCGTGTCTGGCTCCCTGCTCAATGGGGAGCCTGCTTCTCCCTCTGCCTGCCACTCCCCCTGCTTGTGTTCTCTCTCTGTCAAATAAATAAATAAAATCTTTAAAAAAATATATATGATCCAAGATTTAGCCTTCTCAATCAGTGCCCCCCCCAAACACATAGGAGAAACTTTCATTTACACTGTGCAGCTTCACCATTGTGAAAAGCTTAAAGGTTCTTAAAGATCCATGGGGCGCCTGGGTGGCTCAGTCGTTAAGCGTCTGCCTTCGGCTCAGGTCATGATCACAGGGTCCTGGGATCGAGCCCCACATCGGGTTCTCCGCTCTGCGGGAAGCCTGCTTCTCCCTCTTCCACTCCCCCTGCTTGTGTTCCCTCTCTCGCTGTGTCTCTCTCTGTCAAATAAATAAAATCTTTAAAAAAAAAAAAA
>NC_138373.1:76331885-76353265 GCF_054177405.1 Leptonychotes weddellii
TTTTTTTTTTAAAGATTTTATTTATTTATTTGACAGAGAGAGACATAGCGAGAGAGGGAACACAAGCAGGGGGAGTGGGAGAGGGAGAAGCAGGCTTCCCGCTGAGCAGGGAGCCCGATGCGAGGCTCGATCCCAGGACCCTGTGATCATGACCTGAGCCGAAGGCAGACGCTTAACGACTGAGCCACCCAGGCGCCCCAAAATCCATTGAGTTTTTAAGACCCATTTCAAAAGCAACCTCTGAAGCCTTCCCTGATCTCCGCTCTAAAAACTTCATAACACTTTGCTTGTACTATATTTTTAAAGCACACATATTTGGCCTTGCATTAATGTTATTGTCTCTTTGTTTAATTTTTATATATAGAATAACACCCCCCCTTGAAGACAGTGATTGTATTTTACTTACTTTTCAAAATTCCTCTAGTGACTGACGTTATGGTTCATACAAATTATGCACACTTAAGTATTTGTTGAATTTAATTGTGTCATATCCTATGGTCATTTAAACAACAGACTATTTTAAAAAACTTAAAGTATGAATTGGTATTTGACTCACATCTCTAGTGCTAAAAAAAAATGTACAACAGAACCCTCTGTATAAAATAGTGTATATTTTATATAGGGCGAACAGTTTTTTGTGTTTTTTTGTTTTTTTTTTTTTAGAAAATCAAACTCCGGGCGCCTGGGTGACTCAGTTGTTAAGCGTCGCCTTCGGCTCAGGTCATGATCCCAGGGTCCTGGGATCGAGCCCCACATCGGGCTCCCTGCTCTGCAGGAGGCCTGCTTCTCCCTCTCCCACTCCCCCTGCTTGTGTTCCCTCTCTCGCTGTGTCTCTCGCTGTCAAATAAATAAATAAAATCTTTAAAAAAAAAAAAAAGAAAGAAAAAATCAAACTCAACATGTTAGAGTAGGTACTGGTGGATTTTTAAAAAATTATTTCAAGTGATTATATGACTAAACCACAGTAAATATAGACCTATGATAAATCTGGATGCATCCATATAGTGATGACTCATGTTTTAAAAGATCCTAGTTTTCTGATCTCCCTTCTCCCTTTCCTCAGTGCCTGTTCCCCTTCCTCCTCTTTAAACTCCCTGTATTTTCTTTACTTCTCTAATTTGATAATCACTCAAAATAAGATATCAGCAAGGGTTGCCTAACCCCTAAATCTGAAATATCATAACCACATTTAAAATCCTGAGAAGTCAGCATTCATATTAAATAATGGTCATGATGAAATTATTATTAACCCTGTCCATCTAATTACACCATTCTACATCCCAGTGATCAAGGCATTCAAGAATGACGATATAATTCGGCTCTCGTCTTTTCACTTTGGGTATATAGTATGTTGACACAAATCTCATGTTGACTGATAAACTGAACTTGGGTAGAAGAGCTCTATCAGAATGACTTACAAGCAAAAGAGAATCTACTGTTTAGGCGATCGGTATACAGTTTTTCTAAATTTTGTATACTTTGTTTCTTGTATAATGTTCTCATGCCTTTACTGCTGCGCTGCCCTCAAGTACAGAGAGCTTGTCTTACTTGCCACTGTTGCTCATTTGTCTCTGTAACTCCAGAGTACCCATGTAATGGCTGATATGCGATAAGTAATTAATAGATACGAAGTGAATGAAGTACAGCTTTGATCATATAAGCATATGGTTCTACGTGAGCTTGGTTGGGATTAAATGTGTGTTTATACTGGTTATGGAACTTATCTGTGGGTGATGGTTGTAAGGAACAGTCTCATTTGTTACCTTGAGTAATGTGTGGAATATGTGTGCATGTGTGTTCATATATGTATTCATATGATTTTAGCCATACTGCCAAGTCCTTAGAAAATAGAAAGCCAAACTATGGAGCCTTGAAAGGGTCCCAAGTAAACAGGAATCAAAAGTTCATTTGCGACGATGGGGGTTCTAGATGCCTTTGCCATGGAAATCCATGGCCTGTCATTCCAACACATAGTGACTGCAGGATCCCTGCATGTCTTCTCTCTGTATCTGTTCTCTTTTCACCATGACCTTCTGATTCTTACTATACTTCCCAGTTCTAAATCTTGAGTCCGAGTGTCAGATTGAATTAGCTAACTACCATTTTGCTTCTGGGCAGAGCTCTCTGTATCAGGCCCCAGCATAAACCAGCTCTTGGTCAGGGCCTGTAGGTGGGGCACCTTCTCTTGAAAGGGGCCGCAGACTTGATGGATTCCATGACTGCCATTTCTAAGACCCCCTAATAGAATGCAATGGGAGAGACACGCCTGGGTGGCTCAGTTAAGCGTCTGCCTTCGGCTCAGGTCATGATCCCGGGGTCCTGGGACTGAGCCCCAGGTCAGGCTCCCTGCTGGGTGGGGAGTCTTCTTCTCCCTTTGCCCCTCCCCCTGCTCATGCTCTCTCTCTCTCTCACTCTCTCTCTCTCAAATAAATAAAATAAAATCTTTAAAAAAAAGAGAGAGAATGCAATGGGAGTTATCTATTTGAGCTATACTGGAATGTGTGTATTGCCCACTATTGGGTGCTACATACTTTGCATTTATTTTGTTTAGAGGATTGGAATTGGGCTCAATGGAGATACAAAAAAGATTAAAGAGGGGTGCCTGGGTGGCTCAGTCGTTGAGCGTCTGCCTTCGGCTCAGGTCATGATCCCAGGGTCCTGGGATCGAGTCCCACATCGGGCTCCCTGCTTGGCAGGAAGCCTGCTTCTCCCTCTCCCACTCCCCCTGCTTGTGTTCCCTCTCTCGCTGTGTCTCTCTCTGTCAAATAAATAAATAAAAATCTTAAAAAAAAAAAAAAAAAGTCATGTCGTTTGGGACGCCTGGGTGGCTCAGTCGGTTAAGCGTCTGCCTTCGGCTCAGGTCATGATCCCAGGGTCCTGGGCTCAAGCCCCGCATCGGGCTCCCCGCTCAGCGGGAAGCCTGCTTCTCCCTTTCCCACTCCCGCTGCTCGTGTTCCCTCTCTCTCTGTGTCTCTCTCTGTCAAATAAATAAAAAATCTTTAAAAAAAAAAAAAAGAAAAGATTAAAGAATGTAGATTTATATCTGAAGTCAAGGCGAATATGTCATGGAGGCAGTGTATGTATTTGTGTGTGTTAGGGGGCTGTCTTTCTGAAAGAGCTTAGTAGAAAAGGATCAGGTTTAAGTTGTTACCTTGACTTTACACCTAATTGTGTGTGACCATAGACAAGTCACCTTTTACCTTTATTTCTACTTCCTCACTTGTTAAGGGTTATAATACTTACCTTGACTGACTGCACAATTATTAAAACACTCTGCTATGATCAAATAAATGTTAAATTCAGATCAGTATGTGAGTAACGTACATATCATTAATGTATAAGACAATCTGAAAATGTTTAATAGGTAGAATCTATGCAAATTTAGTGTTCAATTCAATTTGGTGGGGATTAAAAACTCTTATGTACGCATTTTAAAAAGTGGATTACAAATATGGTTGTGGTTTGGCATAGTTGCAAGGATTAAGGCTGACAGTTCTGGCCTTGTGCTGCCCTCCTGTGCTGTTTAAACAGCGCAGCAGGTCAGTCACATTCCTGCCTGATGAATGCTCTGGGCGGGGAGGGGGGAGTGGGAGGGGTGGGATTCTATCTTATTACTTACCCTCTTCTGTCCTCATGTGGCCACAGAGGGCCTAACTATTCTGGATGTTCCTGTTTTCTTCAGTAAAGAAAGAGATGGAAAACTACTCTGAAACATTCTAGGCCAGAAAATCTAATCCTGAGTTAAGGAAAAAGGCAACAAATTGCATTTGACACTGGAGATCTAATTGGTCCACTGATATAGGAAGATCCTAAGCAGATTTTTGAGGTTTGTAGAAGAATACCATTATGACAGAGTAAGGAAAGGCTTTTTGTCAAGAATAAATAAAAATGCAACTCACTGCCCTTTTAATACGCTAAGAATTTATAACAGAGCCTTACACTGTTTCTTTGGTAAATAAGATAGTCTATTATGGTGGGAACAGAAGATGCTGTTCTACAATGAATTTCTAAGCAGAACATTAGCTAGTTGAAATATGAGACTCACAAGCAAAGCTAATTCCGTGCTAAATCTCTTAGCACATTCTCCAAAAGTGATTCCTTTCAAAGAGGTTTAAGGAAGTTTGTTGACATGACAATTTTTTAGGAAAGTTCAGAAAAGATATTGAAAGAAGCATAGTGAAACCATACAAAGAAACAAGTTGAGAAGATAATCAACGGGAGGCACCTTTATAATGTGTTTACTCCACATCTGCCAAGGCTCAGGCCTTACCCCTGGCCTGCTTCCAGACTGGTTGACTGATATTAGAACCTAGCTACCCTCTGCCTACACTAGGTACATGTATGCATATTTTATTCATGTGGGTATATAGCAGTCAGGCTTTCATATCTTCCAGTCTACCAAAACTACATCTTACCAAGATCACCAGTGACTTCCGTGGCAGAATCCAATGGTAGGTCTTCAGTCTTCATGTTTCTTATCAGCAGCACTTAAACCATTTGATTTTTCACATGGTTTAATAATAATAATAATAATAAACACATTATTTAACTTGGTCTCTGGATCACCTCTCTCTAGGCTCTCTTCCAATCCAATCAGTGGCTCCTTTGCCTAGATCCTTCCTATCTTCTTGATTTCTAAAAGTTGTAATACAATAAGGCTTACTGCTCAGGCGTCTTTTCTTCTCTGTCTAAACTTACTTCCTTGGTGGCCTTATCTGGTCCCATGGCTTTCTAGTCCCAACTCCTAAATGCTGAAAATTTCCAAATTTGTATCTCCAGCACAAACCTCTCTCCCCTGAATGCCAGACTCATATATACATCTGCTTTTACTCAACATCTCCATTTGGATGTCTATGGATCTCTCAAGCAAAACACATTCAAAGCAAAATTTGCCCATCTCTCAGCCAAGCTTATTTCAGCAACCCCCTTTCAGCTTTTCTTCAGCTGCTTGGGCCAAAAATTTTGGAGTCATTATGGACTCCTCTCTCTAATACACACATTTCCAACCCTTCAGCATATCCATTGGCTATGTCTTTAAAAACACCTCTATCAATTCTATCCTTTTTCTGCTTACACTGCTACCATCCTGGTCTGAGCCAACATGACCTCTTTTTGGATTATTGCAGTGGTCTACTAACTGGTCTTCCTGCTTCTCTCTTGCTCCTTTGAAGTACTTCCCACTCAGCAAAGTGATCAAAGTTAGCTAAAGTCCCATCAAAACTCTCTGCTCAAAGACAGCTTATCTTGATTGGAATAAAATCCAAAACCTTTAGCATGGCTTATAAAGTATACATCATCTGGGCCCCTACTTACTGTCTGATTTCATTTCCTACCTCCAAGCCCCTACTTTATTTCTGGCTTACCAGTTCCCTTACTGTTCTTCAGCCATTCCAGGCACATTCCTACCTCAGGGCCCTGGGATTTGCTATTTCCTCTGCCTGGAACATAGAAAATTACATAGTCAATGCCCTCATTTCGTTGAGGTTTCTATTCAAATGTCACTTTATCAACGAATCCTTTCCTGTTAATATAGCATCTGCTGTCATTACTCTCTGTACCCTGAAGTAGTTTATTTTTCTTTCTAGCACTTGTAGCAACATGACACACTATGCTTATTTGTTTGTGTATTGTCTGCCTTCCACACTTGAGTGTAAGCTCCATTCCATGAAAGCAGGACTTTGGCTATCTTTGTTTTCTACTGTGTCCCCAGAAAAGCTGGCGTCTGGTAAGGGCTCATTAAAAATTTAATGAATGAAGGAATGAACAAATATTCATGTGAACAGTTATTCAGAGAGTGGTCAGGAGTAGAAAATGAACACTTTCTCTTCTCTCTCTCTCTCTTTTTTTTTAGGTGCAAGTTTGTATAAACTGAAGACTGAGATCATAATCGAGGGAAGTTTTCTCCTTCATGTTTTCTCAGTTTAAAGAATAGAATGTAGTTGAAAACAGTGAATTGGTAGTGAACATGTTTATTGTCCCAAATTCCACATTCCAGTCAGAGAAGTTGTCCACTTACGTTTCAATCTGGGAAACTGAATAAATCAGGTAAATAAATCACATAAATCAGGTATGCAGTCACAAATCCAGGTTTTTCTATTTATTTCCCATACTTAGGAAACCAGCAATACTAGTAAATCTGCATTTGCTTACTATATTTTGTTTGAAAATGCTGATTTATCTCTAAGTAGAGATGCTTGAGGTATTTTTTCTTTAAACCATGACCCCACTTATCAATTTGAAACCCTTCTTGAATCCAGTTTCTTTCAAAGGTGCTACTTTTCTTTCCAGGAATTTAACTCTCATTTCCCCCAGAAACTTCTTCTTTTTTTTTTTTTTAAGATTTATTTATTTAGGGCGCCTGGGTGGCTCAGTTGGTTAAGCGACTGCCTTCGGCTCAGGTCATGATCCTGGAGTCCCAGGATCGAGTCCCGCATCGGGCTACCTGCTCAGCAGGGAGTCTGCTTCTCCCTCTCCTGCTCCCCCCTCTTGTGCTCTTTCTCTCTCTCACTCTCTCTCTCAAATAAATAAATAAAATCTTTAAAAAAAAAATAAAATAAAATATTAAAAAAAAAGATTTATTTATTTATTTGAGAGAGTGAGTGCGCTCGTGTGGTGGGGGAGGGGCAGAAGGAGAGAATTTCAAGCAGACTTCCCCCTGAGCCACTGAACATCAGACACCAGCCTGGGGCTGGATCCCAAGACCCACAAGATCATGACCTGAGCTGAAACCAAGAGTTGGAGGCTTAACTGACTGAGCCACCCAGGCACGCGTGTGCCCCCCCCCCACCCCCTGAAACTTCTTTTTATGAATAGTGCATTGTAGGTAAGTTTAGGCAATGATGCCTCAGTCATAAAATTTACAAACCCACCACGTCATTGCATCTTCTGTAAGTGTCGTCACCATGGACTCTGG
Source organism: Leptonychotes weddellii (assembly GCF_054177405.1). NCBI lineage: Eukaryota > Metazoa > Chordata > Mammalia > Carnivora > Phocidae > Leptonychotes > Leptonychotes weddellii. The sequence continues at coordinate 76,338,799 of NC_138373.1, forward strand.
ACTGCTTCACAAGAGCAGGCACCCTAGTCTTCATGCCTTTTCTGCTCTCTTCCGTGGCTCTGGAACACTCAGCCTTCTGTCTCAGGGCTTCATCTGTGAGAGAGCATAATAGCATTCATCTCATAACTGTGGTCTCATGACGGCCAAATGTGATGACACCAGAAAAGCTGCTTTCAAATATGTAAACTATTGTGTTCATCAGAACATCTTGGGTTCAACTAACAGAAACCCATTAACAAACTAGCTTGGGGAAAAAAAGGGGGGAAACTTGTTTTATAAACACAGGACTGCCCCACAAAACATAAGTCCAGGGAGTGGGACCTCATGAGCTGCAGGATCCAGAAACTGGGGAGTCTTTGGTTGCTAAGGGTTATCTTTCTTTCAAAAACCCATGGTCTCTCTTCTCTGCCCCTCTTTGCATGTCCATTTCTTTCTTCTGACACTCTACAGGTGATCTTTATCTGCAAATCCATCATATATGAGTCAAAGATACCTTTTTTTTTTTAAAGATTTTATTTATTTATTCATGAGAGACAGAGAGAGGGAGAGAGAGGCAGAGGGAGAAGCAGGCTCCCAAGGAGCAGGGAGCCTGAGGCGGGACTCGATCCCAGGACCCTGGGATCATGACCTGAGCCGAAGGCAGACGCTTAACCATCTGAGCCACCCAGGCGCCCCAAAGATACCTTTCTTAAAACAGCTCTTTCAATTCCAAATCTGCATTACCTTATTAATCTCTAACTTACAATTTATTAACTGAAGTTTCTGAGACCTGGTTCCAAATTTTCAGGAGAGAGATTTTGGTTGGCCATGTTTCAGTCAGATAGGACGCCTCCTCTTCCCTCATCGGGTCAAATTCAGGAACAGAATGGGAACCATGTCATGTAATCTGCTGTCCCTCAGCAGAAGAGTTTAAGGGAACAGACTCTCTGAGAAAAGAGCATGGGACAGTGAAGAAACAATGAATGTTGCATACCTCCAGTGTGATACAAACATAAAGGGATTGAGAACACCTCGTACATCCTTATTCCCATACCTTTGTAACTTTTAATCTGCTAAGTATCTGATGTGGCCATAAGATTAGTGACACATTTGTAAATATGAACAGGTCTCACAAAGCCCCACCAACCATGACATCCCTTCACATTACGGTTCAGATTCATGTTTCTAATACTATCTCTGTTAACAAACATGGCCTCTCTTTCTTTTCTTGAGGATCCAGTTTCAATGCATATACTGACTGTATCAAATTCTTAATCATCCCTGTTCCTTATCTCCCCAACTTCCCCCTCTATATTAATTAGAATTGACTGCAAGATGCTATAGCAAATAGACCCCAAATGTAATGGTTGAACGAAATAGAAATTTGTTTTTTCTTTCTTTCTTTTTTTTTTTTAAAGATTTATTTATTTATTTGAGAGAGCGAGAATGAGAGAGAGAGAGTACATGAGAGGGGGGAGGGTTAGAGGGAGAAGCAGGCTCCTCGCTGAGCAGGGAGCCCAATGCGGGACTCGATCCAGGGACTCCAGGATCATGACCTGAGCCGAAGGCAGTTGCTTAACCAACTGAACCACCCAGGCGCCCCTGTTTTTTCTTTCAAATCAGGTCAGGGACCCAGGTTGATGTGGCTCTATCACCTTCAACATGTGGCTTCCAGGGGCATCTGGCTGGCTCCATCGGTAGAGCATGTGACTCTTGATCTTGGAGGTCGTGAGTTCAAGCCCCACGTTGGGTGTAGAGCTTACTTAAAACAAAAGCAAAATGAAAAACATGTGGCTTCCAAAGTTGCAGTAGTATTCACCCTTATAGTCCATGGGAAGGGGGAAAGAGAGAGGCAGAAGTAGGTGGTTGATGTGACAGTTTTTACGTACTGGACCTGAAAGATACATACCACTTTTCCTTACATTCTGTTGGAAAATACTTAATCACAAGTCCACATCTATCTGCACAGGGGCTGGGAAATTTAGTGTGGCTGGGCAGCTGTAAGCCCAGTTATAATTCTGAGACAAAGGGAGAAAGCAAGAATGGATTTGGGGGGACAGCTAGCAATTTCTTTTACAACCTCCCTCTGTGTTACCGCTCTTCGTTAATGCATGACTCTCTGAAACACCCAAGCGTGAGTCCTTCAACTCATCCTCCATTGCTCCATCTTTCCCCAATCCCCTTTGCTCTTCTAACTACCTAAGCAATCCTACGTTTGCTCTGTGCTTTTCATTCCCTCCTCCACAGCACTGCTTCATGCTGTTGTATCCCTTGCTTGAACCACTGCAATCAGCCTCCAAAATTACCAGAATTACCTCCCTGAGTCAGCCTTTTCAGGCTCATACCCATCTTTTACTCTGTTGTCAGATGCCACTTCCTACTACAAAGATCTTGTTGTCCAAGGCAAGATCTGCAGCTATGCCTTTGCAGTTCAGGTGATCATACCAGATTGCCTCCAACTCTGTTCCAGATCTTCTCATCCTGGTCTTGTGACCCATGCTTCTACCCTCTTGCCTCACGTCTATACTTCGCCCAGCAACCAGCTCCTTTGGATTAACACCGTAATGGGGCTGTCTACCTAGCTTTCCACTTAGCTCTGTCCCTGGACACTATCTCTCAGGGCCCAGGCTTGCCCTTGTCCAAGAGACAAACCTGGACAATGATCACGTTATTCACTTCACCAAAAGGTCCATCAGTTCCCATTGCTTATTGGATAAAAGATTTTTTTTTAGCATGACATCCATGGCCTGCCAACTGTCTGATCCCATCCCCCAATTATTACCCCTACCAATATATCCTTATAATCCTGACATTTTTCTCCTTCTTCAAGATCTGAAGATAGATACTCGTACATCACTTCCTTGAAGGCTTCCTCCTCTCCCTCCTTTGTAGTCCATCTTTGTGCCCTGTTCTCCCATGTACTGCTTTCTACCTCTGCAGTTTCTTGTGCACAGGGTGGCCTCCCACACACCTGATGTATAGTCCCTAAAGGCAGGGATTGTGACTTAAGTCATCCTGTTAAGCTCCATGCTGCTGAGATCAATGCTTTGGGGAATACCTTGCATATGGTAAGAGCACATCATTCCGCTGCTTAAAACCTCCTAATGTCCCAGTGGCTTCCCATATCACTCAGTCCATGATAAAAACTCCACATAGGCCTAGATGGTCTTGTATGCTCTGAGTTCCTGCTACTACCCTTCTTGCTCCTTGCTGTTCCCGGAACACATCAGACAAGATCTCACTTCAGAGGGTTTGCATTTGCTCTTCCCTTTACTGGGACACCCTTTCCCCAGCTATCAGCATGGCTTACTTTCTCAAGTCCTCAGGGCTTCTCTCCAAGGCCACTTCCTCAGTGAGGCATTTCTCGGCCACTCTGGTCACTTTGGGACCTCACAGCCCTCTTTTTTCCTTGTCCCTGTTTATCCTTTCTCCAGAGCATGTATCACTTCCTTACATAGTATATCTTTCCCTCCTGTATTTTTGCGTTTATTTTCTGTCTCCCCTACCCCTACTAGAACGTAAGTTTCGTCCTAGTCTAAATCTGTTCGTTTACTTCTGAATCCCCAGCGCCTAGGATAATAATGCCTGATATATGGAAGGTGGTCAGTAAATATTTGTTGAAAGGAAAAAAAGGATAAGCAAATTCGTAGAAGGTGCCCAATAAATATTTGTTACATTGAATGAAAACGTCAAAAACAGTGGACTGTGAAATTTTCAAACTCTAAAAGTATGTGGGTTTAGGAGAATAGTGAAATTGAGCGAAAGCTGCCTCATTATAAACATCCTTGAGGAAAGAGTAACATTGGGCACTTGCGGTGGGAGGGGCAGCTGGGCCAGGAAACTAGAACCTTCGCAGAAACAACATTTGGGGGCTGCCTAACTTCCCCCTGAGAGGACCGCATCTGGGAGGCGGGCTCGCCCTCCCTCCCCATTAGGACACTTGACACAGGTGTTTGAAGTTATTTTGGGGTCTGCCTCTCTCGGTTTGTGAAGGACACGGAAATCTGGGCTGGCTTACGTGACATTGCTCAGTTCTAAGGAGGAAACTATCCGGAGGGAAAACGGCAACAAAAACGCCGCTCAGGACTAGAGTCTGGGTCCTGGGGGAAGCAGAGCCCATTTTAGAGCCGTGCGAGTGGAACTTTATGCCTTCTACCCAAGCTCCGCCTACACACTGTTTTTCTGAAATTTTTCGCCCTGGCTTACTCTTTTGCACAGCCGCCCGCTTTCCGCAGGAGGATGGCGCTCTGATCTCCACATTCCCTCTTCCCTTGGGGACTCCATAGTATTTTTTTCACGCTTGGTCGCTACTACAGCAGACGCCTGCCTTCTCATTATTTGCCGCACCGATCTCCGGTGCCTGGACTGTAAACAAAACACTTTAGATCATAGCTGCCTTTCTGCTGGCGGCCAGTCGTCTTAAGGTGGCGTGACTGTGGCTCGTTTACTTTTCAAGATTAACAAAGCAACAAAATGGTGCTCCTACATATTACTCCAAGAAAGATTCGGGGTGTGTAGGGGATGGAAATACTAATTTTCTACTTCTTTTATTATTTTTTAAAGATTTTATTTATTTAATAGAGAGAGAGAGACAGCAAGAGAGGGAACACAAGCAGGGGGAGTGGGAGAGGGAGAAGCAGGCCTCCTGCAGAGCAGGGAGCCCGATGTGGGGCTCGATCCCAGGACCCTGGGATCATGACCCGAGCCAAAGGCAGACGCTTAACAACTGAGCCACCCAGGTGCCCTGATTTTCTACTTTTACTTAAGATAGTAATTCCGTTAATAAAATCAAACTCTTGTGGTATGTTGTAATGCTCTAGAATGTCTCCATTTACATATATGTGGTAGTTTGGGTACTTACACATGTGAATTTATGCTTATAGAGAATATAGAATTCCTGTGCAGGCTAGCAATTATGTAAAAATGTCAACAAGGACCTAATTTCAGGAATAGGGTATAAGTTATGGTATGGAGGCCTACCCTAATTTTCCTATCCTTCTCCCCCCTTCTCCAGTCCACTAAATTAAGTAGCGCATTCCATGTGGAAAAATGAAGAGGAGAGCTCTCACTTGGATCTCAGGTGAACTATTTACTGTCAAGCAGGTAGGAAGTCCTGACTTTGAAACAAGTTTGGGGCACTGCCTCTCCCCGCTCACTGCTCTCTGGGGATCACCCTTGTCCTTTTGGAATCTGCATTTTAGTTGAACTAGTGCATAGTGATAGGAAAGGCCAGTGACCGCTGCGTATAAATATCAGTGACCACAGGCCACATCAAGGAAACATCTGCAGGCAGCGCAGGGGATGAGCAGGAGCCATTTTGAATCACTTGTAAGAGACGAGGACCTGCAGACGGCAGCCCAGGCAAATCCAGACAAAACCTGAACCATTAGGAAGGAAAGAAAGAGAAAATGAACCAGCCTGAGAGTTTGGAGACCTGCCTCCAGGCCTGGCTCTGCTATCAACTGGATACGTGTCCCGGGACAGGAAACCTCTCCTGCTCTCAATTTCCTCAGTTGGTAAAAAGAGAGGGTTGAGCCACAGGGTTCTGAAGGGCCCTGTCAGCTCTTACATTCTGGGGTGCGGAGGTGAGGCCGGCACCACACAAAGTGGAGCGCCCAAACAATATGTGCTTAAGAAAGCAAGTTAAAAATCAAACTCATCTGTAGCATAAATGCGTAAGAAAACACTGCTGCTGTGGACGATTAGAACCGAAGTCGCTACTCAGTTTCCAGTTAAATGTACTGACTTTGGCCCAAACCAAGATTACACGTATGGGGGTGAGATGGGGTGGAGTGGGGACACAGTGAAAGACCCTTTGAGCTCTGTCACGGATATGACAGCCCTCCCCATACGGTTTTAAGTCCCACCATCCTGCTCAGGATCGTATTGGTAGGTAATTTCCAGCTGCAAAGGGGCGGGGGAGGGGGGGTAGAGAAACGCCCAAGTAATAGTATCAGACGTGAGGATATGGTTGCGGTGGGTTTTATGAATCATTTCATAATCTGGACTTTCAGATTACTTTCACCCTTCAACGACTTGTAGCCCTCTAAAGGCATTCCCTTGCATCTAAATTTTGTTCTGGGAGGGCCGAGGGAGTGAATCTGGTGGGAGAGAAAGGTGGAGGAAGGAAGGGGCTGTTGTATTTGGCGGCGGACTCAGGTAGAGGAAACTGCTACAACCCGGGAAAGAATTGAAAAATACAAAGAGGAGACGAGTTCCCACACGCAGCCCATGTCAATGGCTTTAACTGTGCTCGGGAAGCCAGAACCTGGGTCAGGGGTGTAACCTCGCTTTTGAAACGTAAGCGTGTCTGAGACAGCTACAAAGTTTATTAGGGACTTGGGAGACCAGTGGAGTTTTTGATCTTGAAATCCTTATTTTTATTGAGGGAGAGCTTGGGTTCAGAATACATTATAAGTGCTGCGCCTACGGTCGCCTTGGCTTCTTCCCAAAGCTCCCCGCCTCCCCCAGAACAGCAGAGACTTCTAGGTTAAGAGTGAGCTAACCACTGCTCACCCCCAGCTGAGGTACCCAGGCGGGGGGGGGGGCTCCCAGCCCCCGGGCGCAGGCTACCCTGCCTCCCCACAGTGCCAGAGGTGGGGAGCCACCGGCGAGAGCACAGTTGGGGGCAGAGCTCCCACCGTCTGCCTCCGCCCCCAGCGGCCCGCGCCCCAGGCTCGGCGAGTGCCGGGAAAACGAGATCGCCACCGAGGCGTAAAACCAGCCGCTAGCCACCTTCGAGATCATCTGATCCTGCCCCTCCGTTCCCCCGGCGAGGAGCGGGCGCGCCAGGCAGCGCAGCGCCGCGCGGGGACCTGAACCCGAGGCCCCGCCGCCCCCGCCCCTCCCCGGCTTCCCGGCCGTTTGGCGAGTTTGTTTGTCTCGTTTTTAATTTCTCCAAGGCCAGCCGGAGCAGGTTTGCTGGCAGCGGCACACCTCCGGCAGTCACGCGACCAGCCAATCTCCGGGCGGCGCTGTCGGAGTCGGCGCGCTCGGGCAGGCGGGGAGGCGTCGCGGCCGCGCCGGGCCACCTTAAGGCCGCGCTCGCCAGCCTCGGCGGGGCGGCTCCCGGCGCCGCAACCAATGGATCTCCTCCTCTGTTTAAATAGACTTGCGGTGTCAATCATTTTCTTCTTCGTCAGCCTCCCTTCCACCGCCATATTGGGCAACTAAAAAAAGGGGGCTCGTCTTTTCAGGGTGTTTTTCTCCCCCTCCCCTCTCCCCATTGCCTCGCCGCTCCGCGACTCCGACGCCGGCAAGGTTTGGAGAGCCGCTCGGTTGGCGGGACCCGCGGGCTCGCTGCAGCCCGGACTTGGACTGGCTTTGCCACCCCCCTCCTCTCTCCTCTCCCCTCCCCTCCCCGCCCTCCCGCTCGCCGGTACACTTGATCGGCGGCGGCTCTCGGCTGCCTGGCCGGGGCTTCCCCTCACCCCTCCCCCAGAGCCAGCGCGCCCCTGACGCTCGGGCAGTTACTTGTCCGGGTTTGTTTCTCTTGGCTCCGAGCGCGGTCGCAGGGCTTATAAGAGGGGTTCGGGCTGGGTCGGGGCGTTTTGTTTTGTTCAGTTTTGTTTTCCGAGCGCGCGCGCGCGAGGCGGCCGTGAAGACCGGGGAGGAAGATGTCAAACGTGCGAGTGTCTAACGGGAGCCCGAGCCTAGAGCGGATGGACGCCAGACAGGCGGAGTACCCCAAGCCCTCCGCCTGCAGAAACCTCTTCGGCCCGGTCAACCACGAAGAGTTGACCCGGGACTTGGAGAAGCACAGCAGAGACATGGAAGAGGCAAGCCAGCGCAAGTGGAATTTTGATTTCCAGAATCACAAGCCCCTGGAGGGCAAATACGAGTGGCAGGAGGTGGAGAAGGGCAGCTTGCCCGAGTTCTACTACAGACCCCCGCGGCCACCCAAAGGCGCCTGCAAGGTGCCGGCGCAGGAGAGCCAGGACGTCAGCGGGAACCGCCAGGCGGTGCCTTTAATTGGGTCTCAGGCAAACTCAGAGGACACACATTTGGTAGACCAAAAGACTGATACGCCCGACAACCAGACCGGGTTAGCGGAGCCGTGCACTGGGATAAGGAAGCGACCTGCCACAGACGGTAATGACCCTTCCCCAAACAGAAAATGTCTGTCTGTCCGGGGCACCGCTTTGGCCTGCTTTGAGGGTCCTTAACCTCCGCTTTCTTTTCGGAGTATTCCGCCTTAGCTTTGGGGGAGCGAACTGTCCTAATCTTAGGTTTTAGATGCTGTCCGGCTGACCGCTTGTGTGTGGATGATTTTTAAAGTCAGGAGCCCGAGGTGGTATGATCTGGTAATTTCTCCAGCCGAAAACATCGCAGTTCCTACCCGCTAGCCGGCGGTGGGTCTGTGATTACGTTGGGATGTTTATCAACGGCCTCCCTCTTTGCATTGCAGTGGAGAGAGGGCGTAGAATACACTTTCTGTTATGTGAAAACAACCTCATTTTGTGCCCTTAAAGGCCACTGAGAATGAGGGATCCAGGATTGTGGGTGGAGGTGTGGGTTTTTCATCCCCTGACTTGTGCCAACTTCTGTCAGCCATTGTTTTCCTAATAAAGGTTGTGTGTGTTCTTTTTAAAATTCCCTCTTGCCCTTAGATTCCTCTCCTCAAAACAAAAGAGCCAACAGAACAGAAGAAAATGTCTCAGACGGTTCCCCGAACGCGGGTTCAGTGGAGCAGACGCCCAAGAAGCCGGGCCTCAGAAGACGTCAAACGTAAACTGCTCGGTGGGTTGATTACTGGGAGCAAGTAACTGACACCCGAATTGGGCTTTCAAACCCCGAGATACCCGATCTTAGTGGTTGCTGGCAGACTAGAGCTTGTGGGTTTTTATTTTGCTTATATTTTGTGAGGTCAAAAAAGTAGGAATAGGGAAGGCTGGGACTCCCTGGTGGGGATACTGGAATTTTTTCACAGTTTCTACGTCCTGAGGTCATTTTTCCTTGAAACACGGAATAACCAGAGCAAGTGTCCTAGCCAGGTACTTGTGACCAAGGCCCGATGAGTAGGAAGGTCCATTCCTTGTGAATCCCACCAAAACTTGTTGGGAACAATAGCTTTCTTTCCCCCAACGGAACAAGAACTGGGATATGCTTCAGTCCCACTTCATGAGAATTCATTTCCCAGAGATTCAAGTTGAATCAGTAATAGATTTTGAGCCATACGTGGGAAAATGGCAAGTAAGTCATTAAATTTAAAATTTGAGGGAAAAGTTAGGTACAGATGGGTTGTATTTGGTTAATCCAGTCATTAACAATGTGAATAGAGAGATATGTTACATTCTTTTATCATTTTCACAAACTGCCACTTTCCCTGTTTGCTTACAAATTTGGGGAACAGGAAAGGAATGCTGTGTATTTAAAAAAACAAAACAAAACAAAATGGAAAGCTATAAAATGGAAAAATACTAAGCTTCCTACAGAATTTCTGACAACACTGAAGTTGCAAAGCAGAAGTTAAATTAACTCTGCTGGAGTAAGCAATCCAGGAACACGTCAGCATGTGTATGCTAATTGTCTAATTGTGCTGTAACAGGATGATTGGGATATTTGTAGGGAAAACGGATAATAGATATAAGGGCTGGTGAGGGTAGGTCTACCCCACACAAGAGAAGGGAGATTGTTTTCCATCTACTAAAATCTGATCAATATGAAGAGCTAATTTGAATAATTCAGCCCTCAACTTTCTGTGGATTGGCTGTCCATAATGATCAAAGTGCATATGTTAATAGTTTGAAAACTTCTTACGGACACGGACCAGGACTTCTTCCCCCCCCCCCCCCCAAAACACTCATAGCAAAAATCCCCACTTACGAAAAGGTAAGAATAAAAAACATAAGAGATTAAGGTGAGATTCCAGTTTCCTGTGTTTTTAGATCATAGTTTCTTCACACACATCACACATTTTTCAAAGCTTATACAAAACATCACTGTAGAACCTCTATATTACATTACAGTTGTATATGAAGTGGGAAAATTGGATGAAAAAAAATTTTCTGAAGCAACCTGCAGCTTGGGACTTGTGGTTTGTGACCTGTAGCCTAGCTCATCAGATGAGCCGCAGTGAATCACACCTACTGGATTTTGATGTGACCCCATTCTGACATACAGAGAGGCATTTGTTAGTAAATATTGCCAGTTCAGAGAATACTAGAAGTAGTAGTAGGAACCTACTCAAAAGCATTCATGTGTATATTTTGCATATGACTAAGAAACGGGAAGGTTTTTAAAAAACATTAGTAGAATTTTTTTTGGAGAGCATTTATGTTATAGTTCCAGTTATTTTTCAAATTTAGAAGATTCTGATACTCTTAAGTATTACAGTTTCTTAATTTTCCTTGCTTTCTTACTGTCTTTGACCCCGATTCTCTAGACCAGGGTTTCTCAACCTCTGCACTATTGACATTTTGGGCTGAATAATTCCTTGTTGTGGGACGCTGTCCTGTGCATTAGTACAATGTTTGGCAGCATTCCTGGCCTTTCCCGACAGATGCCAGCAGCACCCTCCTCACCCCCAATGTGACAACCAAAAATGTCTCTGAACATTGCCAAATGTCCCCTGGGGGGCAAAACTGCCCACTGGTGAGCCCCACTGCTCTAAAAAATACACGACACAGAGGAGGGTAAAAATCCAGTGAAGGAGACATTGTATGGAGAGGACTGTAGTCATCAACATCCAGGACACACTTTCTGTTCCATCGCTCAGGTATTTCACAATTAAGACAGTGACAAAATGATTCCTGTACTTCATTGGTAATGTTATTCTAGTGCTTTTCTCCTAATGCTTTCTTCTTTTTTTTCTTTTGCAGAATTAAGAGCATGTTTCCTTGTTTATCAGATACATCACTGCTTGATGAAGCAAGGAAGATACAAATTAAAAATTTTAAATACATATCGCTGACTCCATGGAATGGACATCCTGTATAAGCACTGAAAAGCAGCAACACAATAACACTAAAATTTTAGGCACTCTTAAATGATCTGCCTCTAAAAGCATTGGATGTAGCATTGTGCAATTAGGTTTTTCCTTATTTGCTTCATTGTACTACCTGTGTATATAGTTTTTACCTTTTATGTAGCATATAAACTTCCGGGGGGGAAGGGAGGGTAGGGTGGGGCTGAGGAATTGGCATGGGGGGGTATGAAGAGCTTGCTTCCATTTAGAGCAAGGAGAAAAATATTTGACTTGCATGGAGAGAAGCAGTTTTGGGGAAGGTTTTGAATTGTTTTCTTTAAAGATGTAATGTCTCTTTCAGTGAAAACTGATACTTCATTTAAAAAAATCATCTGTATTTGAACACTGGTTGCAAATAATGGCTAATTATTTTTACATGAAGCTTTTTGTCATTTGGGAGATATGATGATTCCGTTATATACTGGCAAATGGCCTTTTTTTTTTTTTTTAAACAGCAAAAAACTGTCCTCAGTCCTACCCCCTTCCACCCCCAGTTCCTCTTAAAATTGGAATTTACCAGTTAATTATTCAGCAGTTAGGTAATCATTTCAGGTAATTCTGGGCAAAAATGTGGGATGTATGGGGGGAGTTCTGAATGCTCAGAATCAACCGTCTAATTTTTTATCAGGTTTGTTGAGAAATTTTCTTAATTTTATTTGGACTTTGGGCTATGTAGACACAGTCAAAAATGATTCAAATCTTTGGATATTTTTTAAAGATCTGTAACTTCACATAAAAAATAATGAAATAATTTTTAATTTAAAGTTTCTCATTCTGTTTGTTAATTTGCCCAAAGGAAATGGTGTTTTTAAAGCAAAGTGTGTAGAGAGAAAAGCACACGTAGAATTACTGAAATGGATACTACATCTTTAAACAGTATTTTTACATTGCCTGTGTATGTGTATGAAACAAAACCATTTGAAGTGTACCTGTGTACATAACTCTGTAAAGACACTGAAAAATTATACTAACTTATTTATGTTAAAAAGAGATTTTTTTTTTTTTTTAATCTAGACCATATACAAGCCAAAGTGGCATGTTTTGTGCATTTGTAAATGCTGTATTGGGTAGAATAGGTTTTTTTCCTTTCTTCTGTTAAATAATAATGGCGATGCTTCAAAGGTTGCATACTGAGCCAAGTATAATTTTTTGTAATGTGTGAAAAAGATGCCAATTATTGTTACATATCAAGCAATCAATAAAGAAAACTTCCATAGCTATTCACTGAGTTGAACTGTAATGTACTTTATTAAGCTTGAGGTATTTGACCTGGCATTCTAGTCTTACTTACACAAATATAACATGAAGTAGCAAATAATCTTGATAATTTAGGCCCACGTCTGAGGTGATGTTTATGTGGCTCTGAATGTAGTAGACACTATTTTCCACTTAGTTCTGTTTGAGTGAGCAAAGCTTTAGACATGTGGAGTGGAAAAGCCACATTTTCATATAAATAAGATTGTCAAATCTCCATTAGTTCAAATATTTAGGTCTTATAGGATATGTGTCAGAACCAAAAATTTTTACGTAAGTGTAGGCTGGCTGATCACACATTTGCAGGATTGAAAATGAAAGTAACATGGTGACTTCTCTAAATTCTGTATTTACACATGGAAGTGTTGTGAGAAATGAGAGCAATTGTTCAGACCATTTAATCTACACCTCTTGTCCAAAGTATTAAGATATACATAGGTCCTTTAGAAATTGGCATGCATTCCACACTAATTTAGATAGAAAAGGTATTCTTCAAATTAAACTGGTCATAACAAATTCCTCAATTTTGAAATTGCCTGGTTATAATCTACACAACCTAAAACTGGTTAATCTAAATACCAAATCTGAGGGTTTGGGGCCTCATATCCACGTGGCAGAGATAGATAGTTTTTATTTAAGTAAGAAAAATTTAAACAAGGCATTTTAAAGTCAAATTTACTAAAAAATGATGCCTATTATTTTACATTCTCTTAAAAATGTAGCTAAGGTGTAAAAGTAAATTATTTTTTCTAGGCATCTGCAGATGGCTAAATTGCAAAAATCTGAATTTAGGTTAAACTGTTCACCTCAAATAGTTGCATTTACGTTATTGCACCCCAAAAGGGGCTCTAAACAAGAGAGTTTCAGCTTATTTTGACCTGAAGTTGCTTGAAAAAAAAAAAAAAAAAAAGGTTGACTCTCTTCGGCTCCCGGGAAGGGAAAAAGAAGGTCCTTTGGAGGCTGGGCTACATCTTCCAAGTAGGTATTATTTTAATTAAAGGCTAAAGGTGTTTTTGTGATTCTATTCAAAACACGCAGATGGGGTGTTTTTCAGGAAGACACTGAGAAAGCAAGAAAAACAATTCAAAATGGGGAGGAAGGAATGGAGAGTCAGGAAATAATAAAATAAAATTAGTTTCTCTGAGCCAAAAAGAGTACTTTAAAAAAGTGTCTCTGACAAAGGAAAAAATCCTCTTAATTGCTGCCTGTACCCCACTTTCCTTTCCTCAAGAGGCATCTTTAATGTGAATTTTGAGAGACTGCGTTTTAGGAGTGCTGGGCCAGGAAGAAGTGGATGCTCGCCGCGCCAGGCACGTTCACAGGAACGCAGCCCCCAAGTCACCGGGTCGGTCCTTTACACGTCTGTGTCAACTCTCCAAGTGCGTCCCCGAGATTCGGAGCGTCCTCTCCCCGGCCCCGGACGGCGGGGATCGCAGCGGGCGCCCCTATGACGGGCTGCGGCCGCGGGCGCCAGCCACCCGCTCCCTCGCTCCCCAGGCCGGTGCGTCTTCGTCTCCCCAAACTGTCCCGAAGCCCCGCACCCGACCGCCTCGGCAGTTGCGGGGTCCGGCTGGCTGGCGCCCCGGGCGAAAAGCCCATCGAGTCTCGCGGCTCGTCTGCCACTTGCAGCGCCCGCGCCGCCGGGGTCACTGCGCGCAGTTCCCGCGCCCGGGGCGCCCGCAGGCCGTGGAGGGAGGCTGCGCCCCGGCCCGCGCAGTGGCACGGGGCGGTTTCTCACAAACTTTCCTCCCTCGTCATCTCCCCTCTGGGCTAAGAAAGAAGGGGAAGCCCCCACTCCTTTCCACAGTCATACCCCCCACACCAGCACCTTGCCAGTTCTAGAGCGGCGGGGGGATCTGAGCGAAGGGGAGAGAACCTTTCCGAATCCGTGGACCCTTCAGGGCAGCAGCCCGCTCCCACCCCCACCCTGGGCTCCAATGATCCGCAGCCCCGCGCATTTCGAAAGGCTTCTCGGCTCGCCGGCGGCCAAGGAGGACCGCAGCGGCGCGCAGGAGGGGCCGAGCGCCACAGCCGCTTGCGGGGTCGCTTCCAACCTTACGGCCGCTTTGCAAAGTGCCCCCCCCCCCCATCGCATCCCCCGCTGTCCAGCGCGGGGGACTGGGGCAGGGAAGAAATAGGAAAATGTGGGGCCAGGGACATGACTGGGGGACGGAGGGGACCGTGGAAATCCACAGGACTGGAGCGGGGCGCGCGGCCTTTCAGGCCACGGTGCGCCCACCTCCCCGGCCGCGCGGAGCGACCTTTCCC
>NC_138373.1:76353365-76371696 GCF_054177405.1 Leptonychotes weddellii
TTGCCATCTCTTTCACCTGAGCCACACCCTACACCCGCTCCCCTCTCTCTCCGCCAACATTAAGGTAAAAATCTTGCAAAAGAACTGGGGGGGGGGGCAGGGAAGGAGGGCCCACGGTCCTGCTAGATCTCCTCCACCCACCCGGGGCGGGGGGGAACCTCCCGGATCTCGGCTCGCGTGGGGGTGGGGTGGGGTGGGGTCAGCCTCAGTCAGACCCTGCAGAAGCGAAAGTTAGTATTTGCACGGACACCCAAGTCCCTGTGCGGGCGTCCGCGTCCCAGGCCTGTCTCGCGTGGGGACATACAGGAGGCAGTTGTCAGAAAGCACGAAATACAAAAAGAAATCGATGCGTGTTGGGCGCGAAACGTCGACGCGCCTCAAAGGAACGCGAAGAAAAGGCAGGGAGAAGGGCGCGCAGCCGGGACGCGGGGCCGGGGGATTGCATCACTGCAGCTCCCCCTCCAGAAAATGGGCTCCGAACCGCGGCGACCATCATGGCGCTCGGGTCGGGCCGCGCTTCCCGCGCGCCTTCCCCGAGCGCTCGGGCCGCGGGCACTGAGCCCCAAACGAGCGTTTTGCAAACATTTCCCCCCCGCCTCGGGCGCCTGTCCCCCCACCCCCTCCTTCCTTTTGTGTGCCAGTGTATGTATGTGAGTGCGTGCGTCCGTCTGAGTGCGTGTAGGACTCGAGAACTTGAAGATTATTTTTTTTTCCTTTTTTTCCCTCCCGTGCTGGTGGTTGTAAACTTGATTGGCATTGGCTGCGCCCACTGACCCCTGCGCCGAGTCCACTGAAGATTTAAGGTGGATCCGAAAGGCTGCGGCTTCAGGCGGAGTCTCGCACTTTAGCTGGTTTGGGAGGAAAGGGAGGAAAGGAGAGGAAAAAAAAAGAAAAAAAAAGGCCCCGAACCGTGCGCCCGGCGCGTTTTCACGAATCCCCTGCGGTACCAGCCCCCGCGCCCGCCCCGCCCGCCGCGCTCTTCCTCCGCCCACCTCCCGCTCCTTCCCCATTGGCCCGCCGGTGCAGTTTGAATTTTTTTTTTTTTTTGGATGCTTGTTTTCTTGTAAAAAATACAGTACCCCACCTCGTACAACGAAACCCACTTCGGCGGCCCGAGGTGGGGTGTTTTAGTTGCGGAGTTTTGGGGAGGCTCGGGGGCGGAGCATCTGTGCCAACATTTTGCCCCGAAGTGCGGTTGACATTGTGCAGGCGGGTGGAGGAGCGTGGGGCCGCGGTAAACAAACTGAGTAGCTCCGGCGGGGGCAGAGATGTAGTATAAAACGTTAATGGATGTCCAGGGCGCGCCGTTTCGCCGGCTGCTGGCCAGAGGTGCTAGGGTGGCGCTGACAGGAGCCCGGGAGAGGATGCACCTTCCCTTGCCTTGGAAAGGTAGACTTGGGGAGGGCTGGGCCTGGGGGTGAAGGTGGCCCGGAAAAGAACACCTCCTCACAACCCAGGTGGGAGGGTGGGGGAAAGAAGAAAGAAACAGGGGAGATGTAAATACAGCTCAGGTCTATTATTTCAAGCGCTACTCAGCTAGCATGCAATCATAATTCAGCCAGTTGCTGTCATTTTTATTGGATTTTTAAAAAACGTTTTCTCTCTTTTATTTCCAGAGTGCTTTTGAGTAAGGAAAATGTTAAAATAAAATTGAGAAAAAAAATTGAGAAAGGGAATATGACTTTTAAAGTGCCTTTGGTTTCTGGGTCTGGAAATTAATTCTTTTGATAAAGTCCTTTAAGATTTAGGGTAATGTTATTTGTATTACAAGTCTAATAGAAATGATATCCCTTACTAATTGTAACTCAATTATGTTTTAATTTGCTGTGAAAATTTCAAAAGTTTATAATAATTCAAAGTGTTATTCAAATCACTCTATCTTCAGATTAGTGAAGCCGGCATATGTATATACATTTTGGGGGTCTATTACTTTTCTTGCGGTGTAGCTAACGATTTTAACCAGACGCCCAGCCCAGCCTTCAGCCCAGCCTTCAGTCTTAACAGTTCTTAACTTCCCCAGCCATTTTTTAGTTCTTAACTCCTCCAATCTTTCGTAACCCAACTAAGCCTTTACTTGCTCAACCTAACTAAGCTCCTCGGACCACCATAAACCAACCTACCTGTGCCCTTAGTAAGGAATTTGTCTGAGTTGAGAAAGCCCCCAGATGGACTGGCTAGCCTCAGGAAGCAGTGAGTTCATCATTCCTGAAGTGTGAATCAGGTACTAGTCTGAATGACCCCTTGATAGGGACATTGTAGACAAGGGACATATATCAAGTGAGTGTGAGGACTAGATACCTCCGAAGTCTGTTCTAGACTCTCGAGATACTGTATTTCCAATCTTGAACTTTATGGATATCCAGTAAATTAAGCAATTTTCCTTAGTCTTTACCATTTTCTAGTTGTACTGTCCAGTATGGTAGCCAGAAGCCGGATGTGGCTGTTGAGCATTGAATGTGGCTAGTCCAAACTGAGATGTGCTGTAACTGTGAAATACACACCAGGTTTTCACGAACTAGTACGAGAAAGAATGTTAAATACCTCATTAATAAGTTTTATATTGATTACATATTGAAGTGATCATATTTTTGATATATGGATTAAATAAAAAATATTAAATTTCATCTGTTTCTTTTTACTTTTTTAGTGTGGTTAAATGGACAATTTTAAGTTGCATATGTGACTCCCATGATATTTCTATTGGACATTGCTGTTCTAGACCAACACCTATGATAACTTGAAGCACTATCTTTTTTTTTTTTTTTAAAGATTTTATTTATTTGACAGAGAGAGACACAGGGAACACAAGCAGGGGGAATGGGAGAGGGAGAGGGAGAAGCAGGCTCCCGCAGAGCCGGGAGCCCAATGCGGGGCTCGATCCCAGGACCCTGGGATCATGACCTAAGCTGAAGGCAGAGACTTAACGACTGAGCCACCCAGGTGCCCCTTGAAGCACTATTTTTGAGAGTGGAGAATAGTAATACTGAGGAGTAACTTCTTGCTGCCATCTGAACTTCCCAACTGAAAGTGAGGCCCAAACTCAGCCTCTGGAAACTTAAAAAAGAATTCTGCCAACACCTAACACCTACTGTTTCATCCTTTAGCACTTAGTATTGGGTTTGAGCCCAGACTATGGAAATATGGTACAGATATGTCTGATAAATCAGACTTGATAACAGCTTTCCACATTATGTAAATAGACTGAGGAGTCCAATATGTTAGGAATGACTCTGAAAAACAATTTAGACCCCAAACAAGTGTCCACAGGTAACTTTTCTCTGTAGTGGACAGGAAGGCAGGGGGGCAGAAGGAGCCGTGTTCTCACTCTGTGGATGGATCTCTAACGGAAGACTTGAACAAATAAAAATGTGTGCCATCCTCTTGGATAGAAATACTCAACATGATAAAGATGGCAATTAAATTTATACTTTTATACTAAATTCTGGTAAATTCTGATTATCCTATTCCATTCCATTGTTCTATCAGTTTATGCAATCAGGACTATATTATTTTAATTACTGCAAATTTACAATCATGTCTTAATTTCTGGTAGCACTAATCCTCCATACCCAACCAGTCCCTTTACTCTTCTTTTTTTCAGAATTTTCCTGGCTGCTTTTGCTTGGCTTTTTTTCCCATTTGGATTTAAAATGAATTTGTCTAGTTGGAAATATATTTCCTATAGGCATTAAAAAAAAATGGAGTGGGATCCTTATCTCATACTTTATACCAGTATCAACCCCTGGAGGACTGAAGTGTAAAAAAAGTGTAAAAAAATGAAATTGCAGACATACCAGAAGAAACTTCAGAGGATTTTTAAAAAACATAATCTGAGAGTTGGGAAGGTCTTTCTACATATGAAACAAAGCAGCACTATTAAATATAATATTGTTAAATTCAATGACATAAAAACAAAAATGTTCTGCATGGCAAAAGCTATCAGCAAAGTCAGAGACAATGACATGGGGGTGATAGTTGTACAACAATGTGAATATACTTAATGCCACTGAGCTGTACATTTAAAAAATTAAAAAAATTAAAAAAAATTTAAAAAATTAAAGTGGTGAATTATATGTGTTAAACCCTAATAATACATACCTACATGCCTACATACTTAGATACATTCATATATATATATATATATATATGGATATATATATGTGTGTGTGTGTATACACAGTACTGGAAAAATTTTAAAGTTGTCCATTTTCTGTCTAAAAGAATCTCACACATAGTGTCGTGGGTCCCATCCTTTGTGAGACACCGGTTGCATTTCAGGCTCAAATCAGACTGCTTGTGTTTGAGTCCCAGTCACCTAATTCATTGCCTGTAAGAGCTTTTGCAAGTTAGTTCAACTTTTAAAGTTTCTATTTTTTGGCTATATAATGAGGATGCATTTAGCTCCCTCATAGGGTTATTAACCTGTTCAGTGGGATATTGTATTGCAGTACTTAGCACAATACCTGTTATTTGGTAAATACTAATTGTTATATATATTTAAAACAATATAACATCCAGTTCATATTTTGGATTCTCAAGTAACCAACCACAATCAGCACTATATTAACCTTGTAAATATGTTTCTCGGTTTTAATTACTGCTATTATTACCCTTAAGAAGAACAATTTTGGGGGGCATTTAATAAACAATCAATATATTGCAAAAAATGGTTAAAATGGTAAATTTTATGTTATGTATATTTAACACAGTTTTTAAAAAATATTTATTTGAGAGAGAGAGAGCACAATCAGGGGGAGTGGCAGAGGGAGAGGGAGAAGCAGATTCCCCGTGGATCAGGGAGCCCCATGCGGGGCTGGATCCCAGGACCCCAGGATCGTGACCTGAGCCGAAGGCAGACGCTTAACGGACTGAACCACCCAGGCACCACTATTTAACACAGTTTTTAAAAAAAGCTTAAATAAGGAATTTGTTGAGTTTAGGGCCATTTCTAATTATCTCAGAAAGGACCTGGTATAGATTTGTTTGTGGTACTGAATCAATAACATGCACACACAAACAAATAGAATGGCAAACTGGGAAAAACTTCCACAACCCATATATTAAAGGGCTAATTTTCCTGATAAATATAGAATTTCTACAGATCAACGAAAAAAAAGCAAACCAACAGAAAAATAAGCAAAGGATATGAATGGAATTTTCAGAAAAGGAAATACGAAAGGCTCTTAAAATATGAAAACATGCTCAACTGTAGTTTAAAACTATGGGGCTATAAATTGTATACAGAACACATAAATTAAGGCAAATATAGTCACAATTAGCATTACTCAGATACAAAGATGGCCATTATCCTTTCTTGATAGTTTAACCTTTACTTCCCTCCTTTCTATCCTGAAAGGCTGAGTGATTCCCTCCCCCCCCAAGCTTCATTGGTGACCAGAGAAGCAAAGAGTTTGCATGTGTGGAAGCCGTGACCACCTTTCAAATTCAGTGTCAAATTCCTCTCATCCAAACTGGCTAGTCTTCGATTTAGTGCCACCTTTTTTGCCCATAGAAATCCCCCGAATCAGCCTCTTAAAGTGAGTCCAGCCACTTTTCTTGACACATCTCATCCATTCTCGCTTTTAATTCCTATACATCGGCTGATAATCTGAGCCTCTCCCAAGTCACCACTTTATCCTGGCTTTTCCTTCAAGTTCTCTACTCTCTTAAAAGCTTCAAGCAGAGTTTATTATATGATAAACACAACATATCAAATCAGTAGACAAACTACTATGGAATAAATGGCATTAGGGTATAGGATTATAGGCAGCTCTGTGGGAAAAATGTGAAAGCTCTCCTACAAACACACATATGCACACATTGCATTCTACATTATAGCCTGTGGGTTTACTTTTTGATTTAACAATTCCTTTTCTACAAATTTACTTTTGGGAAATAATCAGATGTGTGACTAAAGATATATTTACCAGAATGATCTCTGTGAAGTTATATATTTGATTATAAAAAGAAACAAAAAAGTAAACAACCGAACAACTCCTTAGACATGGGAATATGGGATTGATTATTTGAACCAATTATAAAATATACAAGAATGACACAGACTGCAGTCATTAAAACACCCCAGGTTGCTTTATCTATGTTCATAGGAAAAGTTGTCAATAATACTAAAGCAGGTACAGAGCACTGTTTATGGTATGACCCCATTTTTGTAAAACAAAAATTATTATTATTTACTTATTTATTTAAAAAAAGATTTTATTTATTTATTTGACAGAGAGAGAGAGAGAGAACAAGCAGGGGGAGCCGGAGAGGGAGAAGCAGGCTTCCCTGCTGAACAGGGAGCTCGATCCCAAGGGCTTGATCTCAGGACCCTGGGATCTGACCTGAGCCTAAGGCAGACGCTTAACTGACTGAGCCACCCAGGCGCTCCCCTTGTAAAAAATTTTAACAAGAAACAACCACAAAGATACTTCAAATTTGAAAAATAATTATCCTTACAATTCTTGAATGCAGAATAAGTTTCTCTTCGTTTCTCACATTCTGTTTTCTCAGACATCAGCAGAGAACAAGCATTTCTATAATTCATTTCCCCTCTGTTTTTCTTTCTATTTAGTTTCAGATATCATTAAATTCCTAACAAGCCATGAAAATTGAGCCTATTCCCCATCTTTTTGGCACAAGGGATCCTGTGGGTAACATTATCCCAAACCTTACATTCCTTGATCTTTGGCATTTGGCACACCCAGGGATTCTGCCCAGAATTCAACAGATTAACTCCCTGTCTTAGTTTTATTATTTAGGACATAGTGCTGGGGAGATTGTTTTAAATTTCTAGTTAGCAGGCCGGTCTTGAACTGTCACGCTCCATGGGACTGACTTGGGACAAATCTTAGAATCTCAGAATACCAGGTGTGGGAGATCACTGCATCCAGTGCCCATTTTATAGACAAAAATATTCTAATCCTTGACTTCCCGTAAAGTGGGGAAGTTAAACAAGATGATTTATAGGTTCCTTCTGACTTACAATTCTGTGATTTCTGTTTCCTACTCAGAATCACGTAGTCCATCCCTGTGGATCAGGTTATTTTCCAGGGAAGCTAGATTCCTGATTTTTGGCTGAAAACCATATATTCTCAGGAGTCAAAGGAAGATGATCGTACAGTAGTGTAGACTGAACAGTGAACATTTATATCTTCCTAGAAAAAAGCATGTGATAACTTAGTGGTTGCTTAGTGATGCCAAACACTGCGTCATTGTTGCATGCGCATTCGGCAAGCCCCTGCTAAGGGCCGGGCTCTGTGTCTTCACTGAGACAAACAGGAGTATCGCCCCCTTCAGGCTATTGGAGGAGATGGGCAGGGAATCATAGCCATACTTACTAAATGGAATTTACTTGAGTGTTCAGAAGGGTCAGTGGGATGAAGGGATCTCGAAGCTTCTGTTTTCTGCGCCAACAGTTTGGGCCCCATGCAAAGGTGTCTAGCCGAGGGAGCAAAGCAGGGAGGGGCTGAAATCCAAACTCCTTCCCCAAGCCTGCCTGTGTTTGCCAAAGAGAAACAAGCCTTTAAAAATCCAGCCCTCCACGAGGGGCCTTCTGTAGTTTGTGGAAAGTCCCCTGTGTGGTAGCGACTGCCCTGTAGGGTGCTGTAAGAGTTTGAAATGGGGTGCGTAACCTGGTGGTGGTGGTGGTGAGGAAATCTCTCCAAAGAAAATGACCTACAACTGAGATCTGGAGACTGAGCAGGAGTTAACCAGTCTAAGGGAGGAGGGGAAGGAGAGTGACCCAAGCTGAGCTGGTCCAAGGCCCCAAGTCAGGGAAGGACTTTGAGGAAGTGAAAGAAGGTGCTTGTGGCTGGGATGCCATGAACGAGGACAGCAGGAATGAGAACTCTGATGGAGCCGTGGGGAGGTCCAGACATGTCGGGCTTTTTAAGCTGCATTAGGAATTCTGGACTTGACTTTAAGAGAAATGGGAAAAGCCATTTCTTCTTAAGCCATTACTTAAGCGAGTGACTTGTGCAGGTTCAATTAGACTTGATTATTTCCTCCTTTTATCTAAGTCTAGTCAAAGCCCTTAGTCTTGATCAGGATCATTTCCATAGGATGTGGGCAAGAATGTTTAGGCTGGCACCTTTATGTTTCTTTGCGATGCTATTTAACATACACAACAGAAAACATGTTTTCAAACTCTGGTGTCAGTAAATGAAGGGGATATGGAGTCTTCGGACCATCAGGGCAGATACTGGCCACAACCGATAAATTGCAGGTTCAATGGGGGGCCCTCACCCTCACCCCACAAGTCCCATCGCCTGGCATCCTCTGTTGAGGGATGGAAGCTGAAGGTGTGCATGGCACCACTTGGGCTCTACCCGCTAGCGGTTCAGCTTGACTTCTCTTCTCATTGCCATGGTGAGGCGCTTGCCTCTTGTTTTAGGGGGCCAACCCCTGGTGTGCCCTTTGCAGGGACAGTGGGTGTGAATCTTCTAAGCAGGCAAAGAGCTTAGGGGTGAATACTGCATCGTTTTTTCTTCAAATAACTCAATCAACATTTTTTGTCTTCCATTTTTACTGGGCGACTGATACTTCGGCCAAAGGATTCACTATTTATTTGGTTTTGGAGGGAAACTTCAGAGGAGGGATGAGAAAAATGGGCAACCCATGGAGTTGTTGGGTTTTTTTTGTTTAAACAAACCCTGAAGATTAGGAAAAGAGAGACCTCTGCTGGCTAACCTGGGATAATGCCCTGCCCTTGGTCTGTGACTCCAGGAGAAGCTGTCCCTTTAGTGGGTGCAGGTGTTCGCACATTCCCGGCTCACTGTTCATCTCCTCAGCTATCAACTCAGGTGCTTTTGGAGCAAATCTAAGCAAATCTGTACTTCCCAGGCCCGGTCCCGGTGACTTCTGTTCCAGTCTCTAGGAAGAGTGTCAGTCTTTTCATATTTCTCGAAAACCAAAGCTTTAAATAGCAGCACCGGCGAAAACCCAGGCCTGAAACAGCTCCTGCATCTTCTCTTTGTTTCCTTTCTCTTTTCTGCCCTTCGCCTCCCTGCCTCCCCTCTGCCAGGAAAACAAAATCAAACAAATCTTCCCTCAAAAGGGAGCTAGTGCTGATGGAAAGGGAGAGGGAGGAAATTGCCGCTTATCTGTAGCCTATCCTCCACTGAATGTGGCGGCAGGGGGCCCAGGGTTGGGGTGATACGCCTGAGTAGAGCTGTGAGCCCTGTGGAGGGTGCCGGGGGACTCAATCAGTGGGAGAGCCGCTGATCCTCTGGAGGGTAGAGGGTGCTTATGTGGGAGGAGGGAGGAGGAGGTCTCCTCGAGCCCTTTGGTTTGTCACAATGAGGACAATGATGAGTGCGCTTCCTTTAGGACGCCCACACTGTCCTTGCTCTGTGTTGTGCGGAAGATGGTTTGTACTTTTACTTTCTGCTCTTCCTCCCTGGTTGCCTGTCCACCATGCCCTGTTCTGGGGCCTCCCCTCCTTCATACTGCACACAGACAGCCCCGGGGGGCCAATTACTGCCGCCACCTGGCAGCTACTCTAGGCAGCCCCAGGCAGCTTTCCCTCCCTCCCCACACTCACCTCTTCTGTTTGCACTTTGTTAGTGCAGTAACAAATCACTTGACTCACACATTTACCAAGCGATGTTCCCAGACCCTCTACCCTTCTCTGAAATGCCTATTGATGTTGGCATTCCTGGGCTGCTAGGTAGTCTTGAGTATTTTTCATGTATGCTTTAAGTTTGTGTATGTTGGAAGTTGCCTTATCCTTATTTTAACTCTCTCTGATTCCTCGGCATTGTACAGTGCCTTGGACTGGAAACATAGTCCCTTAACCCAACAGAATAAATCTCTAACTCTGGCAAAGCCAGGTACTGTGGAAAGCCAATTATATAGATATTTGAAAGCAGGGTGTCCTTCTCAGAGTTTCGGATTATACCGTATAGTTTCTAATATGGTGCCCTGGGTATCCTGTTAACATTTGCTAGTTTGTAGATGATCAATCGTCCAACTGCAGAACTTATTCATTCATGGATCTGGCGGTTATTGAAGGAGTACCCATAAAGTATGGTGCACTGCGTTAGGCCCCTGAAGGCATTTAAAAAAAAAATTGACAGCTGCCTGTCTGTCCGCTTCTGGCTGCCTGGAAGGGGGATGCAACCTGAGGAGGCATCCTTTGTTTCTGAGGATAGAAGGTGCATTGTGGAGCACAAAGATGCAGGAACTATAGGGGATGCCACGCCAGCTCTGCACCACTTATCTCCAGAATTCCTTTAAAGAAAAGAAAAATACACTTTTATCTTGTTTAAGCCACCATTATTTCTGGTCTCTGTTACTAGCTGCCAAATGCAAATCTTAACTGATAGAGAGAAGTCCTTGAGGATTTTTGAGCAAGGGACTGGTTCTGATTGGTAGCTATGCAAGAGATAGAATCCGGGAGGGTGGTGTGTGTTCCGGGGCATATAGAGATAAAGTGGGCTTGGCAGGTGGGGACGGATGGGGGCGGGGGGAGGCTTTGAATGAGGAGAATACACATCTCGCACGGGGTCATTGAATTTGTTTCTTTTCCTCCAGGACACCTCTGCTAAACTCCTAATGTACAGTGGTTACTTAAATATGTAGTTACAGAGTGACTTGCATTGTGTTATTGTCAGGTGGCCTGAAAGCTAGGGAGATTGAGAAGATGGGTATTCTTTGTGTCTTAAAAAGGAGCAGGCAAAAACTGGCCGGGGAAAAGAGTATCAGTGTTACAGTCAAGTGAAGTTACTATGTTTGCTGAACTGCAGCAGACGTTTTCAAGGAAAGGAACTTCTGTTACATGGGACGGTCTAATCAAGATACATTTGAAATGTATCCTCTCCTGGAGAGCAACTGTAAATAATATTTAAAAAATATATCTTGGAGTAACTTGCAGGGTAAAGATACATTTCATATGCTAAAAAATTCTAAAAGGGGGAAAATCTACTTTATTAACTTACTCTCAGCTTCCCATCTTCCTAGTGCATTTTTCCTCTTGAGGTTGGGCAGGTAATTTCACACCTCTTAGATTAGAAGACATTTCATTCTTGTTTAAAGGGGCTAGAAACATATGATAGTGGAGCTATGATCTAGCATAGTTTTCCTGTGAACTAGATGTGCTAACTTAATATCTGGGTCTCTCTGCTTCCTTAAAAATTGGTTGACAATTCCAAAGTTCCTTCCAAGCCTGGCTCAAACAGGTAATTGGAAACCTACTACAAATTTCAAGGTCCCTTAAGGCATTGGCCTTCAGCCTTTCTCCCCCTGCGCATAGAAAGGCAGATGTGCCCAGTATTACCTGAAAATTCTTGCTCATTAATTATGTCTCCCCACTCTTGCCCTCACTTGGAAAAAATACATTTGAGTGCAAGCAACTGGGGGCGCCTGGATGGCTCAGTTGGTTAAGTGTCCTACTCTTGATCTCAGCTCAGATCTTGTTCTCAGGGTCGTGACTTCTAGCCCCACATTGGTCTCCATGCGGGGCGTGGAGCCTACTTTAAAAAAAAAAAAAAAAGAATGCAAGTAACTGAGTATTAGTTGTACCAGGACTACCTGTTGCAAACTTCTATAATTTCCTACCAGTTCAATTTTAATAGCATATATGATTGTCCCTCGTTTACAACGGGAAGAAACAGAAAAAAAAAAAAATTCCAAATATTAAGTTTTGATTTACACCTCCCTGAAGTGCCTGGGTTGAATCCCCAGTAGTCTGATAAGCAGATGTTCTCTCCCTACAGTTAAATAGATTAATAACATGAACCAACATTTCTGGAGCACTCAGGCTTGCCGAGCCACTTATCTACATTATTTCTTTTAATCCTAATGAAAATTCTGAGCACTAGCTGTATCGACAAGGAAACTGAACCTTTGAACTATTGCTCACAGTCACATTAAGCAGCTGAACAAGGGCCCAAATTTAAGTCTCACTGACTCTTCGCGTGGGTTTAGAGGCCGTCCTGTTATTCTTGTAAATAATCTCGATGAGAACAGGGCCAACTGGCTCAGTGTGACACTCGATCCCAAATCATTCTTTTACTTTCTGCCAGATTGGAAGACTGTCTAGTGATTAAATATTTCTGCCCAACAATATCTTGCCATTTATGGAAAAATGATACCCCCTAATCTTTAATAATTGTTTCATTAAAAACAAAAACAAAGTGCCTGCAAAACTTTGGTATGACTGCAGGAAAATCTCAGTACTTCTTGCACCTTCCTCTCTGTCTCTCCTGGGGCAAGATGGAAAGAACACTATCGCTTTCCGAAGTTGCTTTAGGAAGAAGACAAACAGAGGATGCTACTGAGTTATGATTAGTAGACACTTTCTGTGGCAGGCTACGGCTAGCACAGGACATTTTAAGGTCAGGAAACCCCTTCTTAAGGGATAAGGCCATTTTGTGTTACCATAAGCTTGGAGGGCCTAAGGAAGGAGTTTTTAAAAAATAGGAGCTTGTCTCAGAACCTCCTTTTGCTTTTTAGCTCCATAGAGATTCTGGTGTTTCCCCAAGGCTGCCTTGTAAGTTAGGGAAGAAGACCCAATCCTCTCTTTGCTAAACGTGTTCGTGTTAGGTTTCTTACCTCCTACTTCATTGGCCTGGGAGGGGGGACCCAGCTTGCTTTGGGGGAGGTGTAGCAGGTAAGAGCCAAGTGATGTTGCTAATTTGTTTATTTAGTGAGGAGGGCTCACTAAAAAGCTCATTTTCTTTGTGTGGCTAAAGAGCTCCTTGGGAGGTTTTCTCATTTATCTGGGGTTTAGGTCCTATTTTGAAGGTAATTCTATAAAGAACAGTTAAGGCTCAGGTCTTCTTTTCAACCTGGCAGGCCCTGGAAAGGCCAGTTGCTTCTTGGATAGGAATACACCCTCAGCTGCGGGGAGGAGTGGGGTGGGTGGGCACAGGCAGAGCTGATTACTTGAAATCTAAGGCAGTCTTCCTCAGTGGGCCACGGCAATGTCTCCGTGAGCTGGGCCACGGCAGACTTGTAGGTGGGGTCATAATCTTCGTATAGGATGCCTAGCTTATGAGGGAAACTAATAACTTCCCCACAAGGTTGTTTGTTTGTTTTTAAGATTTTATTTATTTATTTGACAGAGAGAGACACAGCAAGAGAAGGAACACAAGCAGGGGGAGTGGGAGAGTGAGAAGCAGGCTTCCCGTGGAGCAGGGAGCCCAACACAGGGCTCGATCCCAGGACCCTGGGATCACGACCTGAGCCGAAGGCAGTCGCTCAACCAACTGAGCCACACACGCGCCCCTCCCCACAAGGTTGTTATCACGAGCCACTGAAATGAGGTATCTGAAAGTGCTTTATAATTATAGGGGCGCCTGGGTGGCTCAGTTGTTAAGCGTCTGCCTTTGGCTCAGGTCATGATCCCAGGTCCTGGGGTGGAGCCCCGCATCGGGCTCCCTGCTCTGCGGGAGGCCTGCTTCTCCCTCTCCCTCTGCTGCTCCTCCTGCTTGTGTTCCTTCTCTCACTACCTCTCTCTCTGTCAAATAAATAAATAAAATCTTTAAAAAAAATAAATACATTATTATAATGTGGGAAAATGGTGGCTAATGCAAGTGCTATAAAATGTCAGCTATTATTAATAGGCGTGCAATTCAATATTAGGCCCTCTTGGAGAAAGCTGATTTATCCACACATGTGGCAACATCCTCTCCCTACCTGTTCACTGATACTCCTCAGCATCCATTCCCTTCACCCCCTGCTCTCTCCAGTTTGCATCGTATATTCATATAAATGCATTCTTCCATTCAGCTCTAGCAGCTGGAGCATGCATTTGGTTTCCTTAGTCGTTCTGTTCTGTGTGAAGTGAACACTGACTACACATTATTCTTTACTTCGGGAACACTGAGGACAATTCAAAGCCAAGGGCATGTTGGAACATTAGGTAATCTGTTGTCACATGGCCCATGCTTGGAATAATAGGTATGTTTTCTTCAGGGCTGGTGTCTTAGACCTGGTTCCTAGGGCCAGTGCCTCATTACTAAGCACAATATTTCTTAATTAATCAAATGAGAACCAGGCCATGTTGGTGTGCTTGGCATAATTTCTTCTCTGGTTATCTGACTGAATCATCAAGATAGCTAAAATAACTGTATGAACTGTGGCTCTCACACCTGGTATGAGGAAGAATTACCTAATGTAGCTTTGAGGATGCTCATTTGTACAAAGTTCAGGAAAATATCTATCTGGGAAGGAGTTCTGTATCAGTTTTCTCTTCTTTCTCTTTTTTTTCTGTATCACTTTTCTTTTTTCCTTCCCTTCTTTTTGCCTATAAAAATGTATTGAGCACCTATTGTATGCTAAGCATTAGGTATAAAAAAAATCATCCCTGCTCTCAAGCCCTTAAGGAGCTCAGAGGTGTGTGTGCGTGTGAGTGAGATCACAGTATAATGAATTATGTATTAACAATGAGATAGGTTTGAACAACCTTCTGTGAGTGTACAGTGGGAGAGGGCAACTCTGGGAAGGCTTTGTGGAGCAGATGTTATGTTAACTATTGAAGTATAAATAGGAATTTGCTGGGCCCAAACCCAACAAATGAGAGTAGAAGAAGAGAGCCATTCATTTGGCTGAACAGAATCTACAAAGGCACCGAGGCGTGGAAGAACATGATGGGGACATATGATGTCTAGTCTGGTATTGCTAAGCTTGGGGAATTATGATGTTGGAGTCTGGTGTTAGTAATGCATGGATGCATGGCTCACAGAATTAGACATTCTGTGGATCTGCTCCTGAGGTTGTCCCGTGGCTACGGTAATCATCTGCCACAATCTGCTTTTTGTAGGCCAAGATTCTGTTCCCTCTACTTCATGGTGTGGAGTTCTGGAGGATCAGTAGAACTCTTATTAAGCAATTCTCTTTGGGGAGATGGACATGAGTGAAGCTCTGAACCCTGGGTTGACTACCAGTTGCCTATTGCTACTAAATGAGAAATACTCAAGAGAGTAGGTTCCATGATAAAATTACCTTACGTCATTTGAATTACCTGTTCTGGTAAATAATGCTAGATTTCAAGAGCCACACCAACTCCTTTTACCTAGACTAGGATCAAGCTTCAGTAGTTTCCTCTGTCTCTTTTCTCCTGTGCTTCAATCTATTTCCTACCAACTGCCTAAAACAGAGCCTTCCCCCTAAGTGATAGCAGCTCCTGGACCATCTTACGCTGGGTTTGAAAGGATGCACAGAAGGGAGAAGTGTGAGAAGTGACAGGTCTAAGATAGGCAAAGCCATGATGGATTGAGTCATGTGGAAAGAACAGCCACAGGAGTCTCATGGCTCCCAGGTGTGGTCTTACTTCAGTATCGTTGTTGTGTTCAGTCATTGGCTGGAGGCAGCCTTGGGAAGCATGGTTTCAGATGACTGGCTTGCGGACTCCCCGGTGGCCTTGCTGAACTTTCTTGAGAACCCCACTGTGATCCAAGACACTTTCACTCAGCCTTCCTTCCTTCCCGCTCTCCTTCACTCAAGGTCAGAGACGCATCATGG
Source organism: Leptonychotes weddellii (assembly GCF_054177405.1). Taxonomy (NCBI): domain Eukaryota; kingdom Metazoa; phylum Chordata; class Mammalia; order Carnivora; family Phocidae; genus Leptonychotes; species Leptonychotes weddellii. Next base: position 76,368,834 of record NC_138373.1, read on the forward strand.
TTGGACAGCTTCCCCAACTTCTCTTGGCTCCTCCTCACTTCCTCTACAGATGTTTCCCCTAGTAAATTTCTTGCATGTCTAAGTCCATCTTGGTGGCCGCCTCTTGGGGGACCCGGAATAATACTGCACGGAAGGGGCAAAGGAATGCTGTTTTCAGTTCTATATTCTTCACTACGGAGATTCACCAGTAGGAAAATGTAGTACTTGGATCAAAAGAAACATTTAGAAAGAAAAGAAAGAACAAAAAGTGTGTCAGTAAGTCAAGAGAAAGCTGTTGAAAAGGATTAAGGTTAGATAAAATAGAGATGATAGGGAATGAGATACAAGAAGATAAAACGGTTTAAAAATATTTGAACAAGCATGACGCAGAGGAGGGTATGATCAAAATGGGATGTCCTGTGGTGACACGCCAGCCCCCTAAGGCCTGTTTCATGCGTGGGGGCTTCACTTGTCTCTGGTTGAGTCTCAGTCGTGGGCTTCCCCTTTAGCTTACTAGCTCACTCTTGTATAATAAAACTCCTCTTTCAAAGTGTCAATTCAGTAACTAAAATTGTCCAGTTTGATGTTTAATCAAAACCCCATCTTAATCCAAGTCAAAAACTTTTCTTCTTACCTATTGACAGGGACAAGAAGGATCCTATGGCCTCTTAAATTCTAGACAAAACTGGTACTCTTGTCTCTTCTGCTTCGTTCTATTTGCCAAAGCAAGTCATGTGGCCAATTCCAAAGACTAAAATTCAAGGAAATAGACTTTTTCCTGAGTGACAAAACCTGTAAATTACATGGTAAAGTGTGTGGATAGAGGGAGGAGCAAAAGTTAGGGCCAGTAATTCAATCTTCCATAGTACCGAGGGGAGAAAGTCTCCAATTAGCTATGCTTGGCTCCATCCCTTGACCATCATTCCCTGAGGCCAGGGTGGGGACATGGTTGTATGACTGGCAACTACAATAGGACCATGTGCATGAAGTGAGGAAGAAGAGCTTTTTCCCCAAAAGGAGATGCTGATCTGGGAAGAAAGGAGGAGTACTGGAAACAAGATAAGCAACATCCGCTACCATGCCTTGGCTTGTTAGTCCTTATAATTGCTCTTTCACACAGGTCCTACTAATAGCCTCTTTTCACAGCTGAGAAAATCAAAGTTAAGAGAGGTTATATATCTTGCTCAAAATGATACATCTTGAGTGATGGAACTTTTTGGATTAAAAAAATAGAGGTACTGAGGCATGGCTGGCTCGGTCCGTAGAGCATGCAACTCTTGATCTTGGGGTTGTGAGTTCACACCCCACATTGAGTGTAGAGATTACTAAAAAAAAAAAAAAAAAAGAGGCGCCTGGCTGGCTCTGTCGGTTAAGTGTCTGCCTTCAGCTCAGGTCATGATCCTGGGTCCTGGGATCGAGCCCTACGTCGGGCTCCCTGCTCTTAAGGGAGCCTGCTTCTCCTTCTGCCTCTCCCCTCCTGGCTTGTGCTCTCTCCCTCCCTCTCTGTCAAATAAATAAAATCTTTAAGAAAAAAAAATAGATTTATCTATTCACCAAAGCTACAGTAATCAAGAGAGTGGTGGTGTTTATTGAAAGGATAGACACAAAGATCAATGGAACAGAATAGAGGGTCCGGAAATAGACACACCCATTTATTGTCAACCAATTTTTAATAAAAGCACAAAACCAGTTCAGTGTAGGAAGGATAAACTTTTCAGGAAATGGTGTTGAAACAAATAATAACCATATACCAAAAAAGAAAAAAGAAAAAGATTCTCGACCTATACCTTTCACCTTATGCAAAAATGGATATGCAAAAACCTCACAATGGATCATAGACCTAAATGTAAAATGTAAAACTATAAAGCTTCTGGAAGAAAACATAGAAGAGAATGTTTGTGAATTTAGATGAGGGTAAGATTTCTTAGATATGACACTAAAAGCATGATCCATGAAAGAAAAAATTGTAAATTGGACTTCATCAAAATTAACAGTTTTGCTGTGTGAAAGTCACTGTTAAGAGAATGAAAAGACAAACCATCGACTAGGAGAAATAGTTGCAAATCACATATCTGTATACAGAATATATAAGAATTTTCAAGACTTATAAATGAGAAAACCACCCAGTTAAAAATGGACAAAAGATTCTTTTTTTTTCTATATATGAATTATATATACATACATACACGTATTTATTTATTTTAAAGATTTTATTTATTTGTCTTGCCATTAGATTTTTACTATTACAAAGTTATTTTTATGTCATTTATTATTTGATGTAATTTTAAAAATTGTGTTTTATCTTTTAAAAATTAATTCCAGTATACTTAACATACAGTGTTACATTAGTTTCAGGTGTACAATATAGTGATTCAACAATTCTATACATTACTTAGTGCTCATCATGATAAGCACTTCACCTATTTCACCCACCGTCCCATCTACCTCCCCTCTGGTAAAATTCAGTTCTTTGTAGTTAAGAGTCTGTTTTTTGGTTAGACTTTTTAAAATTTGTTTTGTTTCTTAAACTCCACATATGAATATTTGTCTTTCTCTGACTGACTTATTTATTTCACTTAGCATTATACTCTCTAGTATATTCTCCCCTAGAGGCTCCAGAAAGGAATGTAGCCCTGCCAACACCTTGACTGCTGCCTGGTGAGACCCATGTCAGACTTCTAGCCCATAGTACCGTAAAGTATTAAGTTTGTGTCGTTTCAAGCCACTAAATGTGTGGTAATTTGTAATAGCAGCAATAGAAACTAATACATAAGGAGAATCTATTATTGGTAAGTGTGAGGGGAACATATTAATATTAACCAGGTTTCCTGGTTCTTCATCCCTCGACTGTAGGCAGTCTCATTGCCAGTGGGATCAGTTCTGA
>NC_138373.1:76372196-76416989 GCF_054177405.1 Leptonychotes weddellii
TGACATCAGTGAAGGGAGCAGGCCCAGGGCTTCGGGAGGGATGCTGAAGAACTCATTCTACATTCCCTCTTCTCATCCACACTTTATTTATTTATTTTTTAAAAAGATTATTTATTTATTTATTTGAGAGAGAGAGAGAGCATGAGAGGGGGTGGGTCAGAGGGAGAAGCAGACTCCCTGCCGAGCAGGGAGCCCGATGTGGGACTCGATCCCGGGACTCCAGGATCATGACCTGAGCCGAAGGCAGTCGCTTAACCAACTGAGCCACCCAGGCGCCCTCATCCACACTTTAAACATTAATGATTTGTTTTACTTAACTTTTTACTGAAAAAATAAAAGATTAGAAAACGACACAAAACAAATCATTACAAAGAGAACATCTTTGTAACCACCACTCGAGTCAAGAAATAGAACCTTGTCAGCCACCCCAGAAATTCTTGTGTGTGTCCTATCCCCATCTCTACCCCCTGCCTTCCCCTACAAGTAACCATTCTTTTGATTTTTTGAACTACTTTATTGAGATATAATTCACATACCATGCAGTTCATGTATTTGAAGGATGGGATTAAATGGTTTTCAGTATATTCACAGAGTTGTGCAACCATCTCCTGACTTTTCTAGAACTTCCTTATACCCAGTACATATAGGAAAGGCAGGATAAATGTTTGCTCTGTCCCTTAATTTATCAGCTTTCAAGATATTGAATTAATTTTCTTCCATACTTCAGAGCTGACCATTTAGTTGAGGGTTTTTTGTTCTGGGCTTTTTTTTCATTGTTTTGTTTGTTTTTAAGTAGGATCTGTGTTCAATGTGGGGCTTGAACTCAAGACCCTGAGTTTAAGAGTCGTGTGCTCTACTGACTGAGCCAGCAAGGTGCCCCTGTTTTGGGGCTTTTTAAACAATTATATACTCATAGTTTTAAATATATTTGATGAGTTTCAATCTATTGCAAATTATTAGTGAAACCCAAATTGTCTCTTCTTGGCCAACATTGCCTCCTGTGTCCCTTTCACAAAACACTAGTCATCTTTGATAGCTTTCTTGCTATCTGCTATGATGAGCTGCTATCAAGCATGTCAGAGACTTTGGTAATTTATTTTTTTTTATTTTATTTTTTTTTTTAAGATTTTATTTATTTATTTGACAGAGAGAGAGAACAAGTAGGCAGAGAGGCAGGCAGGGGGAAAGGGAGAAGCAGGCTCCCTGCTCACTGAGCAGGGAGCCCGATGCGGGGCTCGATCCCAGGACCCTGGGATCATGACCTGAGCCGAAGGCAGACGCTTAACAACTGAGCCACCCAGGCGCCCCGAGACTTTGGTAATTTAAACAATGTGATATTGATGTAGGAATAAGCCAATAACTTAATAGAAATATGGAGACTTAGTAGGTCATAAGGCCATGCAGTGGACATCTGTTTTTTGCTGCCAGCATTTATTGCATTTTCTACTAGGAACAGTTTCCCAAAGTGTATTTTGGATATCACTCCTCATTCATTCAGCCTGATGGAATGAAGTGTGTTCAGAGGGACTGAGGGTATCATCAGCTCTAGTTGCTGCCTTGATGGACGTAAGTCAGCCTATCCTATCACCTTGTTCAAGTGACTATTCTAGAGATGGGCATGACCAGAGTCCACGAAAGGCAAGAAAACATTCACTGCGTCTTCTAGGAAAGATGTTGGGATAATTTGCCTTCCTTTTGGAAGGAGATATTAAATTTCTACTTCTTACCATTCATACATATTAATGGAAGGGACACTAAAAGCCTAGAAGAGTCTATCATTAGAAGACACAGAAAGTAAAAAGACATATTGATAGATTGATAATGGGGTTACGTGATGTCAGGACTACAAAACCTCATGAGTATAATTAAAAGACAAACAACTGAATGAAAGTAAACATTTCCTACATATGTAACAAGAATTAGTACCATACTGTAAACCATATCGCATAAGGAAAAAAGGTAACCCAACAGAAACATGGGCAAAGGATACAAGCAGATAATTCACATAAGAGGATCTAGAAAGGGGAAAAAACCCGAACATATGAAAGGCGCTCAATTTCACTCATTCTAACATTACAACATAGGATTCCAAAGCATGGCTGTGTCACAGTTTAACCATTTCCCTACATGGTGGGAATTTAGATTATTTTTAATTTTCAACATAAAATGCTCAATGAACATCTGCCTTGCCTCCTTGAATCTATTTCTGCTTTTGAGATATTAAGCCTTGTAAGCTTTTTTTTAAAAAGATTTTATTTATTTATCTGAGAGAGAGAGAGTGAGTACATGAGAGGGGGGAGGGTCAGAGGGAGAAGCAGGCTCCCCGCCGAGCAGGGAGCCCGATGCGGGACTCGATCCCGGGACTCCAGGATCATGACCTGAGCCGAAGGCAGTCGCTCAACCAACTGAGCCACCCAGGCGCCCTAAGCCTTGTAAGCTTAAACCTAGAACATGATAGCAGATATCCTGGGGTCTGGGCCCCAAATAGAATTTGTGTAGAATGTGGATGTCCTCTGCAACTTACCATCAGCATGTTCTTTGGATTTTATTCTTAATCATGTGCTTAATCTAATGCACTTAGAGACTACTGGAACTTTTTCTGGTCAGATTAGTTCAAACAGTCAGAAATTGTTCTCTTTCCTTAAAATAAAGCTGATTGAGGGATTACATTGTCTGAATAGCTGTAGGATTCTGAAACTCCTTTATAAAGACTTACTTTATTTTTAGGTTTAAAAATATCTAGGGCGCCTGGGTGGCTCAGTCGTTAAGCGTCTGCCTTCGGCTCAGGTCATGATCCCAGGGTCCTGGGATCGAGCCCCGCATCGGGCTCCCTGCTCCGCGGGAGGCCTGCTTCTCCCTCTCCCACTCCCCCTGCTTGTGTTCCTGCTCTCGCTATGTCTCTCTCTGTCAAATAAATAAATAAAAAATCTTAAAAAAAAAATATCTATGATTTCTTTTGGATTAATGGTCTAAACAGCCATGTTTTACTAGGGCCTTACTTTTTTATTTATCGTCGCTATAGCTTGTTTGTTGCTCATTGTACGTATGTTCCAGGGAGAGGAAGTTGTTGACTCTCTGCCCAGGAGGGAGAGAAAATAGTTATCAAATTCAAAATATGTATGCCTTATATTCCAGCAATTCCACTCTTAGAAATCTCTCCTACGAAATACTCACCTGGAATGTACATAAACATACACGTGACCACACCCAAGAATATTCACTGTACCATTGTTTGTAATAAGCAGTTCAACTGAAAATATGATAAATGTCCACCAATAAAGGAATGGGTAAATAAATCATGACCCACTCATAAATTGAGTGACAGCTACATGTATCACCTTGGACAAAAATATCTGTATACAAGAGGGTCCTGGGAGGAAAAAGAACTCACCCCAGATGGTTCAACTAAAGAGATTTCTTTTCAAAGACTTTATTTGCTTATTTATTTGAGAGAGAGAGAGAGAGAGAGGCAGAGGAGAGGCAGACTCCCTGCTGAGCAGGGAGCTCAATGTGGGGCTTGGACCCAGGACCCTGGGATCATGACCTGAGCTGAAGGCAGATGCTTAACCAACTAAGCCAATCAAGCACCCCTCAAAGGAAGAGATTTTAAGGAAGGGTTTATTTACGGATGTTGAGCAGTGTTAGGCAAATAAGAAGAGATGGGGAAGTATCTACAGACTAGCAATAGTGGAAAGCTATTACCATCCCTAGGGCTTAAGGTACAAGGGAGTGGACATAAGAGGAGCCCAGTGACATGTGAAACAATAGAGGCAGGGCCAGAAGTGGAACTGTAGCCAAAGAGGGATAAATCTACTGCAAAAGACAGAGCTGCGGCGGGTGAAAGCAGGGAAGGAACACTCTGACTTCCTCCCTCCTATGCTCTGATCTCCTGCTGGTCCCTCCCATTGGCTGGACCCAATCAGAAGCATCTGGCAAGGGAGCCTGAGTGAAACCATCCATAGGGGTCAGCCTGCTGGGACACGGAGCAGGGCAGAGAGAAAGGCCAAAAAATGACCTATGGGGATAGGGAGATGACTAGCAAAATGTTTAGGTTATATTTTTTAAGTGGAAAAAAAAGTTGCATAGCAATATATACAACAATATGCTATTTTTGTAAAAGAAAATCCCAACACATATTTGTATAAACATTAGGTAAGAACACGTAGCAAACTATGAACCTCAGTGTTACTTCTAGAGCATGAAAAGAGATGGAGAGGGAAAACCTAGCTTTCTACATTTTTATATTATATAAACATGTTACAAAAAGTACTTCTTTGGTGGTTAGGGAAATCAAGATAAACTATATTTTCCATGAAAAGAGAGCATTTTTACACCTAATGTGAAGACAAAGTAGGAGAACCCCTAAATGATTAATAAATATTTGATTCACTCATGGGCACTGCAGAGAGAAACACCCCCCAAATCCATGTTAATTATTATTATTATTATTTTTAAAGATTTTATTTATTTACTTGAGAGAGAGAGTGAGAGAGAGAGAGAGAGAGAACACAAGCGGTGGGGTGGGGGAGGGGCGGAGGCAGAGGGAGAAGCAGACTCCCCGATGAGCAGGGAGCCCCATGAGGGGTTCCATCCTGAGACTCCAGGATCATGACCTGAGCAGAAGGCAGACGCTTAACTGATTGAGCTACACAGGTGCCCCTATTATTATTATTTTTTAAACAGTTATTTATTTATTTTTAGCCAGAGAGGAGGGGGGAGGGGCAGAGGGAGAGAGAGAATCTCCAGCAGACTCCCTGCTGAGTACAAAGCCTGATGAGGGGCTCGATCTCACCACCCTGAAATCACCACCTGAGCAGAAACCAAGAGTCAGCTGCTCAACCGACTGAGCCACTCAGGTGCCCTACATGTTAATTATTTTAATGTTCAAGTCAAAAAGTAGATTTTGGGGGCGCCTGGGTGGCTCAGTCATTAAGCGTCTGCCTTTGGCTCAGGTCATGGTCCCAGGGTCCTGGGATCGAGCCCCACATCGGGCGCCCTGCTCCGCGGGAGGCCTGCTTCTCCTTCTCCCACTCCCCCTGCTTGTGTTCCCTCTCTAGTTGTCTCTCTCTGTCAAGTAAATAAATAAAATCTTAAAAAAAAAAAAAAAGTAGATTTTGTATGCTGTAGTGTTGGTTAGGGTTCTCTGTTGCAAAGATGAGAACTCAAATCAAGATCACTCAAGGAATAAAAGGGAAGTTAAAGAAAACTATACACTATACACTATATATAGAAAACTATACAGATGGCTCTGGAACATAGTGATGGAGAGAAAGAAAAAGTGAGACTCCTTCTGTTTGCCTCCAGGTTCTTGTCTCTCTATTGTTCCCAGCAAACACACCTTCTCTGTTCTTTGGGGCACGTAATAGGCAAAATAAAGCTGCCTCACAGATCTGGACTTCCATACTTCAGTTGCAGTCGCTGAGAAGATTAACTCAACTCTCTTTAGGTTCATATTCTGAACTCCCAGGAGAAAGAAACAGATTGGCCAAGTTTGGTTCAGCTGGCCACCTCTGGTCCAGTTGGCTATGGTCAATGGAGCAGGATCATGCAATGTAGTACCAACACAGATCCTGGAATCCTCTGGAAGGAGATGAAGAGATATTGTTAGACCAAGGGTAAGGGATATGTTCCTAAGCTACCTACTACAGCTGCAGATAAGGCAGAGAACATTATAAATTGGTGAGTGAAAAATCACTTTTGGATTGTTCCATAGCTGAAAAGTAAAAAAGATATTCTGAGGGAGCCAGTACTCAAGCCTGGTGTTCTCACTCTACATGCAGAGCGGTTACCTTATAGAATATGTTTTCCCTCTTTTTCAAAGGTAATTTAATTTTTTTTTAGCATAGAAAGTAAAATACTTTTTAGGAAAGTATAAAAAGGAAAAATACTTTTTAAAGTGCTAAATTTTAGGAAAAGTGGATTAAAAAGTTATTTTCTCACCTATTCAAAAGCAAATAGAGTTGAAACCCTACTATAGAAACCATTAATTTTTTTAAAGCAAATAACCAGGACAGTAACAATCAACGTTCAGTGTATTGGAAGATACATCCCTGCTTCACTATAATGTTTAATGTGAAATGACTAAATTCTTCTATAAAAAATAGGCTTTGAGCAAAGTCAAAAAAGAAAACCAATATCCAACATTCTCTTGCCAATAAGAGACACGCTAAAAATTAAACTCTTCAAGGAGTCTAAAAGTTTTTCTTTTAGATCTTAAGGGGGAGCTTAAGATTTATTACGCCTCCGTACATACAGAGCCAGCAGCTGTCCTAATCCAGGTTGCAATGATTATTGTATATGTGTGAGAACTTGAGAGGTAATGACTAAGCTTGGGAAAGGGAGAGACAAAGGTAATAGTTTCCTGGTGTCCTGTCCTGGGAGATAAGAGAATCTTTATGGCTACTAGTGGGGTGTGGACCCAGCTGCAGTCTTTCTGGCACCAGAGGAAAAGGCATGTGGTAAAGAAGATATGCTGTAATGGAGCCCGTGGGGCAAATGCTTCTATGTTAATGAGGTAATGTATGTTTCACCCACGTGATCCCAGGTGTGCTGTGCAGGTGTGCACACCTGTGGAGGAGGAAGTGGGACAAAATTAAACTGGCTTCAGTTGATCACGTTAGGGAGACTGGGGCAACTGAAGAGCTCTCAGTGTCAGATTTGTCCAGAAGAATAAGTAAGATTATATTTTTTCCAGAGGAAGGCAATGATGATAGGTTCTCACTTTAAAAATAAAAATCCTATTTTGAAGCAGTGATTTTCAAAATTATATTATATTGAATCAAAACCAGAAATTGGTCAGTGAAACAGAATAGTGCTCCTAGAAATAGTTGTGGACAATAGTCACAAATCAATATAAGACAAATTAGCCCATTTATAGAACACATTTATCAGAAAGCATACCATCATTTTTATAAAAGTGATCAAAATAATTATATCGATCTGGAGAAGAATTAGCTTAACTTCCATCATGCACTATTATAAACTCCAGGTAGGTCAAAATAGATGAAAAAATTTATGGTAGATGCTTTCTTTTTCTTATTTCTTTTTTTCCTTAGGCATCGGTTTCCCTCTTCCCTAACACCCCACCATAATTTCCTACTGTAAAATTTCTTCTCCCTGACTATAGGTAGCATTAGTGCGAGGGTAAAGTTCTGTTACTATCTTGCATTTGGAAGCTGAAATGATTCACTCTCTCTCTCTCTACCCAGTACAGACAGGGGATGGGCACTTGACCTAAGCTCAGCCAACCCAGTGGTCACTCCTAGAATTTTGATGTGGAAGCTGATGCCAGGACATGAAAGAAAAATGGTTGGTCAGTGGCATCCAAACAGGCCATTCCAGCTATAAAACACCTGTTATTCTTCCAGCTTTGGTTTGGCAGAGCTCCTTGCTTCATTCTCAAGCATGTTCCTGCAGACTCATACCAATAGTTTCCAATAGTTTGATTATACCAGCTGGAGTGAGATTCTTTCTATATTCTTATGGAGACTGCAATTCCAAAGAAATAACTGAGGAGGAAGAGAGTGTATGCGATGGTTCATCTTGGAATATGTATCTCCTCCACAAGAAAAGCATTCTGGTAGATGGTCTGATGGTTTGCATTTCTTCCTCTTGCCTCCCCCTATGGCAGGAGTATACTTTTTTATCCCATCTTTGCTGGCCACTTGACTTGACTGACCAATAGAATGTCAGTGGATATGTACTATGTTGTTTCAAAATATGTATTTTCTTTTATCTATTCCATTCTGTCTTGCCAATACTGTCCAAATCCATGATAATCTCATTCATTCACTTTAACAGCCTTCTAACTCACCTCTGGCCTTTTAGCTGTGTACCTCTGGAAACCATCCTTCATACAACTGTCGGTGATGTCAAATCTAACCCTGTAAAGCCACAGATTAAAGCCTGCAATGGCTCCCGGTCCCCCACATGGCATTTGAGAGCCATCATGATTTACCTCTACATACCCTCTCAGCCTCATCCCCGGACATGCCCAGCTTCCCGCTTTCTGCTTAGCAATGTGAAACTGCCTGAAGCCTCCTGGAAACTCCTCCGTGCCTTTGTCCATTCTGTTCCCTTCTTCTGTCCTCCTCTGTCTCCTAATTTTGTCCAAATAACATCTGTTCAACTCTCAAGTCGACATCAGTGCTTCCAGAAAGCCTTCGCTGGTACTTCCTAGGCGTGCACTTTCCCTGTGCTTTCTTAGTGCATACACGTCTGCCACTCTCCACATTGACTTGAAATGATTTGTTCTGTATCTTTCTCTCTAATAAGTTGCCATTTCCTGGAGGGCAGGAATGGTAGCTTATTCAGCTGTTCTCTTCAAGATCTAGCATGATGTCTGACACACAGTAGGTATTCAATACACATTCACTGAGCTGAAATAAACCAAGCAAATTAACCATTAATCTAAGAAAACCGAGTTGTCTTAAATCCTGCAGCTGGGATTCCTAAAAGCTAGTGGCATTATAAAGTGGTTCTTCTGGAAAGCAGGATAGCCACATGTAACAAAAACTATGAAAATGTTCTTCTTCCTGCACTTGGTATTTTCCCATTTGTGAATACTCCCCAAAGAAATAATCCAAATGGGTAAAATGTACGCAGATGTTCTCAGCAACTCTAGTTATAACAGTGAAAAAAAACCCTGGAAGCTATCCAAGTGTCTAATAGGGAAATGACTAAGCAAACAATGGGATTATTACATAGCTATTAAAAATGACAGAGGTGAGGACTGTGTCAACATAGAGAAGTGTGTATCTGCAGGAACGTTAAGTGGGGAAAAGAACACAGACCAGTGTTTAAACAATAGTGGTTAATGAGGAGTGTGTACATTAACTAAGATCAGAGGCCAGTTTGGAAAAATGAAGATGGCTGGAGTTTCGCTGGGTCTTTTTGTTTCCTGTGCATTCCATGAGTTCATGACAATAAGATATCATTGAGATATCATTGCAACATAGATATCCTGAAAGTCCTCTGGAGTGTAGGTGCTCTAAGTAACCTACCAGCTTGTATATTCCAAGAGAGTTTCATGCTAAATTCTCATAAAATTAATATGAAAATAATGACATTTCTTTGAGAGAACAAAATACTTTAGTTTAATCCTTTTTTTTTAAGATTTTTTTAAATTTTTTTTTTTTTTAAGATTTTATTTATTTATTTGTGTGAGAGAGAATGAGAGAGAGCACATGAGAGGGGGGAGGGTTAGAGGGAGAAGCAGACTCCCTGCCGAGCAGGGAGCCCGATGCGGGACTCGATCCAGGGACTCCGGGATCATGACCCCAGCCGAAGGCAGTCGCTTAACCAACTGAGCCACCCAGGCGCCCTTTTTTTTAAGATTTTATTTATTTATTTGAGAGAGATAGAGAGGTAGAGCATGAGCAGGGGGAGGGGCAGAGGGAGAGGGAGAAGCAGACTCCCCACTGAGCAGGGAGCCTGACACGGGGCTCCATCCCAGAACCCGGGGCTCATGACCTGAGTTGAAGGCAGATGCTCAACCAACTGAGCCCCCCAGGTGCCCCTCTTTAGTTTAATTCAACAAGCAATTCTGAGAGCTTCATTATGTTCTAGAGCACTTACATTCCCATGATGTTTATGAAACACCTGGGCAAAATCCTCAGATGGATAGATGTTATTCTTTTCACTTACTTTTATTTATTTGAGTGACTGTACCTATTAGGACCTACTAACCTTTGGCCTACACCTCACATTCACAAATTGTCTCAGTTTTTTACTTTTGATGTTGTCTCCAAAAGAGGTTCTAGGTATAGTCACTGAGATATACTGGTAAAGATTAAAAGGAAAAAGTCATGATCATATAATTCTTTTTTTTTTTTAAAGATTTTATTTATTTGACAGAGACAGCGAGAACAGGAACACAAGCAGGGGGAGTGGGAGAGGGAGAAGCAGGCTTCCCGCTGAGTGGGGAGCCCGATGTGGGACTCGATCCCAGGACTCTGGGATCATGACCTGAGCCGAAGGCAGCCGCTTAACAACTGAGCCACCCAGGCACCCAATGATCATATAATTCTAAACCTGTGTTGCTTTACTCCTGTAGTGCACCGTGAATTAATATTTTTATAATCCTATGCTTATCTTGTGAATAGCAAAATATCGACATTGCAAGATACACTGCATTGCCATTAAAAGAAACCACAATTTTTTATTTCTTGTTTGAGAAATGTTTCTTTCTTTTTTTTTTAATTCACTGAGATCCTCAAAAAATGGAGGTGGTCCAGGTGTCTCTGGATCTCTGGAAGACCCCGGTCATAATTGTCACTTTATCTTTAAAATGTGATCGTTTTATTATTTATTTATTTATTTATTTTTAAAAGATTTTATTTATTTATTTAACTGACAGAGAGAGAGAGAGAGAGAGCGTGAGGGGGAACAGAAGTAGGGGGAGTGGGAGAGGGAGAAGCGGGCTTCCGGCTGAGCAGGGAGCCCGGTGCGGGGCTCGATTCCAGGACCCCAGGATCATGACCTGAGCCGAAGGCAGTCGCTTAACCAACTGAGCCACCCAGGTGCCCCAATGTGATCGTTTTAACAAAGGTCCCAAAACTAATGGATTTTTAATAACTGTATAAACACCTAACTCACCAACTGCTGTCAGCTAGCCCTCCAGTTTCTGCTGCCGTGAAGTCAGAAACCCAGCAGTCAGAAAAGTGACAGCTTCTAGAGCAGAGGTGCACAACCCTGGCAGCAGATCAGAATCCCCTACATTTTCCCAGACCCCACTCTGGACCTCCTGATTTAGACTCTCCGGGACTGGAGTCTGGAGATGACTATGCTTGAAAGGGTCTCTTCCTATCTTCTTTCCTCCTCTTATTTCCTTATGGTTCCAGGACTCAGAATTCAAGCTAGTACTGTTTAGCTTCATCACAGATCTGAAATTTAACAGATCTGAAGGCTAATCTGAGGGTCAATCCACCATTTTCAATGTAGTCTCTCTGGGGCAGTGTGTTACGAGTACCCCAAACATAATTTAGAATAGAAGTTTGAGGATGCTGTCCACAGATTTTTTGGGGGGAAATGCCCACATAAAACTTTTGATCAAAATACTTGCAATTACTCTTCAAATTTCTTATTGCTTACATACATGAAAGTAAATGCTGATTTGAAATGCTGATTTGATATTCGTGTCCATTCCTTTTTATTTTTTAAAGATTTTATTTATTTATTTGAGAGAGAGAGAGCACACGTGCAAGAGAGAATGAGCACTGGGAGGGGCAGAGGGAGAAGCAGACTCCCCACTGAGCAGAGAGCCCGACATGGGGTTTGATCCCAGGACCCCGGGACCTTGACCTGAGCCAAAGGCAGATACTTAACTGACTGAGCCACCCAGGTGCCCCTCAAGTGTCCATTCTTATAAATAATTCAAAGTATTATGTTGACCATTCTCCTATACCTTCTATTTCTTCATTATAGGTCTGTACTATGATTACTGATGCTCCAGAGAGGATGATCCTCCTGTATCCCAGTAAAATTCCTCATCCAAGAGATAAAAATTTAATCATGGTCATCTAAACCCCAAACACACAAGAAAATATCTAGGGAAGTTGGGAACTGAAGAACAGGGTAGGGGGCGCCTGGGTGTCTCAGTTGGTTAAGCGTCTGCCTTCGGCTCAGGTCATGATCCCAGGGTCTTGAGATCGAGCCCCACGTCGGGCCCCTGCTCAGTGGGGAGTCTGCTTCTCCCTCTCCCTCTGCCCCTCCTTTTGTTCATACTCTCGCTCTCTCTCTCAAATAAATAAAATCTTAAAAAAAAAAGAGAGAACAGGGTACAGTCCCACCTTGCCCCCTGCCCCAATTCACTCTGGCTCACATTCCATTTGGAGTGATTACGTCTACGGGCACAGAGGGAGATATGTTCCCACTTCTTACCTGAAAAGTGCAGGTAGATACTGAAGGCATCTTGACTAAGTTTATATTTATCCTTTGAGGAGCTGTAACCAGAATATTTGGACATGGACCAAACTCAGAAAAATCAAGTTCCAAAGGACTATGGTTGTGAGTAGTAGCAAATGGTGTTGTGTTGATAAATACCAAGCATAGTTTTAAAGGTGGGGAATTTAATTGTGTTCCAGAAAGATATGGTTGTTAAGACTTTCTAGATGAACCAGAGAGGTGAGACAATAATTATTTAAGTGAAAAACCAACTTGCCCTTCCTTATTGGAAGGTGCAAGAACGAGAAGGATGATGTATTTGGGGCTTCCCGGCTGAGCTCCAGCTACCTATCTGAATGCCCCAGAAAGCAGCCACGATGCCAAACGTGTTTTTCCCTTCTGAATTATCCAGATAATTGCCCTTCAGCCCCATACTCCGCTAACCTGGGAATAGAATCCGTTCATATAACTATTGAATGGGCTACAATTGCCACTTCAAATGAAAACCCAGGAAGCCAAATCCCAGCTGCCGTTGAAAGTGTATAATTAGCTCCTTGTGCAGCCTGACCCCACTGATTTTTCTGACGCATTTGGCTTGCAGTGTGCCCTTTCTGAGACCTCCAGCATCTTCTCCACAGCTGGAGATGCCCGAAACTGCACGGAACACTTCCTGTGGGTGTGGCCTTACATTTTTAAGGCTCCCCGCTGAATGGATCGCGTTTCAACACGAAGCTTCACCACGCTTTTTAAAATTTGGGAGCGGGCTATTGAGTGGCTACATCAGACATAAGAGGGTTCCCTCCTTTCTTTTTCTTTTTAAAAAATGATTTTGTAACGATGTCTTCTCAAGAAACAGTATAATTGGTTAGCCTGGGGTACGTTTTTTGTCCTCCCATACAAGGTCATTAGCTAGTCTCAGGAGAGGAAAGGCAGGGTATGCCCCCTGGGAGAATGACAACACTTGTTTCAAGTTGGGGAAGAGCCTGTGGTTCTTTTCCTGCGTTTGGGGGAAAGCGAACACACAATGTTCATTTCCTAAATACGGGATGTGCAGTGTGGCTGGCAGGTCATTTTCCACCATGTCACATCCTTCTGGCTGAAGGCAGCAGGGGCTAGGACAGGAAATGGCAAATTCTCAGAATGAGACAAGGCTTTCCCAGGGCAGTCATTGGTTCTCTGGAACTATAAAACATGCTCATCCAGAAACAGCCTCAGATTTTTCTTTCCTGGAGATAGCCCGAAGTGAATGGTAAGTGGGGGAGCCGAGAGGGATTCTGTCTAAAAGACAGCCATTGGAATTGTAATACTGGGGTTATATTCTTGGTCCACCACGTATTTTGTGTGACGTTTCCTCATTTTGCTAAGAGGTGTCTTTGCCTGGAAATTTATCACTGGTGGATGGGATAATGGGGGCATGCAAATAAAATTAAGACCGAGGAGTCAGGAGACCAAGATTCTAGACGGTTTTGTGAAGACTCAGCTGCATCTAGACTGTGTCTGTATTTCGATTTTCTCATCTTTCAGAGGAGAATAATGATTCTGCTCTGATATCTCACAGTATTGAAATGCTCTATTTCTGTGGCTTATTTGCCACTTTCAAGAAGTTCCTAATATTGAGGAGTACAGTGGATATGAAGGTGGGACTCTGGCAATTAGGAAGGATGTACCTTTAACCCAGACGCACAGTTCTCTTTCTTAATCATCTTCAATTGACTTCAATTCAACTTGGTACAAGGTAGCCCTCAGTGAGTTGTTAAACAGCAATGTTGGACACTTTATTTTATTCAGCTGTTACTCATTTTTTAAGGAAGATTTCATCATAAAGAAGCATAATAGAATTAATTTAATGCGATTTAGTTTTAATTGTGCACCCACCAAAGAGTGAGAGTTAGAAAAAATAGCCCAAAGGACACCTTAGGCTTGATTCTAAGGTAAGAGCCTGGAAAAATAACAGGCAGAAGAGTTGCTTCAGGGAAACATCTAACTTAGAAAGATTAGTTTCTTACATTTGATCGTATGACTTTTGAGTTCTTTGGTGACTTGACTTTTTCACTCATCAGAGGGGGGAAAATGTATTGCAAAACTCGTAGGACCCAAGTCTTCACGTAAGGAAGGGGCTTTGTGAACTGGTACAACCTACCACCTGCAAAGTACTCCCTTTCAAGCAGAGCAGAGCCCTCAGTATTGCAGGAGACTTCCAATGCCACCACGCCCTCCCCACTGAGCTTACGTCTTATGGAACAGTTAATAAGTGCACCCTTAGCGTTCCCCGGCAGGGACGCGGACGAGAGCCTCACTCCCGCTTGCCATACGCGTTTTAAGGTCCCGAGAACTTGTGTGGCTCTTTCCAGATTCCCAAACCCGTCTTTGCGAACTTGACACACAGGCCTCGCCGGCAAATGACCGGTTTGTTTGCCCCGGCGGGGCAGTGGCCGTCGTGTCTAACTCGGGCGTGCGGGAGGCGCGAGCCGGGCGCGGGCGGGCACCGAGGCTCCGGGCTAACCGCGCGTGTGTGTCCCCCGCAGGGCATGGAGAGGCCGGCGGCGCGGGAGCTGCAGGGCGCCGAGGCGCTGCGCCGCTTCCAGGGGCTGCTGCTGGACCGCCGCGGCCGGCTGCACGGCCAGGTGCTGCGCCTGCGCGAGGTGGCCCGGCGCCTCGAGCGCCTCCGCCGGCGCTCCCTGGCGGCCAACGTGGCGGGCAGCTCGCTGAGCGCCGCGGGCGCCGTGGCCGCCATCGTGGGGCTCTCGCTCAGCCCGGTCACGCTGGGGGTCTCGCTGGTGGCGTCGGCCGTGGGCCTGGGGGTGGCCACCGCCGGAGGGGCCGTCACCATCACGTCCGACCTCTCCCTGATCTTCTGCAATTCCCGGGAGCTGCGCAGGGTGCAGGAGATCGCCGCCGCCTGCCAGGACCAGATGCGCGAGATCCTGAGCTGCCTCGAGTTCTTCTGCCGCTGCCAGGGCCGCGGGGACCGCCAGCTGCTGCAGTGCGGGCGGAACGCCTCCATCGCCCTGTACAACTCGGTCTACTGCGTCGTCTTCTTCGGCTCACGTGGCTTCCTCATCCCCAGGCGAGCGGAAGGGGCCACCAGGGTGAGCCAGGCCGTGCTGAGGGCCAAGATTCAGAAACTGGCCGAGAGCCTGGAGTCCTGCACCGGGGCCCTGGACGAACTCAGTGAGCAGCTGGAGTCCAGAGTCCAGCTCTGCACAAAGGGCGGCCGTGGCCACGACCTCAAGATCTCCGCTGACCAGTCTGCTGCGCTGTTTTTCTGAGAACATCCTTTGCCCTCATGACCGAGGCCAGAAACCATGCCCGTGGGATGCTCCAGATTTGTAGCTCCCTCAGGAAAACAACACCGAGTTGGATTAGGAGCGGAATGCAAAGGATGAGAAATACTGTTCTTGAAATTGGGGGAAGGAGGGAGTCCTCAGAGCCCTTCTTTTCTCATCGCCGTGACATCCTGCCTGGGGTTGCGTGCTGGGGACTTTTTACTCGCCTAATCCTATGGGCTATGTGAACTGAAAACTATTTTTCTTTTATCAAAACTGTTCAGTCTCCACACCGGTGGGCACCACTGTATTAAAGTTGTTTCAGGGTCCCTGCCCCAGCCCCGGTGGTTTGAGCAGAGGTTGGGGAGGCTGGGGGTGCGACCACCCTCTGGGTCCTCTCCAAGTCCCACTAGGGTTTGAGGTCCTCAAAATGCTTGTGAGAGGAGGCGCTAGCTTTAAAGCTTCTCTTCCAGAGTCTGTGAGTATAAAAAACTCCAGAATCCAGAGCAAATCAGGTCCCCTCTGAACTGTGTAGCGGGTTCAGGACGCAAGAGGGGCCTCTTCCATTGATACACCTTTCCCTCCACCCTCAGTGTGCCCCCTCTCAAATCCAGCCTGGGGCAGAGTGGATATTCCTGAGGGGTTTCATAGCCAGACCTCCAGATATTCTGGGAGGGAAACCAACTAAATGGTCGTCTGAATCCCACCCCCTTGCAACAAGCAGCTGAGGTCAAGGAAGATGAAGTGACTCACAACTTTACTTACTGGCATCCTAGTGTACAGAAGACAGCAGTGGATTTGAGTTAGATAGTCCTGGGTTTATTATAGGCTCTGCCACTACTATGGGACCCTGGCCACTTAATTCCTCTGAGACTTGGCTTCCTGGTCTGTGAAACAGATGCTAAAACATCACCCTGTTGTAAGGTATTGAGATGAAGTGCCAAGCACAGTGTCTGGCTCAGGAAGTGTGGCCCCGGGGCATTAGCATCACCTGGGAACTTGTTAGAAAGGCACATTCTTGGACCCAACTGTCGACTTAAGGAATCAGACTCTGGAGGTGAGGCCCAGCAAACTGTGTTTAAACAAGCCCACAGGGTGATTCTGACACCTATTAAAAAGTTAGGTTTTGAAGAGCACTGCAACAGATGTTCATTTCTGATCCTCTTGTGAGTCTTCATGAAGTCTCACGGCCTCCCCAGGGGCTCCATGGTCTTCAGAGTCGTTCACAGAAGGTCAAGGACGGACAGGGTCCCAAAAGTAAAAGCAAGAATGTGCGTGGGATAGGCCATTGCGACCTGGGGCGTTTTCCCACCACATGAAGTAAGGGATATAACATAGTAACCCCTCTAGAGGGCAGTGTTGCCCACTCATTGTAGGAACTGGTACACAAAGGAATGTGAACTTAATGCAAATTGACCTTTGTTACCTTCTCTGAAAACTGCCAGGCCATGTATTTTTTTTAATTTATTTTAAGTTTGTTATTTAATTGCTGTTTATTACTTGCATTTAATTGTATTTAATCACCACACCACGTTTAGAAAATAATAGGAATAGCAAGTTTCTGAACAGGAGACTGCGGAGGCTCTTTTCAGGAGATGAGGCTGAGTTTTGCCTTCCTAAGGTGGGGCATGAGCTGGAAATAGCATCGCTCTCCTTGAATAAGTCTCTCCCCAGGCTAGGGGAATTTTAGTCCTTGGTGATTTGAGTGATCCTTTTAGGTAAATGTGGGAAGTTCTGAATAGAGAGACCACGGGACGAATTTAGGCTTATCAATGGAGGTTTGACTTGCGGGCTATAGAAATGATGCAAACATATTTATCCTGAAGGTACTTTGCCAGCAAATAACACTTGACCTGAAAAGCAAACCTGTTTTGTTCAGGGAAAAAAAACCTCAATTAGGGGCATGTGAAAGAGGCACTCAGACCATGGCAGCCTGATGTCTTGTGAAGTTATGTCTTGTGGGTGATAGACAAATGGCTTGTGTCATATTTTCACATTGGGAGCTGTAAGGAATCCGTGAGCTCTCTCTAAGAAAATACTTATCATTTCTTCAATTTCCATTCCTACAACCGTAATGGTGAAAAATATGTTGAAAAGTCTTTGGGACCACACATGCAAAACTTGGCTGGGTTATTTAGTTATTTAACATGCTTTAAATTAACCCAGTCTACCCCTGTGTTTCCCAATGATGGCGGAGAATCTAAGGAACTATAATCTCAGTGCTGCGGGGAAGGCTTAGTGGCTCTATGTTTTTATTTTTCCTATAAATTGCAATTGGTCTGTATCCTGGTTTCTTTCGAAGTTGGTACTGGTTTCTTTTTAAACTGGTGTCATTTCTTAGACCACCTTGCATTGAATGCTAGCATTTTAGATCACCAGAATGTACTTCACATTGTTGTCCACCTTATGTCTCAAAGGTACAACTACTCCCTAACTCCATCTTTTATTAATGCTTAAGTTTGAGTTATAGTCTTCCAGTGGGTGTGTTGTTCCCTAGAAATAAACTGGGTATTTCAGGAAGCAACAGGAACAGCTATAGCAAACTTTTCCTATCATTAGGGTATTTTGGGGATATCAAAATCATAAACTCCCAAAGTTATCATTTCAGTGGCCCCCTTTACATCTAAGGAAGAGTGTCTACTTTGGAACAATACTTTGCACATTATAGGAGCTCAATGCATGCATTTGAATAATTTAAAGAACTGCTTAGCTATAGAAATAGGAATTTGTTGGTAACGAAATGTTATCCATCCTTTTCTGTGTCTGATACAAAAAGTGGAGCCTCTACCAGGATTTAGTCAAGTTCAGTTAAATGGATCCTAGAGACAAATATTTATTTATTTCTTTTGGGGGAATGCAAATAAGGCTTTTCCTTAAGGCCTTCATTCTATAAACAAACGGATTGAAATGGTATGTTGCAAAAGGAAGAAAAGAGAGGGGTATTTAGATTACAAGTGTACTTCAGAAAAATGTCCAAGTTTGAAAAATAAAAATTTTGTACTAAGATTCAAGTGCTTCTGTAAGCTTCTTGGGCTTATAATCGTTTGGATTGTTTTTTTTTCCCACAAAAAAAGGAGGTTTATTTGGTTCTGCATTTCAAGGATTCAGTAAAACTACATTCTGCTCTATGAAAAAAATGATCCTTAGCAAACATTCTGATCTTCATCACTTTGATGCATTTGCCCTCAGGCACTTTCATTTCCAAGATGGCAAATGTCAAGGTGGAATGTAGTTACTGGGAGAAAAAAGAGAAGAGTCGTGTAGAAACCACCCTAGATCAGATAAGGCAAACAATCAGTCAACTTGATATATTTCTCATTCAAAATCTTAGTGTGAAAAGGAAGTAGAGGGAAGTGAGACATTGCCATAAAACATTGTGCAGAGATAAATGGGGATACAGTTAAATGCAGCAATTTCTGAACAGCACATTTTTTCCCACTATAGCAAAATTAAGTCCTTTCCTTTCATTGAAAAAAAAAAAATGGCCCATTCCTCAAAATTTTGACCTTTCTGTAATTAATTACCTAATCTCATGTCTGCCTGCATATGAATTAATAACTCTGAAAAGGGGCAGATGTGTAATCATGTTCATTTAGAATATTCAGTGTTGAACCGTATAAATCAATTTTTAAAGAGTAATCAACATCTATTACAAGAATTCTCTTATTATCTAGAAGTCTCAGCAGTTTCAAAACCTTTGGACATAATTGCAACGTAGGAATTAATTGAAAGGAAACCTAGAATCAGCCAAATCAGCCTTCACAAAACCCAAACACCAGAGAGAGGCAGAAAGGAAGGGTGAAGGCAAAACTCCTCCAGAAATTTCCAGGAGACTTCACCTTGCAAGTAACTGATCTTGACCATGCAAGGCCAGTTGGGAAATGTAGTATTTTTAGCTGCCAATTAGCTGCTCCCAATATACCTAGGATTCTGCTTGTAAGGAAGAAAAGGAGGGTGGACATTGAGTGGGAGGTCAGCAATCCAAACAGAGTCTGTAGTGGTTGCTGCAGTGTTTTGAGAACTTCTGCCCTGGAGGGGCTCTCACTGAGTGCCAGCCTCTGAGTCTCCACCTTGGAAACTCCCCTGGGTCCTTCGAATGTTGCATGCACTATTAATGACTGTGCAGCCAAAAAAAAAAAAAAAAAGGCTGTGTTGGTAGGACTGTTTGCAAAGGCCAGCCACAAGCTGGGATCCTATCTTTGCGAAAGCATATGCTATTCCTGTCATGACAAGTGTCCTTTTAGTGATTTGCAATAAATCTCTCCTTGTTGAGTTGACAGGAGATTGGGATGGGGCTTTTTGCTCCTGGCAAACTCCTATGAGAGAAGGTAAACCCTGCTGTGGTCTGGAATAGGACAAAGAGTGAGCCCCAAGATCCGGAAATAATCCCTTAGTGACCAGAGAGTTGTTTGGAGAGGGGAAATCATGCTGATGAAGCAAGACCGCTGCAGGGGCTAAGAAGGAACATTAGGGCCCCTCCACACCCCTGATCCTGACTGGCAGTAGCATTAGGTTGTGGAAAGAAGGTCCTCCGATGTGCTCTTGCCTGCACAGGTAAAGCTTGGCTATACCAAACTACGTCTGCAAAGAATGATGTTTAATCCCATTTTGTATTTCCAGTGTAACCCCAGGGCTGGGAGTGCAGGCAGGCCTGTGACCTGATTTGCCCCAGGACTTTAGCAATGAGTCACAGCTGAGTCCTCTGCCTCCCAGATACATGGGGTAGTCACAGTATGGCTTGTTCCAGCATTTGTGTGGATACAGCTGCCAAATTTACCCAATTTTTGTAGATGGAGTCAGGGAAGGGTGATGATGTCTCACATCTTCCTTTTAGGTTCAAATGTCTTTTTCCAGGCTCCCTGGTTGACATGCATTTATTCTGCCCTCCCCTTGTTATTAAAATTGTACTCATGAAACGTTGAAGAATAATACTTTTCTCGGTGCTTAAGTAAAATGACGTGTAGATAATAAATATAAAAGGTGTGGATATTTAATGATAATAGTAATAGCTAACATTGATTGAGAACTTACTTGTTCTAAGTACAATTTGACATGTATTATCACACTTACCTTATAAAAATCTTTTGGGGTGGACAGTAAGATTACCCCATATTATTAGATAAAGAAAGTAAAGGAAGTGAGAGGTCATACAGCTAGCAAGAGGTGTCCCAGGATTTGAATCCTGGTAGCCTGACTCCAGAATTATGCTCTTTAGCTCTTCTGAGAGTGCATATATTCATAATATAAAATAATAGCTCATGATATTGACAACATTATGAACAACAAGCTGACAGATTCATTCATTCACCCAGAAAAATACGTATTGAGTACTCACCTTGTACTAGCTACTGTCATTTGTGAGCAGTGTAGACAGTGTTCTAGATCTTACAGTGTTAACAATCCAGTAAACTAGGCAGGGAAATCTTAGGCCAGTAGGTTAATCAATAAGAAACTAAAATGCAGCTTCGCAAATGACTAATATTTGCAAAAAAACAACGTGGGTGTGATTTGAAAATGATCAAACTTCAGCCTAGATCATAAAAACTTGCACACAGATATTTTGTAATGCTGCCCCAGATGTCTCAATCACGGCAAGACCTTGTGAACAAAACGTCTAGAATGGAAGGACACGCTTAATAAGAACTTTTTGCTAACCGCTGATGTGCTGGGAAGACATTGTCAGAGACCACACAGACATGCATTAAGAAATGACTGGTTCAACAGGCCTTTCCAGATCTTGTATAAAAACCTCTGAAAATGAAACTTCTGGGGCTCATTCCACTGAAACCACCACTGATCCTGCTTGTCGGTTTTCTTCCCATTAGGGGTGTGTACTCAATTCCACTGTGGTGGTGTGGCCTCATACTGCTGGAGGCTGGTGGGAGAGTTGATAGGTGTGAGTACAAATAAGACCTTAGGTATCATGAAACTATTCAAAATAATAATACTTTGTGGATGATTTGTTGTCATTTTTTTTTTTGAGATTTTATTTATTTATTTGACAGAGAGAGACACAGCGAGAGAGGGAACACAAGTAGGGGGAGAGGGAGAGGGAGAAGCAGGCTTCCCGCCGAGCAGGGAGCCCGATGTGGGGCTCGATCCCAGGACCCTGGGATCATGACCTGAGCCGAAGGCAGACGCTTAACGACTGAGCCACCCAGGTGCCCCAATTTGTTGTCATTTTTAAAGAAGATTTTATTTATTTATTTGAGAGAGAGAGAGAGAGAGAGCGCACGAGTGAGCATGAGTGGGAAGTGGGGCAGAGGGAGAGGGACAAGCAGACTCCCCACTCAGTGGGGAGCCCAACATGGGGCTCGATCCCAGGACCCAGAGATCATGACCCGAGCCGAAATCAGATGCTTAACCAACTGAGCCACCCAGGCGCCCCCTCATTGTTGTTTTTAAGACTTTAAGTATCTCCACACCCAACGTGGGGCTCAAACTCACAACCCCAAGAGCAGGAGTTGTATGCTCTACCGACTGAGCCAGACAGGCACCCCTGGATGACCTGTTGTTTTTTTGTTTTTTTTTAACATTGTTCTCTGAGCTTTTGCATAGTAAGCACAATTACTTGTTGGACTTTCATTCTTTCTAACTTCTCTGCAGCATTTGACGTTGTTGATTAGTCTTAAAACACGCTTCTCTCTTGAATTCTGTGACACTGGCCTTTCTTATTTGCCTCTCTGTTTAGCTTCTTGATAGCTTTCTCTCTCCTCCACTCCTAAGATTCCAGGGTTCCCTGAGCCTCAGACCTGCCTCCGTCATACAGGCTTTCACTGAGTCCTTCAAGTCCATTCCTGGTGTCTCACAGTCTTGGAGTCGACGTTGGTATGGATGAAACCAGAGGCAAAGAATTCTCTTAGGTCAACTGAAATTGGTGGGTATCAGATGAGATGCAAACAAAAGTGGAGGTCATTGGCTGAATAAAGCAGATTTCAGGAGCCTGTGCAGAATAGAAGGCCCTAGCTGTTTCCTCCTCGCTGGGGTGCTACACTTTGACTGCAGCTAGACATGGTCTTGCTCTTAACAGAATGTCTAAGAGCACCCTCTCTGTGTCTCTTACACAGACTTATCACATGATGCATTTTATTCAAGAGATTTGAACGCACCCAAGGCTCTTATGGACAGAAACAATATCTCCGATGGTGTTAAGCCTTCCCACTGTGTCTTCCCAGCTCCCACCCCAGGACAGGCTCCATAAGCACTTGTTGCATGATCCCCGCACACCTAGAGCCGAACATATCCTCCTTCTCCTCAGCAAAAGTGGTGCAGTTTCACAGTCTTCTGTTCCTACCAAAGAAAGCATTGGGATCCCTGGTGCCTACCTTGAAATCTCGCTGTCATTTCCAAATCTTCTCTTTCCCCATCTCTCCGAGAAGCCTGTGCCAAGGTATTGCCTTTCCATTCAACACCTCTCCTCTCCATTTTGATCCTTTCACTGCTACCACCGCCCAGTTACCCCTAACACCCGCAACGATCTTCCAGCTGGCTCTCCTGATTTCAGGTTCTTTTCCTGCTCAAATTCAAGCAACCCTCCAATCCTTTTTTTTTTATTTTAATTTTTTTAAAAAAGATTTTATTTATTTATTTGAGAGAGAGAATGAGATAGAGAGAGAGCATGAGAGGGGGGGAGGGTCAGAAGGAGAAGCAGACTCCCTGCTGAGCAGGGAGCCCGATGCGGGACTCGATCCCGGGACTCCAGGATCATGACCTGAGCCGAAGGCAGTCGCTTAACCGACCGAGCCACCCAGGCGCCCACCCTCCAATCCTTTTTATCCTCCAATTCATTCACATGAATTATAGATTTCCTCATAGTCTAGTCTAACGGAATATAACCTTAACCTAAAACCCGACCCTGAATTTGAAGACACAACTCAGATCGAGTGTGCTGAGTTCCTGCGGTATTTTTATTAGGTTTTTAGCAGGGTGTTACGATTGCTGAGACTGTGAGGGCGAAGATGAACTTGATTCTGCGGTTTTAATGAAAAAACAATGATGTAGTTTGGGGATTTTCCAAAAAGGGCTGAGTCAGGAAAAAGAGGTCCAAGGGTTGTGGTGGGCGGAAGCCTTGGGAGGGGGAAGCAGGTGGAAAGCAGAGAGAAGGCAGTTGGAATTGGCAGGATTGGGCCATCACCAGGTGGATATCCTCCATGAAACTGCAGGCCTGGTGGGGTTTTCTTTCTTTCAGTTTCATTGAGATATAATTGACATACAGCACTGTTTAGTGACCTGACTTGCATATATTGCAAAATTATTACCATAGTAAGTTTAGTTAACCACCATCATCTTGAGACGCCTGGGTGGCTCTGTTGGTTAAGCGTCTGCCTTTGGCTCAGGTCATAATCTCAGGGTCCTGGATCCAGTCCCACGTCGGGCTCCCTGCTTGTTGGGAGTCTGCTTCTCCCTCTCCTACCTGCTCATGCTCTCTCTCGCTATCTCTGTCTGTCTATCTCTCTCAAATAAATAAATAAAATCTTAAAAAAAAAAAAAGCTCTTCATCATCTCATGTAGATGCAAAAAAGAAAAGAAAAAAAGATTTTTTCCTTGTGATGAGAACTTTTAGGATCTACTCTCTTAGCAACTTTCTAATATACTTTACAGCAGTGTTAACTCTAGTTGTCATGTTGTCCATTATATCCCTGCTACTTATTTATCTTATAACTGGAAGTTTGTACCTTTTGATTAATCCAATCTCCTTTCTCCTGCCCTGTGTCTGGTGCTCACAAATCTGATCTTTTTTTTCTATGAGTTTGGGCTTTTTTTTTTTTGAGATTTCACATATAAGTGAGATCATACAGTATTTGTGTTTCTCTGTTTGACTTACTTCACTTAGCATCAGGCCCTCAAGTTCCACCCATG
This sequence comes from Leptonychotes weddellii, assembly GCF_054177405.1. NCBI lineage: Eukaryota > Metazoa > Chordata > Mammalia > Carnivora > Phocidae > Leptonychotes > Leptonychotes weddellii. Next base: position 76,396,205 of record NC_138373.1, read on the forward strand.
TTGTCACAAATTGCTGGATTTCTTTATTTTTTTATGGCTGAATAGTATTCTATTGCATATATATATACCACATTTTCTTTGTCCATCGGGCCTGGTGGTTTTGAATGAGCTGGGGAGAAGAATCAGACCATGGTGCACCACCAGAACAAACATTTGCAAGACTTGTAGTGATGAGAAGCAGGAGCAGAGAGGAAAGGCGTTCTATGTTGCACCTGATGTTTCCCCTCCGTGGGATCTCAAACATGTGGGGCTGGCATCAAAAGCCCAAGCCCAGCCCTAGGTCAGCACTGAGTCATAAATATGTGGTGCTGACAGTGAACTTCCTGATCTCTGAAAATTTTCCTCCCCAGAGTGGGCTCTTTTATACAGAGTGTTTTCTGAAGAGGGGAAGACCTCGAATGCTCTGGGGTATCATTTTCCACCTCTCTTGCATGACCCGCTCTGTAAGGTTTCTCATGGAGTTGGTGATCCCCATTTCAATCCCAGGACAGGACAGGAAGACACCATTTCCTTTGGTGTGCAGGAGCTAATAAGAGAGAATTTTCCTGGGGCGCCTGGGTGGCTCAGTTGTTGAGCAACTGCCTTCGGCTCAGGTCATGGTCCCAGGGTCCTGGGATCGAGTCCCATATCGGGCTCTCTGCTCCGCGGGAGGCCTGCTTCTCCCTCTCCCACTCCCCCTGCTTGTGTTCCCTCTCTCGCTGTGTCTCTCTCTGTCAAATAAATAAATAAAATCTTTAAAAAAAAAAAAAAGAGAGAATTTTCCTTTGTGGACCACAGTCAAGTTGGACCTTGTCCTCACACTCCTGCCTTGTACATGGAAAGCTGTTGGGCTTCTCCTCGCCTCACCAGGGATGACCAATCTGGGTCCAGGGTAATAACCCGTTTCCAGAGGCTTGGTCTAGTTTACTACTTCTTTTACATATAAGCATCTAATCTTTCCACTTGACAACCACTGCTTTGTCTTTCCTCTTCCTCATTCCCTCCCAAACACATCACATACCTACTAGACACGTAGATATTCATTCATTCAACAAAGCATTTATGGAGTGCCCACTATATGTGAGGTATTTTCCTAGGCAGTGAGCACAGAGGAGTGGACAAAATCACCAAATATCTCTACTATCATGGAACGTGTAGTCTAGTGATGATAGGGAATGCAGGCATAAGTGAAGAAGTAAATATTGTTTGTGAGAGAGTATTTGTTTACTATTGTTGCTGTAACAAATTACTGCAAACTTAGTGGCTTAAAACCACACACATTTATTTTCTTACAGTCAGAAGTCTGAAGTGGGACCCATAAAGTAGCTGGGGGTGCCTGGGTGGCTCGGTTGGTTGGGCATCTGCCTTTGGCTCTGGTCCTGATCCCAGGGTCAGGGATCCCAGGGTCCTGGGATCAAGCCCCGTGTGTGGCTCCTTGCTCCGTGGGGAGTCTGCTTCTCCCTCTCCCTCTGCCCCGCCCCTCACTCTGCCCCGCCCCTCACTCGTGCTCTCTCCTTCTGCTCTCTCTCCTTCTCAAATAAATGAATAAAATCTTTAAAAAAATAAAATAAAGTAGCTGGAGGGGCTATGATCCTTTCTGGAGGCTCTAAGGGAGAATTGTGTTCCCGCCTTTTCTGTCTTCTAGAGGCTGCTGTGTTCTTAAGCTGTGACCCTCTTCCTCCCTCTTCAAAGCCTGCAGTGGTGGGTTGAGTCCTTCTCCCATTGCATCATTCTGGCCTCCTCTTCCGCCTTTTCTTCCACTTTTCTGGACCTTTGTGATTATACTGGGCCCACCTGGACAATCCAACATCATCTCCCTATTTTAAGGTCAGCCAATTAGCAACCTTAATTCCATCTGCAACTTGATTCCTCTTTGCCAAGTAACAGAATGTGTTTGCAGATTCAGGAGATCAGGAACAGGTACAGATGTGGGGCCATTATTCTGCTTATGGTGATAAGTGATATGGAGGAAAACAAAGCAGGGCCAGGGGGAGGGGCTTCAAGGCCTCAATGACAAGGTGACATCTGAGTGAAGACCTGAAGTTGGTGTGTGGGAGAGAACCATGCGGGCACCCAAGGAAAGAGCACACCAGGCTGAGGGACCAGAAAGGACAAAGCCTCTGAGGCAGAACCATGCTGGATGTGATTTCGGGAGGGGGGACGCTCGGCATGGCTGCAGGGGGGCAGGTGAGGGGAGCAGTGTGGGAGATGAGTTCAGAGGGCAGTGGGGCCCATACGGGTAGGACTTTCTGGACTGTTGTGAGGATTTTGCCTTTTACTCTGAGTGAGATGGGAAGTCACTGGAAGGTTTCAAACAGAGTCTGATCATTAAGTCTGATCAGATCAGACTTATGTTCTAAAAGAATCCCTTTGCTGCCACATGGAGAATTCCTTGCGAGGGGTGAGAGTAGAGGCAAGAAGACCAAATAGGAAGCGATTGCAATACTGCAGGGGAGAGATGTTGGTAGCTGACAGGAGAGAAAAGTAATGAGATTCCAGATACATTATGAAGGTAGACCAACAGGATTTGCTGACGGATTGGTTGTGGGAAGTGGGAGAAAGAGAGGACTTTTGGTCTGAGTGGTTGAGATGGATGACGTGGCCATTTCCTGACCTGAGGACAGCTGTGGGTGGCATGAGTTGGGGAGGAGTAGAATCAGGAGTGGCCCATTTTAGAGTCATTAAGTCTAACACACTGGAGACATTCAAGAGGAAAGACGAGTAGATCATTGAATAAATGAGTCTGGAGCTTGAGGAGGAGTTAGAGAAGAGTTATGAATGTGAGGATTCTTAGCAAATGGGTGGTATTTGGGCCATGAGACTGGGTATGACACTTTGGGAGTGAGAAGACACGGACAATGCAGGGAATAGCTCCAAACACTCAGCCCTGGGTCTGCCAACATTTAGAGTGTGGAGTGGGTGGGGATAAGGGGGAGCTAACTGGGAAGACAGAAGGAGTGGCCAGGGGGGCAGGAGAGAAACCAGGGGTCTGCAGTGTCTTGGAAGCCAATGAAAAGGATTTCTCAAGGAGGAGGGAGCCAAAGGCTGCTGGAGAATCAAGTAAAATGAAGAATGAGAATTGGCCGTTGGGTTTAGCAGCATGGAGGTCACTCACGACCTTGACAAGAGAAATATCTGTGGAAACAATGGGGCCAAAAGCCTTACGGAAGTAGGTCTCCAATCAGCATGTATAGGCAACTCTCTCTTTTTCTTTTTTTTTTAAAAGATTTTATTTATTTATTTGACAGAGAGAGCAAGAGAGCACAAACAGGGAGAACAGTAGAGGGAGAGGGAGAAGCAGGCTCCCCGCCAAGCAGGGAGCCCGATGCGGGGCTCGATCCCAGGACCCCGGGATCATGACCTGAGCCGAAGGCAGACGCTCAACCATCTGAGCCACCCAGGCGCCCCAATAGGCAACTCTCTTGAAGAGTTTTGCTGTCAAGGGGAACAGAAAAGTGGGCACTAGCTGGAAGAGGATATGGGGTCATGAGAAATATTCTGTAAGATGAAGAGAAATCATAGCGTGTGTGTGTGTGCTGTGGAAATGATCCAGGAGAGAGGGGAAAAAGGTGATGGTGCGGGAGAGGAAATGGAGGCTTTAGAGGAGTGTTCTTGAGAAAGTAAGAGGTTGGGGGTGGCCCTTCACTCACAGGGCCACTGAAAGCACATCCTCAGAACAGGAGGGAAGGTGGGGCAGGCAAGTGTTAAGTATGGCGTGGGAACTTGTGGAAGTTCTCTTCTTTTTCCCCCGAAATAGGAAGCAGGGTCACCGGGTGAGAATGACAGTGGGAGAGGGGGCACTGGATGGCTGAGAGGATGTTTAGGACAGTGGGAGAGACAGCGGACAGACACAGGAAATGTGCTGGGCTCACCAGGCAGCGAGCAGCGCCACTTACAGAGGGGTAGCTGAGGAGTGTGTTTTAATTATGTCTACATGGTTTCTTCTTAGCAGCTCTGCTACTTAGAGTTCCTACATGCAAACAACAGGAGCTCTTCCAGCTAACTTAGCAGAAAAGAAATTTATTAGAGCGTATTGGGAGGCTGGGAACAACACCCAAACGCCATGATATCACCACACAAGCAGAAACTCCACTGCTGCTGTCAGTAAGCTAGGACACCTCGGACGGCATCCATATGTCCGACGCAGCATCTGGACCCCAGAACCTTTGCCACGGCTGCCCCGGTAGCTGGACACCTCGGCCAATGCCAGGATCCACTTCCTTGCATCACTCTGTTCCGAACTAAGCCTTGGCACGGGTATCTCTGTTTGGTAGAGACTAGTGCCCTAGGTGTAAGGGAGGGTGGGCGAGTGAGGTTCTGGTTTCTACTTAAGGAAAAGGAATCATACCTGGGGGATCATTGGGAGTCACTGGACAGCTGTTGAAAAGATGCTGGACTATCACTGAGGATGAGAAATGTCCAGGATAGCAGCTGGTGTTTTGCTTTATGTTTATTTCAAGCATTTAGACATCAAACTCATTATACTTAAATTCACATGCTTCTATTTGAAAGAGCGGCTAGAAGTTGCTGTGTGTTATTATTTCATTGTGGCAACAGTACCTGGATTGCCAAAGAATTACAAAAACACCTCCATTTCTAGCAATTTTTAAAAATTGTGTATGCAGGGATGCCTGGCTGGCTCAGTCAGTAGAGCATGTGACTCTTGATCTCAGGGTTGTGAGTTCAAGCCCCACGTTGGGACCTTACTTAAAAAAAAAATTGTAAAATTGTGCATGCATTAAAAATAAAACACCTATGTAAAAAGCATAAGAAACAACCAGGAAACCAGGAAATGAGACATAGCTGCCTTTCCTTTATCACCCCCCCATAGTATGAATGAACTGACCTTGAAACTTCGGCCTTTGTGGTTCTTTACGTAAGGATTATAACATAACATTTGAATTTCCTGCTTGTTGTTGACTTTGGGTTAATTCCATTCTTTAGATATTTTATTTACATCTTAGAATATTGTCTTCTGCACTGTAATTCTTAGTCAACAGATTTTTTTCAGGTCCCGGACATAGGAATCTCTTATGGGAAAGACCCGAGGATGGTAGTAGACCAGATCGAGGGGTTCTGGCTAATGTTCAAGGGGCCAGGGGCGCCTGGGTGGCTCAGATGGTTAAGCGTCTGCCTTCGGCTCAGGTCATGATCCCAGGGTCCTTGGATCGAGGCCCACATCCTGCTCATGGCTCAGCGGGGAGCCTGCTTCTTCCTCTCCCTCTGCCTCTCCCCCTGCTCATGCTCTCTCTCTCTCTCTCTCTCTGTATCTCTGTGTCTCAAATGAATAAATAAAATCTTTAAAAAAAAAAGTTCAAGGGGCCAAAGGGAAAGGTTGGCAGAGCAGTTGGTTTTACTGCCACACTGAGCGAGCCGCTCCTGGCCACCGCTTACGGGGTGGTGCCCATCATGGGAGCGGCTGCCTGCAGTCTTATTAAATTGGATTCGGAAACTCCCGTGATCCATATAATTAGTAAATAAGTAGGCTTTGGGGATTTATTCATGCTAAGCTCTCTCATAGGAGACTAATCTACAAACCAGTCTCATGTATTCATTGGGCAACTATTTGCTGAATGCTTATTCTCTGCCCGGCCCTGGGCACTGTAGCGGGACAGAACACAGAACACTGCCCTTGTAGTGCATATAGTCTGATGGGAAACCACACAACGAGAAAGTCCCTGTGGACTATGGTGGTAGCGATGGGAAGGGAGAAGCAGGGGGATTCAAGATACATTTTGGCACGGAGTCTGCAGGACTTGCTGATGTGAAGGCTGGAGGAAAGGAAGATGTGAGACAGGGAGGATGGAGAGGGAAGCTGGTGTGGAAGAGATACCCAGATGCCAATGTTTTAATGTTTATTGGGAGGTAAGGCCAAGTTGAAATTCAAAACTAATTATCCACAGAAGAGATGCCCTTTGGGGTATGTAGACTGCCCAGGAGACAAAATAATTTGGCTTCAGCTAACTGAAAATGTTAAGGGCATATTACTTATATTTCTATCTCCCTTAGCCGTTCTAGGGATAACACATATATAATACAGTATGGTGGTAAGAGTGGGAGCTCTGGAGCCAGTCTGCTTGGGTTCAAGGCTCAGTTCCTACAATAACCATTCTCTTCTGAACATGATCTCACTCCCTTTATCTGCCCACATATTTGCCTCTCTTCCAGGGTCTCCTAGCTATGTAAAGGTTCCAGTCTGTTTCTTCTTGCTCAAGCCAGACACTGGGAATCATCAACACATCCCTGGCCTGCACCTTCCACGTTAAATCATTCATGAGGATTTATCTAGCCTCTCCACACCCTTTGATTTTGTCCGTTTCTCTCCACCCCCACTGCCCCTCTCTGGTCCAAAATACTATCATCTTTGGCTTGAACACCTGGTAACTGATGTTCCTGCACCCTCCCCCGACCCAATCTGTTCTGCGCTGCAGCCAACTGAGTGATCTTTTCAAATACATCTCTGCCCAAATCTCTTCAAAGGCTTCTTTTATCCTTTATATGGCCCATAGAGCCCTAGATATTCAGGTCCCTATCTATATTGCCAGCTTCATCCTAAATCACCATCTTATAATCACTATAAGCTTCATTTGATTTTTTTTTCACTGCAGGGCCTAACCTAGAAGATTCTGTGTTTAAGCCACACAGCTAGTCAATTCCATGTCTCAGTTTAAAAGTCATTTCTGCGGAGAAAACGTCCATGATTCACAGATAAAACATCCCCTTGCTTTTCTCCTTAGTACCACTCGTCTCACTTGTGATTACTTTTCTGTGTCTATCTGTTCCAGGTCACTGTGAGGATTTCTTTCTTTCTGCTTCTTATTTTTAAAGATTTATTTATTTATTTTAGAGAGAGAGAGAGAGAGAACGAGCGAGCAAGGGGGAGGGGCAGAGGGAGAGGGAGAGAAAGAATCTCTAGTAGACTCCCCACTGAATGAGGAGCTGACACGGGACTCCATCCCAGGACATTGAGATCATGACCTGAGCAAAAAACAAGAGTTGACACTTAATGGACTGAGTCACCCAGGTGCCCCTCTTTCTTACTATTTTTTAAGCAGGCTGTCTCCCCAACTGGAGCATAGGTTTCATGCTTAATTCTGGATCCTGATGCCTGGCCCAGGGTCTGACATAATGTTTGAGACTATTTGTTGAACATAAAGAAAAAAGAAACAAATACAGATTCCTCTGTATTTTAAGAAGCTTTTCAAACCAAAAGCAAAAAGAAGAAGACACCAACAAACAACTGGGACTAGTTATCTTTCTTCCTCTAGACACAGGTTGGTTACATAACTAAGTAATTTGTATGTTAACTCTCTTCCGTCTTCTGTTTTTGCCTTCATTGTAACAGTCATCTGTGTCCCTCTTCTCTTAAACATACACATTCAAAGAAGATCTTAATTCATAAATTTAAGAGAATTTTCTGACTGATTCAATTTGCCACTGGTTCCTTCTTGATGAATACAGAACATGTTGAGAACAGAAAGGGAGCTTTCTCCACAACAGACTACAGGGAATGCAACTTCTGGGAGGATTTTCAGCAGAAACTGATCAACAACGGATTCTTGTTTGCGTCTTCCACAGAAGTCTTGCCCCTGAGTTTGGAGGCTCACACCACGTTTGGTCCAGGAGCCCTCGCCGTCCTGACTTGCTCATGCCCTACAGCGGCCCAGGGTCGCTGACCTGCTGAAGGCTTCGCCACGGTCCTTCCCTTATGTGCCAAGGGCAGGAGCCACAGTGCCTGGAGCCCACCATACTTTTAGGGGCCCACAAAAAAGGTTTCAACTTCTTTTAAAATCAAAAGCAAAAAAAAAAGAACTTTCACATCAAAGAAACTATTTTAAGATGGTAATATTTATATGTCTGTCCTTATACTAATGCAGCCTTAAAGTATAATTTTTAGTAATTTTTTTTGTGGAGAAAGGGCCCTATGAAGGCAGGCGTGCCTAGAGCCTGTGAGGAGCTTTCAGAGTAAGGTGGGGTCAGTCACTTTGCCCTCTCCTTCTGCAGCCAGTGCATTGTTTCAGCCTTGCTTCCCCCCGCCCGCCCCCCCCGCATAATCTTGAGTGTTTATTTGGATTTCCTCTCGAACCTTCCTCATTGTTCTAAAGTACAGGATATGACACCGCTCAGTTACTAGAATGACTTCTGTAATATCCATGACTAGAATATAAATATCCAAATGACTCCACATCGTCAGAAGCAGACAGTCCTCTCAGCTGGGGCAGGCTCTCCCCTGTGGAAGCCTCTGTGGTCCCCCTGCCGGTCTGACGTGAATCCTGTCACCAGGGTGGGTGCTGGGTGAGGCCCAAACCTTGCCGGCACGCCCTGGGCCAAGGAATGGCGCCACCAGGCTGCACCACTCTGCCCTGTCCTCTCGGCGTCCCTCTGCGCCTCGGGGACGCTGACACCGCAGGAAGTTTTAAAAATAGCTGATGTCCGAATTATCCAAGAACAAACAGAAATGATTTTTGCTTGGCCGAAAAGGGCAGTTTATATTATAAGAGCAGTTGAGTCGTCTAAATCCGTTCCCTTTCGGAGCAGCCCCAGAAACCTGCCGTGTGATTTTCTTTTTCCTTCCTGTCACACATTTTACCAAAACCTGGGGAACTTCAGACCCTATATGATATGCAGTTTAGAGTCCTTCCAACTGCTTCTGTCTGGGTCCCCTTTCCTGGCCTCTAGCTTCCCTCCTTTCTCGTTGTCAGGGCTTCTGGCTTCCCTAGGCGCTTTTCATTCCCCACTCCCCTCCTAAATGAAATCAGAAAACAAGTCGAAGGGAAGCCACATAAGTACTGTAGCCGTTCTGTCCCTGTTCTTACAGAAAACTCTGTGTGGCAGAGGGATTCGCAGTGTGATCCGCAGGAGAAAGCTGCTGGGATCACAGAAGCCGATGTTCTCTGTGGGGAAAGTGCTGGCCGGGCCTCGGAGGCCTGGGTTTCTACTCTTGTTTCTTGTCACCTTGCTGTGTGACATGTCTCTTTACCCTCTGGACTCGAGTTTCTTTCTCCTTTGTCAAACGAAGAGCACAGCGTTTCCAGCAGGTCTACCAAGCACAGTACAGAAAGAGGAAGAGCTGGAGTTAGTTTGGGAGACTTTCTTCGGGATAAGTCAACTTCTCCTTATCCCAAAGAGTATTATCCGCTTTGGAGCTCACCCAGAGTGGCCTAATTCCCAGCCCTGGGAAAACAGAGAGCACGGGGCGTGTAGGGGGCTGAAGAGAGAGCTGGAGTGCCTCAGACTGTGTTGGCATGAGCACAGGCTGATGGAACCGATTTCAGGGAGACCTGTTGTCTTAATACACAGTGTGTCTTCTCTCCTTTCCTTTAACTTGGAGAAACGATAACTTGGATATAAACGTGTGGCCTTGTAGAACTGAGCCGAGGCCCTAGTGTATTCTGTAGGAGGTGATCTCAAAGCTAGAGACAACTTCACTCCCTAAGGAAACAACCAGCAAAGTTCCTTCTGATCTGCCATCATACTTGATCCTGATGTTTCACTGAGTTGTCATTCATCCAGGTAGCGCTGATGGAGCATCCATTTTGTCTCTGGCAGTATGCTTAGAGCTGGGGGTGAGAAGATCATCTCTTACTTCTTAGCAAGTTTCTCTTTCCACCCTTTCCTCACTACAATCTGTCAACATAAGAGAGTTAGAGTAATATTTTAAATAGGAAGATCCTGTCACTTCCCTGCTCAATACCCTTCCGTGGCTTCCTTTTGTATTCAGGGTAACATCCAACCCCAAACTTTTTTTTACTGCAGGGCCCCGCAGGGTCTGACCTGAGACTGCTTCTCTGACTGCACCCTACCTGTTTTTGTTGGCGACACCAATGTGATTCCTAAATCAGGGCCTTTTCTCAGCCCTGATGGTGGTGGTGGGAAGGACCTCAGGCACACTGAGTTGAGCTGACAATCCTCAGTTCAAGGCACATTGTCGTCAGAAGTCCCTTCTTTTGCTTTGTATATGTATTATGTTTTTGTCTCAGTTCCCCAATTCCCAATTTTATCCCGATTCCTCTGGCTCCACAGATAAACAATCTCAAATGTCGAAAGTGTATCGTTCTGTGTGTATGTGCTCCAGCAGAAAGTGGTATTTTGTGGGCATATATGTTAAAGGTACATGACTTATTGTATACTCTTCTCACTCTGCACTAGGTTTTTGAGACCCAGCTATTTTGTTATAGGCACATTTGCTCACACTGTGAACACATTTTAACTGTCCACTCTCCCAAGAATGGATACCACTTGCCTCCAACTCCCCGCCTCCAGAATAACGATGTAGGGAACACCGTGGCACCATGTGAGAACTGCATGCTGGACCACAGGAGTGTGCTTGCTGGGCACAGGGCATGCAACACAAAATAACTTAATTTCCCTTAGTAGTGGCAGATTGTTTTCCAGAACAGCCTCATTGGCTGCACTCCCTCAAGGCCTTTGCACTTGCCATTCCTTTAGTCTGAAATATCGTTCCCTGGGTTCTTGAAGGGACTTTCTTCTTCTCATCAGGGAGGTCTCAGCTCAACTCTCACTGCTTCCCAGAGGCCTTGCCCAGTCTCACAGTTATCCCCACAACCCACTCTCCCCAGGTTACTCTCCATCATTTTTATTTCCATTTGTTACATCATAGCATTTTTCACAATTTGACATTATCTGTGATCATTTATTTATTATCTGTCTTCTCCACGACAGCAGGGGATGCTGTCTTGTTCACTAGGCATCTAGCATAGCCCTAGCATATGGTAGGCTCTAAACAAATATTATTGAATGAATGAATGAAACAAAATAAATAAATAGTATTGTGATATCAACCTGTTCAAAGCTCTATGGATAGAAAAGCAAGGGACATAACAGGTATGAGAGGTGGGGAAACTTCTTTAAAGTGTCCTAAAAGACAGGTAGAAGGCCCACGTCATTGCCCCTTCTGCACTCGGCTCAGTTCTACAAGGCCACACGTTTATATCCAACCCCCGCCTTTTTTTTTTTTTTTTTACCAAGTTTCCGCTAAACCACACCCCTAGGGCCGGCAAATCCCAGCAAGCCCGCAGGGGGGCGCCCAGAACATGGTGGCCGATGAGAACTAAAACTACATTTCCCAGCATCCCGCGCGCCGCCGACCCACTTCCGGAGTGCGCGGAAGGCATGGCGGCGCCCGAGGAGCACGGTTCTGCGACAGAGGCTCTTCAGCCGGCGGTGCAGGAGGAGGAAACAAAAACGTTTAAAGATTTGGTGAGCGTGGATGACGCCGGCTCTTCTTTGTACTGCAGGCACCAGGCGTAGGCAGATTCCAGTGCCTTACATCCTGGCTGGTGGTGTACAAAAGCAGCTGGGGCCTAGTTTGGGTTTCCTTCAGAATTTCCGAAGGTTGGGTTCCGACGCTGTCCCTAAGCCTCTGGGTTTGAATGGTGGGAGGGCTGCCCGTCCCTGAGAGTCGCCATTTGCAGTTTTCTCCATTTTGGTTTGGCGACGTTTGTATTTGCCAGGAGACTACATGCGGCACCCCGCCACCCCGCCAACATCTTGGGCTGCGGAGTAAGATGAAGGGCGTTTGGATCCTGACCCACTTACCAGGGGCACGTTGTTACCTCATCGTGCCTCACTTTGCACATCTGTAAATTGGGGGTACTAATAAGTACTTAATAGAATTGTGAGGATTAAATGAAATAATACATGGAAAGAACTCGGCTTTATCTCTTTGAGTAGAAAGTGTTAAGTCTTGAGGTACTATCTCAGTGCTCATAACTAAAGAGCAGACCGCGTAGGCTCACAATACTTTTTGAATCAAAGGGTAAGGAATGCACAGGTCACCAGCAGGATGGCTCTGACAGTCATTTAATTAGCAGGGAGGAAAGTGTCTGTGTGTTCTTCTTTGCTAAAATTTGTTTTTCTGAATTCTAAGGGTGTGACAGATGTGCTGTGTGAAGCTTGTGACCAGTTGGGATGGACAAAGCCCACAAAGATCCAGATTGAAGCTATTCCTTTGGCCTTACAAGGTAGGTTGAAAATTAAATTAAATTAATATGTGGCTCAATACAAGTTCATTATGAGGTTATACTCAATTAAATACTTACCATTAAAAAAAAAAAAGATTATTTATTTATTTATTTGACACCGAGAGAAAGACAGAGAGAGCAGGAACACAAGGAGGGGGAGTGGGAGAGGGGGAAGCAGGCTTCCCGCCGAGCAGGGAGCCCGAAGCGGGGCTCAGTCCCAGGACCCTGGGATCATGACCTGAGCCAAAGGCAGACGCTTAACGACTGAGCCACCCAGGTGCCCAGATACTTACCATTTTTGAGAGCTATTCTTGCATACTTCGAGTGATGCAAAAATATGGCCACTAAAGATACAAAATTTGTGGCTTATTGGTTTTTGAAAAAGTAATTCTCTTGTTCTACTGAGATTACTTTCTATAAGATTTGTTGTCTGCAGCAGGTGCTGACTTCAAGGAAGCACTGGATTAAAGTGTACTAGCAAGCAACTTGTTAGAAATTATGAGTCAGTAAGTGCAGATTTACATAAGGGTGCCTGGAACATTTTTTAGTATCCAGAGGAGTTGAGAGCTCTCGCTTTGTGAGACGTGTTTGTCAGATTTGCAAAAGAATGGCTAACAAGTTGGTTGATGACTAGTGGGACCAGTACTAACAGGATGAACTTTCATAGGTATAGAGGTAAAGTCCTGCTCTTAGATTCCCAAAGCCCAACTTCACAGTATTAGGGTTGATAGTAAAAGAGACCTAGCAGTGTTAACTGAAATTCATTAAGATCCTTAGAGAAAATGAATGTAATCTTAACTACATTAAGATTTTTTTCCCAGAAAAAAAAATGTATCAATGTATCTGTACATAGAATTTAACCCCCCCAACCTGAATTCCTCTGCCACATATCCCAGGTTAAGAACTCTTGAACTAGCGGGGCGCCTTGGTGGCTCAGATGGTTAAGCGTCTGCCTTCAGCTCAGGTCATGATCCCAGGGTCCTGGGATTGAGCCCCACATAGGGCTCCTGGCTCAACAGGGAGCCTGCTTCTCTCTCTGCCTCTGCCTCTCCCCCTGCTCATGCTCTCTCTCTATCTCTGTGTCTCAAATGAATGAATAAAATCTTTAAAAAAGAAAAAGAACTCTTGAACTAGCTCCAGAGAGAGAAAAAAAGTGCCTTGTACTGATTAGAACACACCTAGAATATTATGCTTAGTTCTGGGGACCAGTTTTGAGGGACCAACTGAATGGCAGTGAATGTGGTATAATATCAAGAATATGGGTGCCTGGATGGCTAAATGGGGCACCTGGGTGGCTCATTCAGTTGAGCGTAGGACTCTCGATTTTGGCTCAGGTCATGGTCTTGTCCTGGGATTGAGCCCTGTGTAGGACTCCACGCTCAGTGATTAGTCTGCTTCAAATTCTTTCTCCCTCTACCCCTCCCTGCGTGCGTGATCTCTTTCACTGTCTGTCAAATAAATAATAAAATATTTAAAAAAAAAAGTCCTAAATAGTTAAAAGAGCTGAGTGCATTAGGTCTGGAGAAGAGTAGAGTTGGATGGGATATGATAATTGGCTTCAGTGATTTGAAGAGCTGTCATGTGGAAAAGTAATTAAACTTACTCTGTGAAATTCCATTTGTTCCTTCCATAAATAGTAAGTATCTAAGTGTAAGGCACCAGAAATTAAGATTTGGCTGTCTCTAAGAACTTGGAGTCTAGTAAGGAGATAATTAAAAATCTATTACAAGATGAACAGGGGCAAAGGAAAGTTACATGCCAAGTGCACTGATGGAGGAGAATAGATTATTACTCATTGGAATGGATTAGAGAAAACTGACTTTATTTTTTGGCTGGAAAGGTTGGAAAGACATTTGAGCTGAACCTTGAAGACTGAATAGGATTTAGACATTCATGTCTGATGGGAGGGGAAGACTTTCTAGGCATAGGGAACAACATGAAAAAAAGCTAAGGAGGCTGGAAAGCACGGGCATGTGTGGAGGCCTGCAAGTACTTAACAGAATGGGGGGAAAGATTAGTAAGATCGTTGGGGCCAGATTATGCCGGACTTAAATGCTGGGTAAAGGAATTTGGTCTTTGTTTCATGGGCAGTGGAGTGTCTTTGGAGATTATTTTTTTTAACAGGAGAATGAAATCCTTGGAGTTGTATTCTTGGACTGTTAATCTCATAGCTTTGTAAGGTAGTTTAGAGATGGGACTGGGGACCAATTAGGGTATTGTGGTAATTTTGGCAATAAATAAAGGGTAGGGTAGTGGTAATGAGAATGAAAAAGAGAAAATGATAGAAAAAGAATCATCATGATTTTATAACCAGTTTATTAATGGAAGACAAGGGGTGGGGAAATTGAAGATTATTGCCTGTGTGTTTAGGATATATTACTGTGTGTTTAGGACATATTACATAATAGGTGTAAAAAGGAGCATAGGAGGAAAAATAATTCCAGGGAAGAGGAGTTCAGTTGGAAATAATTGATTTCAGGCATCAGAGAGAGAGAATTAACTAATTCACAGTTGGAATCTGGGGATTAGAGCTTGCTTAAGAGGCCAGAACTGGATACAGACACCATATCCAAAGGGAAGTTGTAGCTGAAACTGTGGACATGGGTGAGGTTGCCACATAAGGTCAAGAGATGGTGGAGGCTCAGTAGAGGGTTGAAAATCATGAGTACAATTTCATACAAATTAGGTGAGGGAGAGTGTTTCAGGGAGGGGATAGTAAACACTTTGAACTTGTTTAGAGAAGCTAGGATAAGGACTGCACAAGTGGGGAAGAAGTTTCAGCAGTCAGAGCTACTGGAGTTGCTTTCAAATAGCAAAAAGAAGGGTTGGTGCATTCCGGCATTTTCTGCTTACCCTACAGCAGGTGTCGGAGGAAGGAACCCAGATTAGGTGGTGGTAATAATTCTGAAATTATTCATGTTTTCAGTAACAAGTTTGTATTGAATGCAGAGAAGATAAGAGTCAGTGAAAGATTACCAGGAACTGAGTAATGTGATTGACATAATCATCATGGAAAAAGTCTTTATTTTTATTCTTGAGTTTATCTCATTCTAATGAACAATTTATAAATGCTTAATTAAAAAAAAAAAAACAACCCCTGTAGATGCTGGCCCTAAGCAAGAGATTTAAATAATCTAACAATGTTTTTCTTTTTTCTTCTATTAAATGAACTTTAAATTTTTAGTTTGAGTACTAATGATGGTGTCAGTTTCTGAGTTACGGAGTTCTGGGCACATCCATCGTTCTTAAACCTTGTAACAGTTCTGAAAGGTAGGAATGATTATTTTATTGGTGAAATTAAAGGTCAGCAGATTAAGTACCTTGGCTAGAGTCACATAACTAATTATTGGTGGAGCTAGAATTTGAATATAGGATGTTCTAGCTGAAAAGCCTGTGTTCATGGCCATATATAACAGAGTGTTACAATGGAGAGATCAAAATCTTTTGGTGGTTTTGAGGATGCTTTTCTTCCTGTCTGTTTCATGTATTAAGTTTATTTCTAATTCCGAGATCACTCAAAGTCCTCTAGGAATTTCAGACAGTTTTTGAATGGCTGTCATATACCGAGCAGTTTGTTAGGTGTTGGCAGTGTGACCAAGGTGAATGAATTTATTCTACTCTTATGGAGTGTGTGTTCTACACAGACACTACCACTGGAAGGGCTTAAGGGTTGTGAGAGGAAGAAAGGAGATAATAGAGAAAAATTAGTCTCACAAAGTGAGTATTACTTTGAGGGGATCATAAGAGAACTGCAAGCAGTGCAGGCCTTCACTGGTGGCAGTGGGCGTCGCTCACAGCCACGTGAATCGAGAGACTTAAGCTCCTTTACTTCCTTAAATCTTTCTTGTATACTCCTTTCTTCTGAAATTTTAAGATTTCCCCTGACAGAAAAGGAGGACAGATCCCACTCTTTTTGTTTTTGTTTTTTTCCTGTCCCAGAAGGCACGTTGTACCCCTCGCAGGGAGTGCAGAATCCCCACAGAGTTGGGGAATAAAAAGCTTTGGAAGCCCTTAGCTCACAAATAGGTGGATGCTGTTGGAGTTCATTGTCACTCACCCTACGACCAAGAGGAAAATTAAAGTTAGTAAATGAGGGAGAAATTTTATCCCTGTATTATCATTTGTTTTTGTGACCTTAACAAAATTAGTCCATTGTCTGGTCTGACTTATAATTCGTATCTACACCTGTACTTTTATATGGAAAACATTGATGTTACTATTAGAAGGGCAAAGGGTAGCATTCACTAGACTATGCTGTTGTTTGATCTGGCATGGCCTTTCCTAGTTTAAGTGATTAATGTCTAAGAGGTGAATATTGAGAAGTCTGTTCTATTTGATATCAATCACTCTCCTTTCTTGAAGTCCTCTTTCTCCTCAATTTCAAGTCAGTATTGTCTTCTTTCTAGCTGTTCTTCCTCAGTTTCTTCAGGTTCCTTTTTCCTTGCAATGTTAAATCTATCTTCATCCTTTTTTTCTCACTCTAAAACGCTAGTAAGATTTTTCATGCGGTCCTGAAGCTTTAACAACTGTCTGCATCAGTAAATCTCAGCCAGTGCTCATCAGAATCACCTGTGGAACTTGTAAAACAATAGAGACTTCTAGACCTACTGAATCAGAATTTCTACATGTGTGACCTAGGTATACACAGATGTAAAAATCTCATAGATTATTCTAATGTGTCTGCCCTTGGGGGAGCACCACTGTTACGATGCTCATGGCTCCCATGTCTCTGTTTCTAGTCTACACTTCTCTGCTGAGCTCCAAACAAGTATGTCCAACTGGTTTTTAGATACTTCTCTCTGAGCCTATGGCATAAACCTCAAGTTCCCTATGTTCAAACGAGAGTCATTGTTTTCCTCACCAGAACTAATTTCTGGAAGCCCTTATCTCAATTTATGGTCTTTGAGTTTCCCAAGCTAGAAACCCATGTGTTCAGGCACATTTCCTTGCACGACTTTCTGCATCTCACTTGTTCTGTTCTCACTGCCTTGCCTCAGTTTGGACCACCATCATAACTCCCCTGGTATCCTCATTGAGCTCTCATTTTCCTGTGTGTTCCCCATTCTGTTTGTTTGGGTCATTTTAGGTCATAAAGAAGAGAGTCATGTTAGCTAACCTCAGGGAAAAGGAGTTTATTGTAGGGTTAATTTCTAGGTAAGGAAATCTCAGCAGTTATACAGTCAAGGAACAATGTCAGCATCAACTAGTGGAGGGCATTTTTACTAAGAAGCAGTCCCGGGGGGTGCTGTTCTAGAGCACAGCTACCTTGTGAGCTGTAGCCAGCCAGCCTAGAGATGGTGGTCTTGCTTTGGGACTTAATTTCCAAATCTTATAGTTATGGCTTGATTGGTGATAACAAACCCCGGGGACCGCTTCTTAAGGGATTACTTATGGCATTCTTCCCTCAGAAGAAGCAGTGGAAATGGCCTGTTGTGTTGAGCTCTTTGGCTCTTTATGCCATCAGGCCTAGGGTTTCTCTTCCTAAGGAATAACATTGATCATGATGTTCCCTGCTTAAAATCCTTCAGTTCCTCCCTCTTAAAGGAAGACATCAAAACTCCCTAGCATGGCTTATGAGTTTCCTTTCTAGCCTAATTCTTCTCCCTTTCCCCTCCTTAACACTTCTGTGTTCCGGCCACATTGTACTTCTCATTCTCCCTGCACATGCTGTGTTCTTTAAAGCCTCCATCCTCTGTCCTCATATAGGAATGTCCTTCCTTTCTTTCTTTACTTCCAGGTTTAATTTACCCATCACCTCTGTTAGCCTTTCCTGACTCCTGTGGGCAGTAAGTTACTCCTTCTTTTGTGGTTCTCATTGTGTTTTGGAAGGGCCTATTTAAAGTCCTTAGCACATTCCGTCTTTGTGTATGTCACCCCCAGATTTTGAGCTTATCTAGGACGAGACCATGTCTTCTGTCTATTCAGTCTTCCTCTCCCTCAAGTTCATCAAATGTTTATTCATTGTCTCCTTTGTGCCCACATTGGGTCATCGTAGAAAATATGGAAATAATGTAGAGAGCATTTCTTTGCTTTTAGATGTTTTATTTTTCTTCCTAGGTCGTGATATCATCGGGCTGGCAGAAACTGGCTCTGGAAAAACAGGGGCCTTTGCTTTGCCCATTCTGAATGCCCTGCTGGAGACGCCCCAGCGTTTGTTTGCCTTAGTTCTTACGCCCACTCGAGAGTTGGCCTTTCAGATCTCAGAGCAGTTTGAAGCCCTGGGGTCTTCTATTGGTGTGCAAAGTGGTAAGTATCTGAGAGGAAAAGAATCACAGCGTTTCTTCACAAGTTGAGAATGAGTATAAAAGGAGAATAGAAAAAAGTATTATCAACATGAGTTCATTAACCTTAAGAGCCAATTTGGTATTTTAGCTTTGGAGAATGTTGTACAGGAAGAAAAATTTAAGTAGAAATCTAGCACTGGCTTTAAAAGATGTTCAGTGAACTATGGAAAAAATAAAGCCTCTCTCTTCTATATTCTTTTTATTTCTCTAGCTGTGATTGTAGGTGGAATTGATTCAATGTCCCAATCTCTGGCCCTGGCGAAAAAACCACACATAATAATAGGTGAGTAATTGACAAAGGTAAAAGGCACTGGTGATGATGAATTAAAGAAAATTGACTGATGTTGGGTGTAACTTATTTGTGTGGGAAGACTTTGAAGAAAGGATTTTTGTAACCCTGTTTAATTTTTTTAATTTCTCAAATTTGGGGGTTGGGGGAGGTGGGATGGTTGGTAACTTTCTTTTTTGTCCTTGTTCTTAAACATTGTCTTTCTCCTCAACCTTTCTTGATAGCAACTCCTGGTCGATTGATTGACCACTTGGAAAATACAAAAGGTTTCAACTTAAGAGCTCTCAAATACTTGGTCATGGATGAAGCAGACCGAATATTGAATATGGATTTTGAGACAGAAGTGAGCATTCGGTTTCTTTCCTCCTCTTAGGGCATCTCAAGTGCTCTGTTTCAAAATTTGGTTCATTGCACACCTGCTTTATGTGGAGCCCTGTATCATCATCGGTTAATTTAAATATCTGTGCTGCCTTTTCTCATTCTTGGTGCTCTTCATATTGTCAGTGCCTCTTTAGAATGTAGTTTGACTTTGATTTCAGACATGAGAAGTTTCAGCCAGATTTCCTTTCCATTTCATTTGATTTATAGACTCTTTCATAGGCTTTGCAATATCTTTATTTTTCTGTCATTTTAGCTGACCCACTCATCATAGCTTACTTAGTTGATGAACACTTTTCTTGACTTTCCTCTTAGATTAGCTTGACTCTGATTTAAACTTCTTTTCTCTGAATGGCATTTTTTAAAATAGCATCTGGTATGGTATCAAAAAATAAATACTCAGTAAATTTTAGCTGAATTGAATTGAATTTTTGAGTCCCCAGATTCCCACAGTGATACTTGTAGTTTTTTTACTCTCTCTCTCCTTCACAAAGAGTATTTGCAAGTGTCCAGTCTAAATGTTATATTGGTATCCTTTCTTCTTTGTGCCTTAGGTTGACAAGATCCTCAAAGTGATTCCCCGAGATCGGAAAACATTTCTCTTTTCTGCCACCATGACCAAGAAGGTGAAATTTTCTAGGACTTACGTTTTTTTCTTTATTAAGTGATAAATCAAAACAATAGCAATAATAAAAATAGAGCATTTAAGAATCAGTGTACTACTCCAAGTTTTCTTTCTGTAGGTGCAAAAACTTCAGCGAGCAGCACTGAAGAATCCTGTGAAATGCGCTGTTTCCTCCAAATACCAGACAGTTGAGAAATTACAGCAATATTATCTTTTTATTCCCTCTAAATTCAAGGTAAAGTGTTTACTTTGATCATTCCTGCCTCTCCCTCTCCTTCCTAAGCAAAGCACCTGAAAGTGTGTCCACTTTTGATTAGCTAAGAGCTGTGCTCCTGTTCGTTTTAGAGCGCTTACTGTGCTTATATTTATCACTGATAAAGTCAAACATTCTGGGAATTCATAGCATGCTAAACCACAATAATGATGTAATTCCTTTCCAGCCCCATTCTTGAAGTAGCTTTTTTTTGTTCTACTAATTATGTGACTTCTTTTTTATAGGCAGGGGCCCTAGTTTTGTGCTTTGATGTAGGAACTTTTCCTGGTTGCTCACTACAAGGAGTTGTGTTTGACTTTAGGCTGTATGTGAGATTCATCGTTCACAGACATGATAATGCTGCTTTCAGGAATGCAAAACTGGCAGCTGGAGTCTGGAAAATTGAGAAGCAACTATATATGGGCTTAGTCTTTTACATAATTTCTATGCCCAGGACTCCAGTCTTTTCTTCTAGGTTCATTTACTTACATTGTTTTGGGTTTGTAACTTAGGATACCTACCTGGTTTATATTCTAAATGAATTGGCTGGAAACTCCTTTATGATATTCTGCAGCACCTGTAACAATACTCAGAGAACAGCTTTGCTACTCCGAAATCTTGGATTCACTGCCATCCCCCTCCATGGACAGATGAGTCAGGTAAAGATTCTTTGGTGTCATTAGTAGTGAGCTGGTGGCATGAGAAGGGTAAACTTTATAACAGTAGATCCATACAAAAACAACATGAGACATTAATGTATCTTCCCAGAATTAATCAGATTTTATGGGCTTTAAAGTGTTGCTCTGGATGCCTCCTTCCTTCCATGATAGCGAGAGGCTCAAATTGGAATATTCCATAGTTATTTATCTGGTATGGAAGCTCTTGAGTTGATTTATTCAGCCCTATAGTGGTAATAGTGATTCTTTGGTCTCAAAAGATTTTTAATAAATTATTTTTCAAACTCTTTGTCATGTTAAATCATCCTTATTTCTT